>NC_134323.1:15002055-15318903 GCF_964195595.1 Calonectris borealis
TTAATGCAGATTGTCTTTGAAAGTTGCAAACAAAAGATTTGTACAGGAGGAGAGCAAAACTTTGCCAAGGTTGAGGACAAAATATTAAACAGCAATAGCAGGACACTCAGAAGCCAAGGGTGCCTCTGCGGAGATGTAGGAGTGCCATGTTCAGTCGGTTCTGCTCTATACAAGATTAATGTCCTGACCTTCCTATTTTGTTAGTCTAGGATATCTCCATGTCTTTCTGGTTTTGACCAGAGACCTTTTCCAGTGTATTGCTGAAATTGGTCTATTCTCAGCCTTTTGTCTATTGTGACTAAAAATAATTTCGTTGAGCTAGTCAAGAACTTGGCTGTTTCAAATACAGATAGATAGGGTGACTTGCCAAACTAGAAAGAGCACAATGGAATGGTTTCAGTTTGAAGTTGAGTTCGTCCCTTTGCTTTTAAGATAAAAAATTCCTGAACTGAGAAGGCAGATAGAACTTCCACTTTAAGAAAGGACACTAGGAAAGGTCAAAACAATTTAGAAGATTTGTCTCTTCAAATAAGGCAAGTAGTTATGTTGTTTTAAAAAAGGAAATGAAATCTTCATTGTGGAGGACTTATTCATGTAAAACAGATTAAAATATGCATTCATAATATGTAAATATAGAGTCAATTAACATGAAGCTTTTTTACAGTATAAGTGATTGTAACCTGCCAGTGTCCTCTGGAATGACTTTGAAACTGAAATGTTTCTTCTCTATAGTCCCAGTTAACAAAAATCAATAAACAGTAAACATAGAGCAGTCTGTTGCCAAGTGAGCAATGTCTGAATAGCACAGTTTAATTTTCAACAGATGAGCAGAACAGATAGGCTCAGGAGTCCATAAAGCCCTGCACGCATTCCAGGACCAATTCCAGTAGGCAACAGAGAGAGTAAAATTCAGAAGGAGGATTAAAATCTGTGTGTAAGGACTGACTCCTGTCTGTTTTGCATCAGATTTAGTCAGTTACACTTGTATGAAGTCAGTATGAAGAGAGTATAAAAACACTGAGGCATTTATTTCCACTTTCAGTTTGATCTTTTCTTTGATCCTTGAAAGGTTCTGTCAAAGCAGGACAGTTTGAGTCTGTCAGGAGGCTTGTTGGTAAAGAAGGTTGTGGTGTGTCAATTAAGCAAAAGTGACATCTTTCCCCTGCAAGTGATTCTGCTAGGAGCCTGAGAAAGGAGTAGGGAGGCAAGAGGCCAAATTCTTACTAGCTCTTACCATTGGCACAATTCTCTGTAAAACCGATGCTGCCAGGAATACTCAAGTCATAATAAAGAGATAACATTATTTATACATGAAATTATACAAGTGGATGTCTGACTTTTTTTCCCTTGAACAGTTGGAGTAATTACTCTATTTGATAACTAATTATACCATGTAACATAGTCATTTAAGTGGCCATGCTTTGCTCCCATTTCTAGAATTTAGCCTTTTTGAAGTCTCCTTATATGAAAACATATTACAAGGTATTTGACCATTTTTACATGAGGTCTGCTTATATACAATGTTCTGTTAATAATATCTAATTTTCATTTTGCATATGATCCTTGAAGTATTCATCACTGCATCTTTAATTGCATTAATCCAAGTTGCAAATAGCTTGCATGTTTCTGGCAGTACAGAGGTTGGCTCAACTAAGTACAAAACTCTTTATTTTAAGTAGATTGCTGAGGGTTTTGCACATTTGCTATGTTCAGCATTTGAAAGCAGTTTCTGCTGAAAGTCTGTCTACTTAAAATTCAAGCACTCTGCAACTAAGGAACTCCAAAAAGAGGTAATGAACCATAAATTATTGCCGTTGGATATTTAATACTCAATCAGTATGTGCTCTCTCATGCATATCCCACTGGCATTGCATTTATTCTGACAGTGTGGTACTGGTTCAATTACTTTGCTCATTTACAATAAAAGATTAATGAAAAGAGGTATATTTTAGTTCACAGAGATTAATTGCATCCCTTACTTTCCCTACTCTAGAAATATTCAACCCATAATCCTGATAGCTTTTTTCGTCAACAAGTACATGGAAAATTAATAGACTTTCTTCTGCTGGAATCCTCAGTAGGCTTGCAGATACAAATATCCAGGGAAAAGCTGACTGAAAGTTGGCTTTCTGGTGTGGAGGAATTAATTTACCTTCTTTCCCTCGCTCTTTCTTTTTCCTTCTCTTTTTAATCCACTCTGATGACGCTTTGAATTAGCCAGAATAAAAACGCAGTTAAGAGTTGGAAACCATCACACTCTTTATCTTACGTAGTCCAACTAATACATGTTGTGTATTTCCCTGCTGAGGTGCAGCCAAAGGCAGCTAGTCATTGTGAGGGTAGATAGACTTTTCAAGCACTTTCTAGGGTGTTACTGCCTTACAAATTTTAACAGCCTTTATATTTGCAGAGTTCTTGCTAAGGTACTACTAAAACTTATTTTTAATCTTGCTATGAATGTAGTTGATACTTGTTTAAAATTGCAAAGGTTCTCGTGTATTTTAAGACTGAATAACCTCTTGGGTTAGTTTGGAGTTTTTACTCTGCTGTGTAAAGATGATGGGGAAAATCAACAAAAAAGGCATTCATATGAGTGCTGTTGACATATAGGGAGAGAAAATGTTCTGTTTTATTTTAGAGGAGTTCTATCTACGGTAACAAGAAAACGAATCTGAAAAAGGCAATAATTACAATGTCGCAACAGAACTTGCCAGTGGCAGTCATTTATAAAAATACAAAGTTAAGAGGCATACATGCAAGCTGCAGAACCTTAAGGCAGATCTTAGCACTTCATGCTCGTAGCTGGACTTTGGCTTAGCGTCTGAAGCAGTAGCCAATTTGTGATCTTACCGGAATGCTTGTATAGCAGGGCAGATTTCAGAAGGGGTTGCTTTGAGTTTAGCTTAGATAATCATAGAAGTTCAGAATTTACCACAAATTTCTAAACCTGTTGAGCTTACAAAACCAGAAGGGACATCTGATTAAGATAATCTTTCTTGCAATGTTTTGGCAGTTCCAGTTCTGTTCACTACTGGAAACTATTAGTGGAAAAAAGATACAACATTTCAATATTTTGGACCTTAAACATTTGTTTTAGGCATAAAAATAGATGTATGCTTTAGATATGCGTCTAGTACATGCACTTATTTTACCTAACTTGTTTGCCTCTCCATGGTCATATAGTAAAGGCTCTTAGAACTAGCTTTGAAAATGCTTCCTGGATATCCTGCTCTAAATTTACTGTAAAATATGTAACTGCTAGCTTAAAGTCTATATCCAGCTCAACGTCAAAATGCAGTTTTATGTATTATGATCCTTTTTTATCTGTACTATTTTCCATCTTATTAAGGCTTATCATTAATTCAGGGTGAGCCTTGCTGACTTAGAGAGTAGAATGAAAGCTGAACTGGTTTATGATTGGATAGTACAATTTATGGGACAGTTTAGACTAAGGTAAATGAAGAAGCATGACTTCAGGGAGTCGTAAATTCTCTGTGGTCATTACACAGCCAGATTTGTCTCCTGAGGGCTGAACGAAGACATGGATAAAATATTCAGACTTGGATGGTTGGTATCTTAATAATGAGGACTTTACAGGCCTGTTTAATCCACCTGGAGTAGGGCCTATACCTCCTCCTTCAAGACTTTCTCACTACCATCAGACAGTATAAAAGATTCTGAGTTCTTAGCTTGAAAAAGAGGGCATAAATCAAATACATATGTACAAGTTCTGAAGAACTGAGGTTAGACAATATTGCTTAATGCACTGTGCTCTGATTGTATGATGCTGTTGTTCATTTTCCTCATCTTACTAGGCATGGGGGATCTTTCTGGAAATTATTTCACTGGGGAAAAAAATGTTCTTTGACTGCTCTTCAGGATAAACTGGGTTTACTTCTTCGCTTGTTTTAATGACAGCTGAATAGTTTGCTGGTAGCTACATCTGATTTAGAAAACTGCAGCAAAACACTACTGCTGCATACAATTCTTCTCTGTGTGAAAACTATTTTAAATCTGAATAATTTAGCTTATTTCACTTCTGTCTATGGCTACTATTTCTTTGAATGCTGGATGATTCTATATTTAATTTCTGATCTTTCTACTAGCAGATTTTTTAATTTAATAATACAATAACATACTTTAGAGCTGCCTGTAATTACTTGGAAGATATGACTTCTTTTTGTGTAAGTTATATGCCTGTAATTAAAAGGAGATCTGGCATATATATCTCCACTTAATAATACTCATGATAATAGAAAACTTGTGTAGATTTTAATAGGAAACAACTTTTAAATTTGCTTTTATTGAATCCTGTGTAAATTGACACAAAACTATTTCCCTTCCATTGCACAGTATGTCTTAAGGAGAAAATTTGATAAAAGGACAGTTTTAAATTCTGCATGGTAGACCCTGATTTGAGCACTTTGCAGAGTGCCAATGCAGAGCTGCACCCTGCCTTTGAGTTTCTCTACAGAAACATGATGCAGCGTCCTAAACCAGAAGCTGTGTTTTTGCTCAAGTCAAAACTTGTAATGCTGAAGAATCACTTGTTGCTTAACTCTTAGGCACCGAAGCTGCATTGGTAGCTCAAATTGTGACCTTAAACCTTTTGCGCAGAGGTGGAATTTTAGATGTTTGTTCTCAGTGTTTCACTCTCCACAGCCTGAGAGATCAGCCAGTAGCCTGAAAGTAAGACCAAAGTAGGTGAGTTTAAATCCCCTGTGGCAGAGAACAGACCTGAGGTAAGGATCTAGCTACAGAGTCCAGTGTAACAGCAGGCACTGCAAGAAGAAAAGGAGATGATGGTAGCTTCTTTTTTCTATGGCACCGCTCATTTTCTTGACACATGGTTTGGAAATATTCTTCTGCCTTTGAGCCTGTCTGGACAGGACAGTCTGAGGAGAATATGGTGATGGAAGTCCTTTTTGTGGGCTTCTACAGTATCGACTGGTGATGACATTACCTACAGCAATATCTTTCAGTGAAACTACAGTTCATTTGGCTGTCATTGCTCTTTCCATACTTCTTTCAGAAAGTGGTATGGCTGCAATGCTTACAGCACATACTAATCTTGAAGATAACTTACGCTTCGCATTTTTTGTTCTTCTGCTGGGCCTTCCTCAGTCTGATTGCCCAGCTTGTTGTTAATATTCTACACGAATATTTGTAACTCTATGCCTGTGTTTCATACCATAGAAGGACCTGGTGGTCTACAATTTGAAAATGCAATTATTCTTCAAGCAGTGCTTTTGCAGAGACACTCCTTAAAATAAAGTAGTACATCAATTCAATAATGGTCTTGCATACTCATACAGAATTCCATCTTATTGCACCCCAAATTCTGAACCAATTCATTCACTGTGGTATTAAAAGATGAGAGCAAAGGAAAAGATAAGAGCAAAGGAAACTTGAGAGGGGAAAGGTATTTTTTTTTTCACTGAATTTGGCAATCTTCTTTCACTTCCTCTACACTGTCTTCTGCCTTCTATCAGAGACCACATCTTAAATTCTAATATTTTAAATGTCTTTGAGACTCTCAAAAAAAAAAAATCTGCTGTGAAACTGTATTCTTTCTTTATCTTTCGTCTTAACTAACTCTTAATCTAGAATTTTGGACAGATAATTTTCCACAGCACCCTGAATAAATCAGAACATCTGTTTCTTTAGCATTTGATTTTCTTTCTGTTGCAGTCAGGACAGGCCCAACCAAGGGAGAAAAGAAGAACATTGATCTCTCTTCTTCCACTTGGCTGAATGAGATCTCTGGTGATGTTTGCTTCTAGAATCTGATTCAAAAGTTGAAGGAAATCAAAAGTCTTTCCATTTACTTCAGAAAGCTTTGAATATGGCTTATAGTGGATAATTACACTTTTTTTTGTGTTTGTATATAAATATTAAAAACAGGAAAATGTCTGTATAGGATCACCTTGTTTAATTAAAAATTGGCTTATACAGATACTGATTCTTTAGCTCAGCAAAAGCACAAACGAAAATAAGGCAAAGAACTAAATGATGATGAATCTTGGGGGGAAAAAATCTAGCAGAACACTTTACATCAAGCAAATAAAAAGTAATATGGAATAAGAAACATGGCCTGATGTGTTAAATTCTTTTAATGATCTAGAATGCTGACTCAGACTGTACAGGCTGCTTAATTCTTTTTTTTTTTTTGGGGGGGGGACGGAAATCACTCTACTACTAAAAAATGTAATCAACTATCCAATGCAATTCTGCTCATCCTTTAAGAAAGTAAGATGAAATGAATTTTAGTCATTTTACTTTATAACTACATTTTATTGAAAATTAAGTGTTTTAAATAACTTTATTAATGCAATATTTTAAATCGGATGAATGACTTCTTGTTAGGCATAAAAAGCAGAAAACCATCAGTGAATTAATAGTTGTATGTAAGGGTGTTTCTTAGTGTATTCTCAGAACTGTTGTCCTTTAACAATGTCTTTTTTTCCCTGGAGCCAAATGGGGAAGGTAGGGAATGAGGAGTTGCTTGAATGTATCTACATCAAACATATTTTGGTATTGTCCTAGGTCAATCAGTTCCTCATTCTTCTTCCTCCCTACCCTGATACTGCTTAACTCCCTTACAATAAAGGAACTATGGAAGGGTTTATATGATGGAGGGAATTGGATCCTCAGGAACTTCTGTCTGCATCTACATATGGTGGCTCAAAAAGGAAGAGCAGTCACAGTTTGAGTTGTAAAGCTTAAAATTACTTACGCATTATAAATCGTATAGAGGCGGGGAAGAGGTCTAGAAGCTTAAAAGATGATGTAGGTGAAGCTTAGGTATCTTGCTCTATAATCATACTGCAGTGCTTCCATGATAAGCCTCTCCATGGTTGAGATCCTGGAGCTTTCAAAATTGCTCTTAATTGGATTTTATCCATCTTTTTTATTTTTTTTTTACTATTGGATTTTGTCCTCCAAAAATAATAGTTAAGGATGGTAAAATTGATCAGTATTGGGAAAATTCATAGAAGCTTCATTAAATTGATTCTCTTTTGCACATTTGCAAATAATACATCTGAATCTCCGTATCTTCAGAGATTTTCTTGTGTTCAATTTAATCTTTCTGAAGAAAAGACGGAGTTTCATTACCTGAGTCTTCTGTGTCAAAAAAGCTACTGGCAAAACAATATATACTGGTATCGGGATATTCCACTGTATTTTGTGCATTGTATTTTAATAGTAAAACTGTAGGAAAACATAATTTAAAAAAGCTTACGTGAGACAAAAAAAGAAACAAAAAAACCCCAAAACTTTTGTTAAACAATATTTATATTGGTTGAGAGAATAGGCTATATTACTAAAATAAACATCACAAGCAAGTTTTTATTGGTAATGATCTTTAAAAAAACATAATTGGGTGAGAACGATGACTAGGGATCAATCATTTTTGCCTTTTATCACAAATGATTTTGTATTTAAGTCTATTTGATTATGTGAACAAAGCTAAACTTTAGCTGAACTTTCTGGGAAAAAAAAATAACCAACAATTGAAATCATACTGTTGGGATAACTTGGTCTCTATAGTGGCAATTCTTTGTGGCATATATTTAATGTCATCGAAAAAGCTGTCATCAACTAGAAGGGAAGAGTAGTTAATTAGGTCTACAAGTGCAGAAACAGCTTTCTTAAAGAACTTATATAGAAACTTGCCTGTTGCTGAAGGAGAGAGAGGTAGGTAGTTTCTTCTTTCTTCATGATGAAGATAATAGGACGGTATATTTTAGGGGATAACAATATTAATGGTTACATATGGCTCTCTTAAGCAAACAAAGGATCAGAAGCCTTCAGAGCACTATTGAGACTCTAGTGACTCCAAGATTTATGACTAATTTTATAAATAACTGGTATATATTTGCTAATTGTTTTAAACTTTACTTTTCTTCTTGCTGTTAGAAAAGTATGCGAGAAACAAGTTGAAAGAAAACTGCACAAATGCTATGTGAATAGTATTTTAACTTTCCCACATAATGTGAATCGAAATGCATCTGTGTTGGAGTCTTGAGTTCTTGCTGTACTATGCAGCCACTGCAATTGTCTAGTATGCCATGCATCTGCTTCAAAACCATAATAGTTCAGTCTGGGGGATAAAAAGTAAAGTACTACATTAAAACTGGAAAACGGGGTGCGACTGAGCCATCTGAGGTAAGAGTGGCAAGTCAAAATTAATTGCATTTAGCTAATGCAGATCATCACTTTCATGAGCCATGAACCTTCTACGTATTATACCTTCTACAAATCAAACACCCTCGAAGATTAAAAGCGCCAAATTTCGGTATTAATTAATGTAACTCTGTTGTTGACCTTTGAAACATAACTTGTCTGTTAAATGGACAGCACTTGAATCCTTTGGGTTCTAGAAGCTAAATATTAGACTTTCAAGTGAGTGGTAGGTGTGCATGAATATATCTGTAGCTGGGAAGGAAAAGGAGATTGATGGTGGTCAGCCTTCACTGATGAAGCATGGGGTAGATCTGTCCCAACTAGAAAAGAGAAGGTGAGGTCATGACTTCAAGGATAAGTAAGCAGGCATCCTCACCCTGGGGAGGGGGTGGAACGTGGAGAGGGAGTGATTATATCAATTTGTTTCTTGCAGGAGTAGGAAACACCAAAATACATGAAGACCCTAAAAGTGGTTACTTGTAGCATGCTTTACCCTGCTATTGCTCTTAAGCTATGCCATGTCTGAGTCCAAACACAGGCTCAAATGCTGATTTGGGAGCATTTTTCTCATGAATGTAACTATCGATGTGATCAGTTTCAGCTGGAGTCAATAGTTTATTGTTGGGATAAAGAAGGAAAAAGCGGTTGGGGGGAACCCTTTTATAAAAGTGTCTTACATGTATCCTGTTGCAATTAAGGCCGATGTTTCTGCTACAAAGCTGACTTGTATAGAATTTAGTTTGAAAGAAATTAGGACTAAATAAAACAGTTTACTATAAATCCATAGGTCCTGTGGCATTTGTTAAAATATTGTTATAACTGGTTCTGGTGGGTGAACAGGACAACAAAGCAAAATTCTTGGGCTTCTTTTTCTCTTCGGTCTTTGTCAGAACATTATTTTATTTAATATCAGGCTTTTAAATAGACATCGGGTCTTGGCACTTACTCAATTGCACAGTTCTACCCAGTTAGTCTCTCTCCCCACTGACTATCTTGTTGATCTTGTCATCACCTAAGTGTGGAAGAGAAGGCTTTAGAAAATGGTCCTACTTTGAAGGAAGAGAATAAAAGCACCCAGGAGGTGTAGTGCTTTCCTCCTTTAAAAAAAAATAAAGGGCAGGGGGGGTAAACAAGAGAGTCGTGATAGAGGAGAGTTGGGTCGTTGTAGAATGGGTGATGTGCTTCTGACAAAAGGCATCAATAGGACGTAGCTGTCAGATGCGGACCTGGAGAGAAGCAAAGAAATTATATGAAAGCTAATGACATTATTGAGAAACTTATCAAATGTATTTCAAAATAAGACTTGGTGTGAATACAGCTGAAATGACCAGTTGGTGCATTTGTAATCCCTGAACCTGTTGGTTTTATGCTCTTCCAAACTCTCTAGTGATTTGTGTTCTCTGAATTGTTTTTCTTTGCAATCTCTATCTCACTATAGGGTTCTCTATTCAAAGCAGAAAATGAAGGAGTGGAAAAAGGAAACTCAATCATTTCACAAAAAAATTATTGCAGATACCAATTTAAGAGACTCATTATCCCAGCGTGAGGAAAATATAGTAGAATCCTAAGAAAGCCAACACAATACAAATGCAGTTAATACAGTCAGTGATTGAATAGACAATATCATAATTTTTTAGTTCAGGTTAATAAAGATCCTAATTAATTCTCCTGTAATAGAATGTATTAAGTAAATATTAAGCGCTAAGTAGTATCCTGCTATTGAAAAAGCAGGAGATACAGCACATGAGATTAGTTCAAAGAGGTAGAAATTCTTAAGTTACTTGGTAATTGGGAATGGTATAACTAAGGTATGGGCAGAAGTCTCAGTAGCAAAAAGGTTAAAAATGCTTGTAAGAATTTTCCAAGCAAGTCTAGTTACAAAAAGAAAATATACAGTGCTGAGTTGGTGGAGAGGGGCAGATTTAGGTTTTCAATGTATCTTTTTTAAGACTGGAGCAAACAAACTAGAAAGGCACTTTCAGCACTGTCACTGCTATTAACACTGTTTTCTTGATTGCAGCAGTTTTAATGTATGCTGTTTTCTGATGGATTCCTCCTTGTATCCCTACTAAACACTTTTTTGAAATGCAAAGGCACTCTAAATGGAGTCAACAGAGCTGGTCAAAACCAGTAAAGAGACAGCAATTTTGTTGAACATATTCTGACTGGCTATAAAAATCAATAACACTTCAGACACTGCATTTAGATATATGCTCATGTCTGTGGTATATCTCAGCTTTTGACTCAGTGGGAGGTATTTGCGCTGTAGAGGTGCAAGTCATGCAGTAAACTCTGGTGTCTTGAAATGAATTGTATTTGTCAACCAGCTTTGACAGTCTAACCTTTGCTCTGCTCATCATTGCAGGAACAGTAATTTTAATTTAGAAAGGTAAAGTGATAAGTAGTGCATCAATTTATTCTTAAAACACACATTTCAAATTGCTATCCATGTTACAGCAATTATGAGCTGGTATGGAAAACACCATTTGCCTGACCAGTAGTGCACACACCAGAATGCTTTTCCTGCTGAGTTAACAGAATTAAACTTTGTCTGCTGACTCATGGTGAATTAACAGAGCAAGTAATAAAAATACTCCTTGCTGTTACTGGAGTTCAAAAGATGTCTGCCACACACAAACCACATAACAATTGTTCAAATGGATTCAGCCTGGTAAGGGATACCTTCTTAATGAAACTATAAAGGGAAGAGAACTGTGCAGCACCCACATGTCACAGAAGCCATCATTGATGACCTTTCCAACAGATCAAGGATCACTCTGGTTTGGGCTCTCTTTTGTGTGATTCAGTGCAGTATATCTAGTGCAAGTGTAGTTAGCAAAAGGGAAATACTGACAAAAGTAGTCTCTCACTTGTCCACTCTGGGTAGCATCCAAGTGTTTATAACAGATTTGCTAGTACCAGACCAAATAGGATAGTCGTGCAGTGTGTGGCACGGTGTGCTGAATGTTACTGCAGTAATAAAATATAAAATAGTTCCCACAAATAGCTTGTGCTGGTTTTGAAAGCTACATACAAAGGATATTGTTTCTTGTATCAATGTGGAATTACAGTAGTTATTTGCAACAGGCTGTATATCACTTGGCACATTAATACTTGTAATACCAGGCCACCCTTCCCTGGAAGGAGAGGGGACAACCGAGACATGAGTAGGACATGGTGGAACTTAAGTAGAGCAGAGCTTATAAAATTCAGGGCTGGAGGAGGAATTTCTTGGGCTCTTGCTCTCAGCAGCAGCATTTGCTTGATAGGAGATACTCCTGTTTGGCTATTTTCCGTGTCTTCATCCCAACTCAGCCTTGGTACCAGGTGTCTTCTGTGCAACTTTGGTGTCTTTGCCTGCTTTTAAATTTACCTTCTTACCTTGGGGGTCTCTAGTCAGCAAAGAAAAAGATCTTCATCTCTAGGTTCCACAGCTCCTCTACGACAACTGCGCATGCGTGTGATTACTGCTCTAAACCCTTTCTTGTCACTTATCCTGACTAATAGCACAAAAACATGGGCATTTACTGCTTCCTGAGGGGTACCACCTACAAATCTAATTTCAGGCTTCTGGTGAACAATGGGCATAAAAACTGTTACTGTTCATTCAGGGATTTCACTGTAGTGTTCTAAAAGCTATATCCATGTAACTGTTTTCTTAAACTTTGGTTTTGACTGACCTTTTTCAGTCTGTGAGTGGCCTGGAGAGTACAGAATAGATATATTAGCGACACAGAAAGGAAACTGTAGAAATGCAGTCTGATGTCACATATTACTGCACTGAATAATTTAAAACTGACAAGGTGGACAAAAAGTGTATGCTCATACTCAGTTCAATATTAAAAAGAATAGATGAGCTTAATCCTTTCTCTGTCTAGATGAAAAATGTGTTCTTATAATTAGTTATGTTAACTACTTGCCAGAGTCACTTTGTACCATCCAAAGACCTTGTAAACCTTTACTAAATTGAGCTATTGAAATATGCTTTTAGATAGGCTTCCTGTAATGGATTTGTATTTGTACTGCCAATGCATTCAAGAAAAGTTATTGAGTCCTTCTGTGCCTCTTTACCCATTCATTAAAATGGTGTCCATAGAAAGTGTTTTCCAGGGCTAATACCTATTTTATTGGAATATATTTCTATAAACTCATTAAAATTACTTTTTATGTGAAAGTTATTCTTTTTGGATGAGATTTTAAAAAGTCTTCTACTTGAGAACAGCAGGGAGAAAAATAAAGTCCATATTACAGTGCACCAGACTTGGTTCTTTTCCTTACAGTACAGTATGTGTTAAGCAAATGAGGAAAACTTGTACCAAATCAGGTATTTCAGCACGTGAGGTGGGGTTCTGTAAGTGACAAAAAACGCTGGAAAACTTAGTTTTGCAACTTACTGTTGCAAAATTAAGCATCTAATTTTCATTGAGTTTCCATGTAATGATGACTTCAACAGTAATTTACTAACTTTAATTAAAATACTTTCCAGCTAATCTTTGGACATTATCCCTTCAATTATAAAAGGTGTCTGTTATATTAATAGCCTTGGAGACTGCCTTATTTGCTTTAAAACGTAGGTGCATGTACAATTAAACTTTTGCCATGTTTCACTGTGTTCTGGGTAGGATCAGTGGCCGTTATGCATTACAAGGCTTACAGAGCTGTGATAATGAAGCAAATTTGTGCTGAAAACCTGTACTTCAAGGGAGTATTAAAGCTCATTAATTTCATTAGCTGAATGTATCTTTTTCAACATAACTTTAAAGAAATCTTGCAACAACATGTAAGAGTACTGTGGCACTGCAGAATGGACCAATTTGTTTAATAACTATGACTTCATAGCAAATAAACATTTTCACATGATTAGTCTAATAGTATGCTAAGACAGGATTTTCTTTCAAAGTTTAGCATTTTCTCTTTTGCATATTTCTTAACTGCATTCAGTGGTGACACATTATATTCCACATCATTAGGAACTAGTAGAGTCTCAAGAAATGATATTGCTTGGTACAGAACAAGTGAAGCTAGGAGTTATGCAGAACAGGCTCAAGGCACAAGCAAAGTAACTTGAAATCTAGGATGGGAGAACAAATCAATTTGATGTCTGAGGAGGCTGGGGTTGACTGCTTCCAGCTCAGCTCTTCTGCGACTCCTTCAAACTTCAGCTGTTGCCTTTATAACAGTTACGAATTGGAAAAATCCAATTTTTGGGGGACTGCTGCTCTGGTCATACATCTTCTGAGCTCTTCTATTTCCTGAAGTAAGAGAAGGCTATAGCTCTTTACCCATCTTTTTTTTCAGTAGCTGGGAAGGATACACAATGTGGAGGAGAAAGGAAAGAAAAGCTGTTTCTTTTGCAGAGGGAGTTGGGGGTTGGGGGATGCTTGAAGGTGCACAGTTGTAGGACGGAAGGTGGATTGAAGGGGTCAGAGGAGTTTATGATCGGGTGGCGAGAGGGGCAGTTGAGAGGGGAATTTCAGGAGTGAAGTAGCCTGAGCAAGGATGGCCTTCGGGTGGCTCTGTCTCAATTCTGTGTGAGGTGGTACAAAGAGGACACAGAGTTCTTGGAGGCCACCTGTTTGGGTGGGCAGAGGACATGTCACTCACTCCTATTTGGGTCAGCTTTAAGTACCTTCTCGATCATTGTTTTGGGAGACCTTCTACTAGGCACCCAAACAGAAAACAAACTTCCCTTCTTTTAATGGACCCATTTCCATACTGATAAATAGAAACATTGGTTTGCATTTTGTAAGACCCCTGTGTTCTATTCTATATGGTTGGCCCTGTCCAGCTACCAGATTGTAATATATCAGAGTTACGGTAGTTGACACCTCTTAAAGGCTGTCTCCAGATGTAGGTGGGTGTCTGTTAAGCTTTAGTTATCCTTTCAAGTGTTTCATGGCAACAATGAAAGATAGTTCTCTAAAAGATGAGGTTGTGGTATCTTCTCTGAAAGGAGTAGCAGCCCAGGGTCCAGACCTGTACTTTGTATGCTCCAACGCTGCTTCAGCATCCCATTGAAACAAGTAGTATTGTCAAAAAGCTAGTAAAGGATATCAGAATTTAACCTGAGTCGGTCTCCTAGAGATTATACAGCCTTAGTCAGTTAAGCATTTCCATTACTTTGCCATCATTCCAAGAAATAATTGTTTTTCTAAAATAACATGCTATTGGTAATATTAAGTGCTGTTATTAAGGACTGAAAATGGTCAAATATCCCTTCTTTGACAATGCACTGTTATGTAAATATTTCCCTAACTCTCTTTCTCTTCTTGAATGCAAGTGAGATTTGTGTTGTGTGCCCTAAATCTAAAGAATCTTCATAACCCAGCTACGTAGCTGTATTATAGAAATTGCTGTCTTCATATCTTCCATTTCTTAATACTTTTTTATCCACATTAAGAGCTAAAAACAAAGAAACCCCACCTGCTAAAGTCACAGCAGATGAGTCGGAAAGCAATGCATCTTATGATAGCATAGTCCAAAGAATCAATGCTTTGCTGTTAGTATCCACTCAATTACTTACTGTATCCACTCAATCACTTACTAAAAATGTACACCCTACAAATAAACATAACTCTTTACTTTTAGGCAAGTGCCATATTTGTTTCTGTATTAAGGAAGTAATTTAAATAAAGATTTGATCATTATAGTGATCATAATTCATCATAAAATTGGTTTAGTTAATATTAATTCTAAGCCTCATACCATAGCTCTTGTTCATCTGGAGTGAGAACCTCTTTACAGTCTGAATTCTGGGTTGGTTTCTAATTGGTCATTCTCCCTGCTAGGTCTGCTGTTTGGTACTGTGTATTTCCAGAGGTGTCCCTTTCCTTTTTGCCTAGTCATTATTCTTTCTTAATAGACAGAAGATATAATAAAGAATTCAGGGGAGCCTGTTTCTAAAGCAGGATAAAAGTGTGGTTTGCAATTAAGAAAAATAAGTTTAAAGCATGATTCCAAACTTAATCGAAAGGAACTTCCCTTTCAAATAACGGCAATACATTTTCTCATATAAAAATGTAAAACTGGTATTTCTTCTGTCCCAAGAGAACACCTGAAAAAGTTAAGATAGTGAAACTGCAGCATATATTATTTTCCTTAGTGTTGATTGTTCTCAAGCTCTCTGCATGTGTTCTACGTGCAGCTCAGCATCAGCTACAGAAAGGGCAGAGATCTTGACACACATGTAAGAAGCAGTCAAAATTGTGATCAGTGAGGAAAGACTTCATACAAAACTAGAATGATAACTGCTGGTGTTTACTCAGAAGACTATTCTGAAATTTTGTTTCCTTCCCTAATTGCTGTCATGTGACATGAAGTGTTTCGTCTGAATCTTGTCTCCTGGGTGAGAAGGGTGTGTATTTCAATACTTTTTGTTTGAACTGAATTGTTTACCAGTTTTTGTTGGAGTGTTGTTTTTGTTTGGTTTTTCCCCCTCTTCCTCCAAAAGCCATAGCTGGCTGATTTGTCTGCTGTAAGTCAAAACGCAGCATCTTCCCTGATTTACACAACCAAGAGAAATCCTCAACCAGAAAGCAATTGTTGTTAATTAGTATCACAGTGCCTTAAAGAAAAGTTGTTGAGTCTTTTAATTTTGCAAGTTGATTTTATTTTAATGTCCCTGCAGACTGCTTTCTCTGTGAAGTTTAGTAATGTTAATGATAGTAAAGTAATTTGCAATTACTGTGATACAACTTTGGTTAAGACAAGCTAAAAGGAGAATTGAACTAGAAACTAGTGATCCTCTCCTTATTTAGTAATTGCTTTTATTAATGTAGTTTAGTTGAAGGGTATCTATGAGATGACTTGGGGTAGTAAGTTCAGATGTTTACCTAAAATTAAATCAATTGCCTGAATTTTCTGACACAGACAATATTTCAGTGTGGTGAAATTGCTGGCAAGGTTCTCTGCTTCAGTTAACTTGATTTGACCTCACTGGAGTTGGAAAATTTATTAGTGTGCTGCTTCCAAAGTGACTTTCAGGTCCCATTATTTTCCAAGGAAATACTCAAAGTCCTCATCTGTTTTGAATAAGAACCCACTTGGCAGAGCAGAGATCATGTACCACCTACTCCCTTATGTTTTAACAATGTGCATTATATAGAGAATAGTAACTTATCATTGGTTTCTGAATGTCTCACTTGCTCTTTCTGCCGTGAAGTCCAACTTGCTGATACTCATCCTAGCATTGTGAGGCTACATTTTTTTTTAGCCATGTTTTAACCTGAGATAACAGATTAAGCAGTGATATTTATGTAAAAAGTGAAAGGGGTCATGCCATTTTAAGCAATCTTAAGTTTTTGGCTGTTTCTGATATATGGCTGTGTTCTGTGATAGTCGTCTTGCTTTTCAGTGTGAGGAAAAAAGATTGTAATTATTAGTATTTCCAGAGGTTTTGGCTTTATAAGTATCAGTCATGTAGTAGAAGTTACTACATCAGACTTAGTTAGCTGAAGAGTCATCAGTTGCTTCAAAAATGTAAGGGCAATTTTCCTTTCATGAGCCAAGTTAAGCCATGAAGGAGTACAACAGCGTGGTGTCAGCTTTGGCTCTGCTCTCTCTTCTCGTTGCTGATAGAGCAGCTGACCTCCATGAGCTGGGGAGAACGAGATAGAGAAGTCTCCAAAGAAAGGCAGGAATGTAGCAAAGGAAATATCAATGAGACTTTATCATTCCCTGAGGTCTTCCAGGATAGAACCGTTATACTTGCATATATAAGGACTTGGAAGTGTTAAGTACTTTGTAGTTCAACAGTAACTCAATTTTTAGAAATACTTATTTAAAAAAACAATAATACCAGCTACTCAGAGGCAGCATTATAGTCGTCCTTCTCTTCACTTGCAATCTGAGAAGTCAAATAAAATAAAAGGACTGTTTTTCAAGGGCATTGTTAGATGAATGCCATGTAATTTAGCGTTCTCTGTTAAATGTTGTTAGATGTCAAGGCAGCTTATATTGATGATAATTTAGTTAATTAACCAAGACTTTCATTTTGTAGTAGTTTGGCACCCAATAAGCAGTAGTGAACGTATTGTGATTTGAAACCTGATGCTTTCTGTTAAAGTTCTGCACAATTGCTTCTTCGAAACTAACAAATACAGAGAAAAGCAAAAATGCGAATCAAGGCTAATCCTCAGAGTACTAATAGGTATATATTAAATAGCTTGTATGACCCTTCCTTTGCGCATAAATTTATTACTGAATTGGACATTGATTCTGTTTCCAGAAAGCTGCATAGGGCCCAGATGCTGGATCCTGTGCTCCTGTTAGTATATTTGAGCACTTCCTGTCAATTTGGTGCAATCAGTACTGGAGCAAGGAGTTCATAGTAAGCCCTGTTCATTGAACAGCTCTCCTGAGAAAGTGTGTAATTGATACCCTGTGTATGTCTTTGTTCTAAAATCTGTCTTGGTTTTGGAGCCTTGGCAAAGGTAAAGGCACTACCTTCTGTCTCTTTAAAAAAAAAAAAAAGAAATGGGATGTTTGCCTTTGGCTTCCAATTATATAGGGTTTTGAACAAAATGCATTGATATCTTCCTAATTTAGAAATATTTTACGGTGTATATTTTAGAATGAATCAGTGGCTTTTTTTCATAAGCAATCCCGCTGCTGCCATTAAAAGAAAAGAGCAAACCTGTAATATTGTCACTGAAGGCCACGTTGATACCAGATAGTATCAGTTGGATAACTCAGCATTATGTGCTGTGTTCTGCAGCAGGTATTTGTGGGATGGAGACCTAAAGTAGAAAAAGCAAACACTGGATACTGGAGGTACAGGTCATGTGAAGTGACAAGGGGACACTGGATGCTTAAAATTAGATAGGTTCTTAGGAGGGGAAAAAAAACCCAGAAGCTGAGGGCCCTTGATTAAGAAAAGTAGTGTGAAGAGATTTCAAGGTTATCCTGAGACCAAATATCTCTCAAGCATCCTGTGACAATACTGTATTATGCTTTTCCTTTGAATTAGCTACCTGATCTGATAACTTTTTTCTTCCAAAGGTCCAGCAAGGCATCTAAAATCATTTGTACTCAACTGTTCTGAGTTGTATAAATATTTGATGACATGAAGTCCTGTGGGCACTGCAATAATTATACAAATTGTAATGCTAATCCTTGGTATCAATAATGCCTTTGGAGAAAATAGCATTATATACTTCACTCCCAGAGAATAATAACAATATTAACGCAGCACTGACACTTGGCAGAACTGCTTCCCCAGCCTATGTTCACTTGGCAATTGGAATTGCAAAGAAGCACAAAAGCACACATTTCTGGCTGCAGTTCTGCTTCCAGAGTGGCAGAAAGAATTTGGCATTTAATGATATGCAAAGTGTTGTTCCTGTTTGATTGTAGTATGCTATACATGCCTTGGAGCATGACTTAAAGTAATTTAACAACTGGAATAACAGGCATTTGGGAAGAAACTAATTTCATATGAAGGCAGATTACAGACACTAGGCTTGTTCATAAAAATGTTGCCTTGTCATGCTATATGAAGTTGGATATCAAGCTAGCAAGATGATGATGTGGGGGGCAACATCGCTCAGTTCAGACGGGATGTGATCCACTTGACAAAATAACATAATTAGTGAAATGTAAACATTGTAGCTAACCTGCTTTACAGTCCCATATCAAGGATGGATGAAATGATTTTTTTTTTTCTTCCTTCCCCTCAACATTTCTCTGGGTATCAGTTTGGACTCTTGCATACTAGTTCTGCACTACTCCATGGCTACCCATCACTGCCTGCTTCCTCTATTTTATTAACTTGGAGAAGGAAACATATCAGTTGAAGTGAAAAGTGATTTTGGTTTTGGACTCCACTTGGTTCTCAGCTATTTTGCTGGTAGACTTGTCAAATTCAATAATCGTCAATAACTGTTGTCCATATGTACGGGAAACGTAGCTGAAGCTGCTAGTGTGTTCAAGTAGTTCACAGTGAATCTGGAAAGATAAGAGGGGAAAAAAATAGTAGCAGCCTCTGTTAGTATCTCTTAATTTATGTCATTCCCCATGCCAGAGCTGGAGAGCTAAAGGTTTACAACTCAGCTTCCACCTCTTTATAGCTGAATGGAGGACAGACACTGGAGGAGAGCTGGATTTTAGAACTGTCAGATTTTTTCCTTTCCAATCTTCCTCAAACTACTCTGACTTATTTTTATGCCAGTAAAAGAATGAGGAGAAAATTGGAAGTGGTATGGTGTGTCGCAAGAGAGCTTGGATAGAGGTCATTGGATTGAGAATCTTAAAGCACTGTCCTTGGTGGTGTCGTCAGTGTGGTTAAGGATTCTGTATTTAGGCAATTACCTAACTGAATAAAATCTGTGGTTGTTTTTGACACCCTCAGTACTATTTAAGGCAGAACCCCAAATTTTCCTTTAGATAGCATATGTAAATCCCAGTTCTTAATCTTTCATATTCCACAAGATTGTTATAAAAGCTTTGAGATTTTTGAAGTATAACTCTGAGGTTGAAATTATTTTAAAAACAGAAATTATTTGCACTTCTTTAGCAGCTTTCATCCAAGAAATCAAAGTGCTTTACCAAGCACAATAAAGTAAGCCACATAACGTAGTTGTGAAGTAAGAAAGGGATATAACTAATTCCCTTCTTGCTGTGAGAAAAATGACGTATCAAAAATTGCAGTGTCAAACCTTCTGAGGAAAGACAAACCAATTTTTGTCCACTATGTATATTTTCAGTTCTATCTCCATGTTCATGTATCTTATGATGTAGCTCTAAATGATTATATAAAATACCTTTCTGTGAGATGCAGATGTATCCTTACTGAATGCATAGGATAACCGTATGAAATAGGGTAGAAATACTGTGGAAAAATCAATATAACCCAACCTTCAATCAGTGGACTTTACAATTCCTTGATATGTTCTATGTTTAAACATGAGTTATACAGTATAAGTGTTGTATAATGACTTCTGTACGTGAAGATAATTTTACTCTTGCACAGGAAAAAACTTACCAATTGTCAACTCAATATTCCATTTAAACTGAATCTCAGGAAGTTACATCCCTTTTCTGTGTCCTGTGATGGCTACCATTTATCTCTCACTACGGTGATTTTATGTTAGGATGTCTTGCTTAAAAAAACTAAATACTTTTAAAATCAAATAAGAAATGGAGAATTAAGACTAAAAGTGATATCTTCTTGCCATTTATGTGTTACTTTTCAGACTACAATGTGTCTGACAATGCAATCTGACAAATGCAGTAGGAGATGGGTTTTATATCCTATTCTGAATTTTGTTACAGTTGCCATTTTTGGTGAATATTAATTAAGTTCTATGTAACACCTCTCCTGAAACATCAGAATTCAATGGTATAATGAAATTCATAGTAGACCGTGCCAATGCTCATTTGAGACCTGTTTATCATATTCCCTTCAGTTAAATAAAAAAGATCATTTAGGAAATGTTTTAGGTGAAATTATAGATTAGTGTTCTACTTATTCATGCTTAAAATTGAGTTCCATTTCAGCTGTGGTGGCCAATAAATCTGATATCTTAGAGGCTTTTCTCCACGTTAGTTCTAAAGTTCATTGTGTATCAGTAAGCGATCCGTTTTCTGCATTTTAGCAACTAATTTCTCATCGAAAGAATATAAAAACCTGAACATCAAAGGTGCTTCTTAAGGGTTTACAAATCTCTGCTTTCTTCTGTATCACAGAATATGGGTGCTAGTTTTGAGGATACTGCATTTTATCTCTGGGGGAGGGGGAAAGTCTTCAGTCACTTAAACAATATCAGATCTACTGGTAATTTTCATCTTTGTATACTATATTAGCTTTTCCATTTCTTCAGCAGAGCCATCTGGACGATAGGCTGCAATAAAGAGTGCATTGAATATAATTATAGTAATTCAGACGAAGAAGCGTTATTTCACCAAAAATTAACATTGTTAAAAATTCTGGTATGACTTTCAATTACTGAAAAAAAGCAGGAGAATTGACTAGACTAAAAGCATATCAAAACAAGTGCAGCAGAGAAATCCATAAAATGGAAATTAACAAAGAAGTCATATAAACATCAGTGGTTGAATGCTAGTCATCTTCCCTGCTACTGGCAGTAACTGAACATGTTAGTGTCCATGTTTTTGTAGCAAAATTTTGCAAGATATTTCATTTTTTTTTTAACTTAGTGTGCAGGTCTTTTATATTCATTACTGCTCGTTTGCTCGGGAACTTTACCATTATGGGAAAATCTGAACATACACAAATACTGGTACATTTATCAAAATTGTAGGTATGAAGGAGCATGGCAACAGTGTGCGACTGCGTGTTTGTGCATGCTGTTTGACGTGTGGGGGAGTAAAAGCAGTGGGATCCTCAAGACTGATGTCCTATTAATGAAAAAGCTAAGTGTTTGTCAGGAGAAAGCAGCCTGTCTTAAATTGTAGGGTTAATTGTGTGGTTTATATGTGCTGTCTTTATTATTAGAAACTCCAATGGATCTCTATTAATAGTGTTTTCAGTCAGCTGTGCTTTTTGAAGATGTTCAATGAAAATCCCCTAAAATCCTATGCTTTCTGCCAAACTTACTGTGTTGTGATGTTTGCTAGTGTGCTTTGCCATGGCACTCCATCTCTAAAAGTATATATGATCAAAAATCTACCATCCGTGTAACAAAAATACATATAAAACCATTGAGGAAGAACATTTATTTCACAGGTCAGGTGAGATCTCAAAGTCTGTAAGACTCTCTGATCTCATCTCCCTTCCTTTTTACTAAGCTCAAGTATGGTCTCTGGACTAGTTTCTTTGACTTTTCTGCTCTTTTTGAACTCTTTCTTGCTCACTTTCCACTGGACACAATTCAGCATGTCCTCTTCTTCTCTGCTCCTGTTATTAACTATTGCTGGTCTTTTTTATGATTATTCTTCCTCTCTTACCCAATCAATGGGATTTCCACTTCTTCTCCTTACTTCTTTCCTGCAAGACATTCTTCCTAGTGTTGTAGTTATTGGGTTTTTAATTTATTCTGAATTTGCCAATTTCACCATTTTGGGTTCAGTTTCTGCCCCCTGCCATTGTACTATGTGACAGATCCCTTTACGTAGGCATAGGAAGGAGTGACATTTACTCCTGGTGGTTTGAAGTAGTTTGGTGTCCGTGCATTTCCAGCTTGTAGGTGGCGGTACATCTGTATTGCCTACCATGCAGTAGTAAACTCCATTCAGGAGAACAGTGGCTTAAGCCAAAATTGTGACAGGCCATCGGTTGATACTCGTGGAAGACTAAATAATAAAGGAGGTAGTAACGATCAATGGCTGGAAAGAGGATCTGCAGGCAAAACATACTGAGTAGGGACCTATGACAGACTGCAGTCTGCTTGTATGAAGCATTCACAAAGAGATTATTTGCTGTGTTTCTGAATGAAACCGTAGGCTGACCCAACTGTGCCAGGTACAGATTTTTAGGTCGTCTGTGGAGTCTCCATAATTATTCAATGTAATGGCACAGAGTTCTGCATGAAGCAGCTACATGGCTCTTCCCTTCTGATTGCTATTGTCCTTGAAAGTGGTGTTAAAACCCCCATTGATCTGTGTGGCAACTCAGCTGGACTAGCTCCAAATGCTTTTGAAAGTCCTACTGGTTTTCCCTACACTTTGATTTATCCAGTCTATTCTAAAGGGCAATTTCAATCTCTAATGGATGCCATCAGTATTTTCAAATGAGGCACCTTTTAAAATGTGGAAATAGCTTTGAGAATAATTCTTGGTAAAGTAAACGTTGAGTGTTAGCTTTTTGTTGTTGCTGTGCAGAAAAATACAGTTTTGCTTGGGGTCGATAAGAGATTGAAAAGTGTGGTTAATAATAAAAGCTGAAGTGGGAGTTACTTTAATAATGGGATGTCATGTGTAAGCCTATAAAATAAATAGTAATTATCACATTTGAGAAACTACTCTGTTAGAATTTGTATTGCTCTTGACAGCTTCATCTGTACATCAAGCCTTTCTGGATTATGCACTTTCTTGTTCTTAATGAGCAAACAAATGAAACAGAAATTCTTACCCTGAAGGAAGGTGTTGATTTCAACAAAACCTAAACAAAAATAGATAAAAGAGAGCCAGTATAGCAGACTGCAGGATTATTTCTTGGTAATGCATTTTGCTGTTACAAAACAAGATGAAAAACATAGCTATAGTTTTATTATTTATGTTTTTCCTCCACCTTCTATATGGTACATGTTGAAGGAGGTGGATTTTACATCAAATCAGAGTTGTTTTATGAGCAGTAGTGAATTCAGAATAAAACTCCATAGTTTTTGCAAAGAAATGGTAATGTCTCATATTTGTGAATCCATAAACTTTGGTATATCAAATTTGGAAGAGATGGTGAGTATTTGTGGTGTTTTTGTTCTTTTTTTCTCTCCGTCCCCACACACCCACCATTTAAGGAAAATTGCAGCAATATTTGTCCTTTGAGGAAAGGTTTTTTTATGTAATTTAGTATATTAAAACTATAGAATTTTTTTGAATACTCACTTACAGCAAATATATCCAAGAAAATAATCTACAGCTGTTTGCCATATCTTTTTTATACCTTTTATTTAAATATTTGTATTTTTTTGTTCAGCATTTATGAGATTTATGTGTTCTTTGCATTCTTTAGGAAGATTGAAAGTGTAACACTCTTTCCAACAATGTAAAACATTCTTTATTGAATCAAGAAGAACTTCATCACTACCTAACTCATAAGAACATACTCCAAAGTGTGCTTCCTTTGGTACTAAATAACATGTACTTGGTTACAAAGATAAAACTAACTTCAATAGTTATTTAAAGATACCTATCTTCTACACATCAGTTCTGAATTTAGTCTTCTGAGCCTTGGAGAGTCAGAGTTGGAGTTGGTGTGTGTCAAGAAATAGGAAAATAAGAGTTAAATCAAGGGAAGTAAAGAGCAGAAAATAAGTTGCTAGAATCTCATTACACTGTCCCTTGAAAGGGTTTTGTCATGTTTTTTCTTTTGTTCTCTTATATGGGGCAGTAAGTTCCTGTAATCGGAAATAATCTGTGAAATAGAGGTGTTATGTGTAAAGAGGATGTAGGGCACACTATATGCATGGATAAGCAAATGTGAATCACTACGTTGGGTGCGATTGAGGAAATATATTTTCAGTAAAAGTTATTTCAGTGTGCTGACTTCATTCACAGTGATGTTAATGGCAAAGCTATTGATTTTGACATTAGCAGGATTACAGACTTCTTTACAGTTTTATCTGAATTTAGCCTTGTGTTCATAGGCAAGCTCTGATGCCAAGGCAAAAAGGGAGACGTACTGGTCCAACACAGCAAATAAGGTGCTTGTTTTTAAAAAAGCGCTTGAGGGAGCAGCACCAAACGGCAGAAGCACTGATTGAGCTGTTCTAACTCTGCACAATGCTTCAGTCAGAGGGAACCCGCTTTGCTCAGCAATAAGCTGGGGAGTCCTGGGTGGCAAACAGGGGTTCAGCGGGGCGCGTCCCGGCTTGCAGGCTTCACAGCTCTTGCAGACTCCCACCCACGAGGGGGCAGGACGATCTCAATTTCCTGCGTGGTCAGAATAACTGGTGAAGTGGAAGCAGCACAGCTTCATTCCAAAATCTGTTTGTCATCCTGCTTCAGCACAAATTTAAGGTAAATTAATCGCAGCAACACCCTAGCAATCGCGAGGTTGGTACTGCCTGCAACTGTTGCTAAAATGCTGCCTGTCACCTTCTAGTTGCAAGTGTGTGTGTGAGCCTCTGGCAAGGCCTGGAGTCGCTTTGGCAGCACGTAGATAACAGCAGTATTGCAAAAGACTGTTTGCAATTCCCTGGCAATCTCATTACAGCCCAAGGCTTTGCTGCAGCAGAGATCCTTTTTGGACAAGGGTAATACTTGAGCTAAACTTTTAATGCAAACCTGGAAAGTGAGAGGCATTTTATTTAAGCAGCCAGGGCGTAAGTGCCAGTGGGCTGGGCTGTGGCACTATTCAGCTGTAATCCAAGTGCAGCACCTCAGCTATTCGGTTTTCACCATGGTACTGGCTGTCAGCCCCCAATTCGAGAGAGTGGGGTACAGTCAGATCGCCCGGGAATATGGCACTGCGTGTTCATCAGGCTGAGCAGGGAGGGAATCGGGGCTCACGCTGTGCAGGTGGCACGAGAGTCTGTAAAACCCCAGTGACATATTGCTCATGCAGTATTTGAGCAATAGGTCTCTATAGAGAAGAGCCATATCTGAAATCTACAATCCACTAGATAGGAGCAAGGGAATTTATGTCCACTTGCGCTTTGCTATTCAGCGAGCAATCAGGTAATTGTCTGTCTAGGGTGCCTGAGCACGAAGGCGGGTGACTTGTTTGGTTTTCCGCTTGGCCCTGCTACAGCTGTCCTGCACTGGAATGTGGGCTGCAACTGCCTAGGTTGTTTCACACAGTGAAGGGTTTTATCTGATGGGTGGTGCCTTTATGAAGCATTATTTTTGTTGTTACGGAGGTCGCCTTTGTGATGATGATGCAAAAGAAAAGCACAGTAAAGCTAGTGCAGGTTACACACAGGAGTAAGTAGCTGTAGGATATTGATGCGCTGTGGAAGTCTGGAAGGAGCAATAATGCAGGATAAAAAAACCTTCCTAAATGTACTGAGTTAATGGATTTTTTGTGTGTGTGTTTTGTGTCATCCCCCCACTCCTATTCCAAGCTTTTTAATGTTAGAGAGAGCTAAATACAAGGCAGAAATGGGAAGAAAAGAAAGGGGACAACTTGGCTGTTTTTTTGAAAGGATAAAATGAAACAACATGAATGCTAGGCTACTATTCCTAGTACGATATATGCTGTGCTGTGTTGTGTCCAAGTTCAACTCTATTAGCTTTAGAAAATCTTAATAAATGCAGAATTCTCACCTGATTCTGGGGTGGAAGGAGCCTATAATTTGTGTTCATTTTGTGCTGGTTCATTGTTGCACATAAGTCTTTGCATTTTAGTCATAGAACAAAATCTCTGCAAAAGGTTCTACAAAAATAGTTATAATAAATCAGTGGTGGCAGATGACAGCATAGCACTAAACCCTAATAATTAGGAATATCTTGGCTAGTCTACACTGTCATGTTACACAGTCAAGCCTGGGCTCTGATCATGCATTCTTTTTATATGCCGGCTTCTGTTCTGCCTCCAGTCTAGAACCAACTGGATCCCAAAACGGGGAAACTCTGTTATTGGCAACAGCAAATATTGCACTAAAGGGTAGGATAGGCTTACATCTGAGCTATGCAACTACAGGTAGCATGGATGCATCTGAATTTGAACGTAAGATACACGTGTTATAAAAAGCAAACACACACCCCTCCCCCTGCCTCAAAGTATGGATTTGTTCTAACAGAGGTAAACTATTGTCCTTAATGTACTGAATGCTCAATAGGTGATCTTCCTCCAAAAGTCAAAACAACAAAGAACAATCTTCGGTTCTCCCATGTTACAGTGCTGTTCAGTGCCTCAGTACAGCCACTTTCTCTGCTGGATCCACCTTCTGACAGAACCACAGTCATAGCCCTAATTACAGTGAGACACACTTGCTTTCCAAATGTCTTTTTTCAGCTGTTCCCAAATAATGAAAACAACTTCTATAGTGTTTGCATTTATTTTCATTTAGTGTAGTGACTACTCTTTGCTCCACTTTTTATAAAAGCAAGGATCATCCCTTATGTGGTGGTGCTAAAGTTCTGCAGTAAATTTACCAGAACTCAAACACATAGGAGTTAGTTTGCATTTGAAGTAGAGGAGCTAGTTTTTGCTTTTAAAAATTAACATTCATGGATGTAAGTCTTATTTACCAGTATCCTGCTGTGATAAGAATAACATTAATATACTACATAGCTTCAACTAAGCTAGATTTCCATTTTGTAATTATATTTTTTCCACCTGAATTTTTCTGTCCCTCACTGAGAAAATGCTTTGTATTATTCAACAGAGTTTAAAAAGCCACAAACTGATCTGGATTTGTGGTGCATAATTTCTAGTAATTTTTATGTATATTAATGTTAAATCATGTTCTTGATTTCCATAAATGACCCATATAACATGCCAAACTTCTTCCATATTTTAGACAGCCCTAGATTTTGATGAACAAAATTGATAGGTATGAGATGAACAAAAGAATACTGACAGAATACTGACACATAATATAAGCCTTGATCAAAAGTTGTGAACTTGTTGGATGGTCTGCCAAAAATGGGTTATTTTCGCAAAGTTTGAAATATGACTGAGATGCATGCTGGCCATTATTCAAAACCTTTTATTTATAACACTGATGCTGTTAGGCAACTGATAATCATAGATTTTAATTTCTGACAGAATTGGTCGTAACTGTAAAATGCTTTATATAATTTAATATGCAAAAAAAACCCCTCAGATCAGAGAACAGAATTTATATCCCTGTCAGTATAGATTGTCTAATCTGACATAGATTGATATTAATACATTACATAAAATTGGAATTTTCCTAGAACTGTGGTATTTTGTTGAATCCTTGATGTTCACACTTTCAAAAATGTCTAAATGCAATTTTATGTACATCTTCAGTAATATACAAATGGTAGTATTTTGTTTAGTTAAACATTATCCTATAATTTTCTTCCTACTTCATAATACTCTTGCTCTTTATTCACTCTGGATTGGTGAGATCTCTGGTGAGTTGTGAATAAATCATAGACTTGTTGATTCTATTGTCTTTTTCTGCCAGTTAATAGTAAAACATAGTACATATTATGAATGGAGCAGTCATCTAATACAGATAATTGATTAGCTAAGCATATTTTTGGTACAGCTTTTTAGGTTCTGTTTGTGTACTTTTGTTTTTTTTTTGCAAGGGATAATAATAAAGTACAAGCTGGTAAAAAAAAATTCCTGCAAAAAATTTTTAGATGTCTTCCATCGTATTCTGGTCCCAACAAAGCTGATTTCATCACGAAAAACTTTCCAGCAACCAGGCAATCTTGCAAAACCATACAGTGTTCGGGTTCACTGAACCACAGCAAGCATCCGATTTCCTGGCTGTCGGCTGAGTAACCTCCCCTTGATCTGGTGTTCTGCAGCCTGCGAGCCATGAGGCGGCTTGGATCTGAGGTCAGGGATCTTGCTCGTTGTTAGATTATTGTGGAGATGAAATCCTAATGAAATCATGAAGTCACTGGCACGGGACCAATTGGACATCAAAAAAAGCCAACTGGCGAAGGGTCCTTCCTGGCTAAAGGAAGGCCTGAGGTCCCCAGGGCATTGCTTCCACCTGCCCTTAGGATGCCTGACCTGAATGAAACTGGTATTCTTTGGGACTTAACAATATGTTAATTTTACTCAGCTACATATAGGGTTCCAGAAACAATGAGTTTCCAAAGACCTTTTTTTTGAGGTTTTTGTGAAAAATATTTTCTGCAAAATATTTTAAGCTTGACTCTGCCTTACCTCAAAACAGCTTGTTCTCTCTGCAAGTTTACAGAAAACTTTCCATTTCCTTCCTGAGGTTTTTTTATTAAACACACTTTTAACAACATGGAAAACATGCTAAGGATACTTAACAAAAAGTGTCAATCATAATAGTTCCATGGCCTTTGATTTTTATTACTAGAGAATCTGACCCAGTATTCTAGCAAGTAAAACTTTCTTCTATTTAATTTTTTTTTTGGTTGGACTAACAGTATACAAGGATCTGACTAGCTTCATGGCGTAGAAAAGAACAGGTTATGTCTATTTGTAAGTAAAAGCTAATGTTTTGCATTTTAACAGGGAAGGAAATAAACAGTGGCAGTAAAAACACATCTGCCAGAGCAGAGCCTAGTGGCAAAAGTTACCTCTTGTTAGTGTGATGACAGTATCCAGATGTCACACAGTTAGGGGCGTTTGCTAAAATCTTTTTGAAGTAGGAACACCTGTGACCGTCAAAAGTGACAAATATTAGATAATAAAATGCATTCCTGGTAGGTCTACTGCGTAACCAACATAGTCACTGATAGAGCAATCAAATTCCTTGCACTTTCCTTCAAAACACTTGCTTCTCTCTGTTTATTCCTATTTACATAGTACTTCTCCCTTGGCTAATCTTTGAGCGCCTCTTAATATACTTTTTTGCGGCTGTTTTTATATATAATGTACACTATTGCATGGTTTCCCATTTACTTTCCTGTTTTTCTTATTTTTAGACTGATATTCTGCAGGTCTGAAGTTTAAATGTCTGGAATTTTAGATTTGGTTAACCACTGGGAATTGAGGGTGCATCTTTCTGTACAGTTGCACATTTGCTTGGTGTCTGCTGGGTGTTGCCCCATTGTAAGTAAGGAAATTGTATGCAATGAACACATTGCCATCAGCTACGTTTAAGCATAAACGCTTGAAATACCATGCTGTGGTCTTTGCTTTCTTCAGTTTCAGTAAATCTGAAGTAGAGTTTTAGGCTTTTGAGGAAACAGAACCTACAGCATGTTGAGTTCTTTATTCATTTGAACTCAGAATATTGCCTCATCTAAAGCAAAAAACCACCCCAGAATCCAAACTAATTTGTTTTGCAATGGATCATAAAAGCTTGACTGCTTGTTATCCCTTTTTCTGGAGAGTTGACTGGTGCCATTCCTAGCTTGAATACAGCTTGCTTCCTCTGTACAGCTTTGAAGCTGCTGGCAACTCCTTCTGTTCCCAAAAACAACAGAGGGTAGCAAAACACTGTCCTGTTGCCACGGAGTAAGAATGTTGTCTTTAACTGCGCTGCTTTCAAATATGTCTTTGTGCATTTTCAATTCCAAAAGGATATTAAGATACCTTCTGAGTATCTGTGTTTAAATGGAGATGGATGCAATTCTGTATTTCAGGGGAAAAAAATATGATTACACTTTTAGTTTTTGAATAAAAATAAAATTACCTAAGTCCTTGCTATATCAAAATACACTGTTTCTATTTGATGCATCAGTAGTGACCTCTGGGGTTGCTGTTCTGCTTCTCAAGGGGATTCTGTCTGCTATTTTGGCTGAACTCCAGGTTTGGATGACAATTTCAAGGTTACAAGGGGAGATCAATCCTAATCTATAGAGAGACTGAATCTCAAATGCCAGAGTGCCAAAAGCTTGACCCTCAGAAGTGCTGAGCACTCTGTGCTTATAGGCTACCATGTGGCATTCTGCACCTTTCAGGGTCAGACTTAGCATTACTATTGTCTGCTTTGCCCTGAGAACTGAATTACTCTCTTACTTTGCTTTCATACCAGAGGATTTTCTTCTAATTTATATTGATGCCACTGAATTCTGTCATTCCAAGTGAAGTGGATAGTGGCATTCATTAATTTCTCTTCATTCTTGAAGGTAATATTTGAGACTTACCGGTTGTTTTTCTTTTTTCCTTAAATTGTTTTCCACTAGTCTTATCTGCTCTTGCAACTTGTGATCCTTTGTTTTCCATGTTAGCTCAGAAATACAAGAAACCAGGCTACCTGAATGACTGGTTCACTCAGCAGCATCCTTTTTTAGGAACTAACCTTTGGTCTTTGATAGACTTGAGATAATGCTGAATAACGGAAGGCACTACTTGTTTTAGTGTTGTCAACAACAGCAAAGAGAAACATAAAAAGACTGTTTCAATTCTTTCTATTTCACGTTAATTTTGAAGACATTTTCTTATGATCATTTAGGTGGAGGTATCCCTCCACCTCCCTGATGCTCTGTGACCTTTAGCAGTACCAAAAGGAAGCTCAGTACGGGTGACAGCAGGAGATGTCAGCAGACTGCAGAACCTGAGTGAAAATATCCAAGCACAGCACTTCTCCAGGATGACTGAAATCCTATTTTTGGAGAAGATAACATCATAACCTTTTAATCTTCCTTTCTATTTTTTTTTGGTGACAGATTGACAAGCCTAGAGAATGAAGTTGTCTATTCATAGAACAGGTTCAGCGTGGGCAACAGCACTGATTGTTTCCCACGTTGCCCTCCTGGTGTTTCTCAAACCTGACCTCAAGAGGCTGCTCCTGAGACCGAGGAGTTCAGCCACCAGTCCAGACTCCTTTTCCTCTCTGAGACTGCCGACATGACTGATGCTCAATCCTAGTGCAAAAGTGGTTCTGCAGAGTAAACAGCTCTCTACTAATTGCATTGATCGCTAACCAGCTGAGTTGTTCGTAGCTTTCATTTCCTAACAACCATCTGATTTCCTACCCCAGCCAAATTTTTTCTTCCATCTCCAACCTTTTTGTGCTCTTAACCACTGTTCACACTTCAGATGGCATAATTAAAATCTTATAGCACAACATGAGTCTTCTCTTATGCAAAATTATTTTAAGTATTGCTAGTATGGTAAAAGAAATAGACAAGAAAATGTGGGATCAGTTTGCAAGTTGTTGTTTATTTAATGTATGTTTACTACAGACAGCAGGTTATAACACAGGTTAAGAAAAAGACATGCCATAAGTGAATCTTTTAAGGTTATCTTTTTCCCTTTGATGAATAATTCCCCTTTCCTAAATCCTTTTTTCAGTGTTGATGTTAGTATCATCTCCATTTGCTGTATGTGAAAGATGCCGCTTTCTGATACTGAAGATATTAATCATACAATTACCAGAATTGTTGCTTCTGAGCATTTATAAAAGAATTTGGGGGCCCTTGCAGCAAGTACGCGAGAGAATGTGCACAAAGGGGATGATTCTGCTGTCCCTGCTGTTGCTTGTGTGGATTCTCATCCCGTGACTGAGAATGAATAGCAATCAAGAATATCCAGAACCAAGACAGGATAATATCTAATAATTTCCTGCATGGACAAAGAAAGTTTAGGGTGACTTTAGAGGGTATTACTACCTCAACTTTAATGATATGATACTTTATATTAATTTAAAATCCTCAACTTCAAAATATTCTTGTGGTATCTGCTCTCAGCCCACGCAAACCTGCTAAGACAAAGTACCTTTCTAGGCTAGAAAGAGCCATCAGTCAGCAGCGCGCAATACATATCAAAGACATCACAGTTCCAAAGGTATCATTAATACCAATACAGAGTAGAGTGCACTGCAGCTTTTAATACCTCATCTGAAAGAAAACCACACAGTAAATCGCACTTTGCTTAGTTGAGAAGGAGGAAGGGAAGCATGCACTCTAAGATTTCTCAAGGATGAGCACAATTTATATCTGTTCAGACAGTGTTATTTGAGTTTATATTTGCCTACGGATCATTCCAGTTATTCCTTTAGGAAATAAAGCATTATACTGTCAGTCTTCAAAAATATGTATTGTTAACATTAGCTTTACTTTGCATTAAACATTTAAATTATATATGAGAACTCAAGGTAAGGGTGTGCAGTGAACTGGTGTGGAGACTAAAAGTCTATCTGAAGGCACTTTAACAGAGAGCTTTGTGTGAAGACCACACACCCGTCCAAACATGTCTGGGCTGAACTATAAAGCAAATGATAAATCCTGTCTTACTCTCAATGGCAGCAGTCACTGACTTTTCTGAAAAGATTTTTCAATGTACTGAGCATTTGTAAACCTCTATGGTATAAGCAGTCTATATAAGCATGTGTGCACATTTACCCCTATATGTGCACTCATGGATATCAGTTATGAGGCTAGCACTTGGAAGGAAAGAAGACTTGGGGCATGCTGCTGAGAATTGTCCGCTTACACTGAAGTGAAAGGGAAAGGCAAAATTCCCATAGGAAAGCATCTTTAGCTCGGTGGTTCCAGCATTCCTGTCTCTGCTGGCAGTATCTTCACACTTTCTTTGTCAACTTAACCAACATAGAAGGAAGATGAGGCAGTGGACCCTTTTAGACTATACATGCTGCTGTATTGCTGAAACATGCACCCAGGTGAAATTTTAGTGGTGGCACAGCTGATAAGCAGTTACCAGGGAATTTTCAGCAATTGCTTAATTGTGCTGGTTTGTACGTGTGTCTAGCAAGACTGCTTTACCTTATGTTTCAATGATGATCCATTTGACCCATAGTATATATATTATTCTTTATCCTTGTTCTACAGATGAAGCTTTTTATTTGTAAGCACAGTGTCACTTTTCACTCTTCTGAACCTTGTTGGTTAGAAACATGCTTTATTTGTAGAAATTTCAAGGCAAAATAAAACATAACACTAGTGGAAGCTCGCTTGTTATTTCTGCTGCCTCCTGAGCCTTAGTTAAATGAAGTGGTAGGATATGACACTGCTGGGAAACTTGCTTTTTTTTTTTAGTAACTATTCCAGATAATGTCATATCTTATTTCCAGGAGATTGTTTATTAGGCAGGTACTGAAGTGAAAGCTCAGTGCTTGTGTGCTTTGTAGCATTGTTTTACTTGTGCACTGAAAAGAAAAGAATATTGTAACAACGTGACTGGCAGCTATACATAATGGAATGTGTTTATCCCTGTTTATATCTGCAGCATCATGCATGTTAATTAGAAGACTATCTCCAGTGCACACTTAGCTGCCAAATGTAAATAAATGTTACCTAGTTTTAGATGAGTTGTCCAATGTGTAAACAAGCAAACCAGACTTAGTTCAATCTTTTTTGATAACTCTCAAGAATACGCTTTCGCTAAGATTTGATTCATATGATTCTTTAATATTCTGCACAGTATTTGCACTGTATAATGGTAGTACTCCTGCCAGCAATCCTATGCATCTGTCTACCAGCAAATAACATTTCTGTAATTACAGTATGGGTGATGACGGATAGATGAGTGGGAAATGGTGAGGGATAGTGGGAAGACAATCATAGCAACAAAACACACAATCTACAGAAGACAAGTCAAAAGAATATTACAAAAATAAACAAGAATTTGCAGGGATTAAATCAGAAAAAGTATTACTGTGGCAAACAGAAAGAATTGCTTAACTGGAAAAAGCACAATAGCTAAACAGGTAGGGCCTCATATTTGTGTGCTTCTAAATTAAGAGAATTTCCACTAAAGCATCATTAAATTGTAGCCTTTGATAAATCTGAAATGCTAATGAGTTAGATTTGATTTGTTAGTGTTTGCCATTTGATTTGAATCAGCGTTTCTGCAAGTGCATATAATGCATAGTTTTTCAGTGGGAAGCTGAGACATCCAGGCTACGTGGGTGCGTGGTTTATATGTACAGCCCAGGCAGAAAGAAAAACTGGAGCATACCGAAGAGACATAAATACTACTTTGAAGTGCCATAATTATAGGGGCACATTAAAAGTTTTGCAGGTGGGCTGGAGAAAGAAATTTCTTTCTGGTGGGACTATAACCTTGTTGTCGGTTGAACTGTTGCCTGGCATTTGGTTTGATTCAGAAGCTTTTTGCTGTAACTCTTCCTTGGATTTCTCTTTGTAGAATAATAGTAAAAGTCTAGAGAGAATAAGCTGAGATAAATTAACATGAGGAAAAGAATCTGTGATATTGACACAGGGATGATGGGGTGGGTCACATTCCGTGCAAAGCTTGTACCCTCCAATCCTTTGCAAGCAAACTGACCCTTTCTCTTGCTTGCAAGGGCGCTGACTTCCCTGAAGATTTCCTGATAGTTTCCAACCGTTGCTTTTACACCTGTGTTCTGTCAGTAATAGCAAGGCAGGACTAGAAGGTAGAAGCAGGCTAGAAGCTGATCTTTGAACACAGTCCTGTATACCCTTTTTAATAGGATTAGATGTTAAATGGAATCCTAGAAACATGGATGGGGATAAGCTTTACTTGTGCTAGCTTAACTTAGTTCACTAGCGCAGATAGAGCCAAGCTAGTCATAGAAAAAGAATAACTGAAGAAAAATGCTTAGCAACGATGCAGCCCCTCACCAGCCCATCCAGGTAGGGAGTTGAGGCTTGTGGAAGTCCAGACTGTTCTGTCCTGAAAGCTGACCTTGAGTTGAAGAGGTAACCTGGGCTCCCTTCTTGCTTTTTCTGTAATTGCATGCCTATCAAAAAAAAGAGCTCTGCTGAGTTTTTGTTCATATCTTAAAGGCATTTTACTAAAGTAATAGATAAAAAAGAAATATGTTAAATAAAAACATTTATTAGAGGACATAATTTTAAATATTTAATGATATAATTAAGTCTTATTAATGTAATGGTCTTTACTCTTCAGTTTAAAAATTCACAAGGTTAATTTCCCTTTCATCTTTATTATGCAATGTTTGCCACAATTATTTGTTATATATTCTTATAAATATTTGATGAATATTAGAAATTTTAATTTAAATAAAAATATGGGTCATCTTTTACCACAGTGTTACTCCAGCATTGAGCTCGAATTAGTGGAATTAGCATGGTGGTGAATCAGGCCCTACTATTCCTTCAATTATGCCACAGTTAGCTTATTTGACTCAAGTCATTCATGGAGAACACTGCCTTTTACTACTGTCTCTTTACTTCAGAGGGCTTGCAAAGAAGCTGAGGATCAACAAATAACTATAAAAAACAACAAATATTGGCCACATGATTTTCATGTTGTTTCCTGTGGGAGACATTATTTCCAGCACCTCAGTCTCAGATACTTATTCACTTGATTTTACTACTATTTAACAATAAACACCACCTATCAAAGTTCTTAAATGAATGTAGGATACATATTTCAGGAGGTATTTACTTGATTCACTAAATTACTGGCATTGAAACTAGTTTTTTTTTTCAGTAAAATCGTTCTTCCTCTACGTACTCTGCTTTTTTAGCTACTTACTGAAAAAAAAAAAGTACTTCAGCATTAAGTCCTGGGGATTTAAATGATTTATATTCTCCTTCATTAGCGATATTTGTTATATATGCACCAGAAAATATTTTTAGGGGAAATGGATGTTTTATTTTACCACAGCATTACCTCTTTTTTTAAAGATCAGTCTGCCAAACTATGATGTCAGCAGTTGTGGAAAAAATCACTTTATAGGCAATATGTTGACTTACCTTCTTAATTAAATAAAGAAAGAAAACAGAAATCTCTGAAGAAAAGTACTTAGATTAGGAGTATATGCTTATTTCAGTCACCGTGTTCAGAATGGAAAAACAAATACAATTTGCACTGGCAGCCAAATTTCAGCTTTGTGTTGCTATTAGATTTGGGTTATAGGGTATGCAAAACTACCTTTCTGGGAGTTTCATCAGGTGGTATAACCTGAAACGTGAGGCTTGTGCTACTTTTCCTTTTGCTTCTATTAGTAACCATAGCTACCTTTAGTTTGTTTACCTGCTATCATTGTCACCTTCACATGGACCTAAGATATGCTATTTCTACTCTAGTTAAGCAAGGCACCTTCATGAAGAGCTGGTCTAAACTTAAAAGGTTTCTTGTTCAGACCAGAGGTAACAGAATGCTGTCAATTTTTAAGTTACCCATTTTATGGCAAGGAGATATCCTTGCCACTGAATGGCTTTTTCTGTTCATTATGTTATACTAGCAGGTATATTTTGCTACTACTGTAATAGCAGTTCACCCATATCACTGCACTGTAATGATGAGGGCTGAACACAGTCTGGGTAAGTTTACTCAAATCTGATGTTAATGAATGCAGTTTATTTTCCAAATCACCAAGACCTACTAACACGTACATTAGGTCTGTACTTGCTCTAAAGTATGAGTGTGTCTTTTCTGGTATTGTTTCTGGAATAAATCTAGTTGCATTACTGCCATCACATTGCCTGGGTGCAATGTGGCTATTAAGATAGATTAAAATAGGCCATTAACTGATAGAAAACTGTGTATTGGCGTACCGAGATGTTTAGTTTTCTATTCTGTTAGCCTTATATGTATGCCAAAACTGTGTTAGAAAACTATGTTCTCTACAGAATGCATGACGAATAGTTAAGTTACAAAAAATAACATTCAAAAGAGCCAACAGGCTAAACAGGGAAGAGTCCAAGCTAGCAAACAGGAAACAATCCTGTTGGCTTCTCTCAGCATCCCACTTGGAAACCACAGCCCTACAACCGCAGCCCTAGCTCAGTTACAGGGATGATGACTCTTTTCACTTACAGGAAGTCCTACTGATTTTACAACTTAGAAAAGATTCAGTTCTCTCACCTGGTAGTATATCCCTAGTATATGCAAGCATTTCATCTCTCCTGGGATCATCCACCCATCCCTCTTGTATCAGCTCTCAGAAGTCCATTAAAAATCTGTTTTATTTAGAGTTTGCTTAAGCTTGCTATCATCATGGAATTGTATGGTAAATCTTGCTTGAAAGTGAATACTTGGCTCTGAATTCAGACCACAGTGAAATGAGGAACAGGAAAAAGTCTTCAATGGTTCCCCCCAAAATTAACTCATTTGTGCAGTGGAGAAAGTCAGGTGGGTACCTCAAGTGTTAAGTCTGCTTTTTAAATACAGGGGAGCTTCTTAGAAATATGATTTAAATAAGTTAAACAACTACCTCTTGCAGGTACATTTACTGATATTTTTCATTCTTTGTTCTTGGAGCTGCACCTGGTAATTTTACCTCTCCAGACTATTACCTCCCAACATCCTCTCTCTTCTTGTCCTCCCTTTCTTCTTTATCTGTTGTCAGGCAGCCTTCTTCTGTCCTGCTGATGTGGCAGTTAAACAGCTAAAACTGCTTGCCTCCTGCAGCCAAAAAGCAGCATCGTACAGAACTTCCTATCACTGACAGACATGACACAACTTGTCCAGCCAAGTAATGTCAGGATTTTGACCAAGCACATCAGTGTAACGAAGGGCAGATTTTTTTTCCTGCTGTTAAGGACAGATGAGAACACACAGAACTTGTTACATGTGTGCCTCAGTAATTTTTTTAATTTATTTATATTCATGTAGAAAATAAGTAATTCTAAACTGGTGACAAAAAGTACTTTCATTATGGCCTTATTCAATCATTTGCTGATAAAGAATGGGATATATGTGTCTATATAAGAGTACTTCAGTTTTTCACAAATTAGAGTGTATTTTTAGAGGGTATTTGTGTTTGCCTATAATAGCTAAAAATAACTTTCAAAGCTAGGATTATCAGTGGCGTCCAGCACTTTAAAAAATATATTAAACAAACAACGCAATTCTAGAAGCATAATTAGAGGTTTTGTTGTTAAATCTTGTTCTAGGGTCATGTTTTGCTGATGAATATGTTAATTTCCTTTTGCAGATAGAGGAGACTGTTGTTTTGATTCTGATAACACTGAAAACTGGTTGTATCTCAACATTTGCACAATGTCCAGAAGAATTATTGGGCTTTATTTAACTAATACCCCTGAGAATAAAAACTTGGCAGCAAAGGGGGTGATTTGATTTTACATAGAGGAGATAATTCATTTATATCCACACAATTAATGCAGTGAACATTGAATTTCTCTTTCCTCTGAGAAGAAAAGCAATGTTACACATTACTTTGGGATTTAGAAGAGTGGCAGTTAGGAAAAGAAAAAAAAAAATTATTTTAACCTGCTTAGTTAGTGCACACTAGAGGGCACTTGAGGTAGAGCAAAAAATACTTGCACAGCTACTGAAACCGATCCAGTTACCTATATTCACAAGGCATACTGAAAACTAAAAGCAAAAAGCAAAAGATTAACTTTGCAAATTGTATACAGAACATTAATGTACAAAAAAAAATGGTCGATTGCCTTGCTTGATATAATTTTCTTTTATCTTAGTGTTTGATGTACAAAAGAAATATTTGTTTTTCTAATAGCCAGCCTGACAGCAACTAATCAAAATTGCAAACAGTACCCAAGGAATAATAAAACTTGATAATGTGTTTTTATTTTTATGCATTCCATAATATCATTGGTGCATATGATACACAAATTAGTAGTTGGGTCTTTTATATTTTAAAGGCTCTAGACAGTGAAGGGGGCTCAGTACTAGTTATGTTTTATTTTACTAAGTGGAGTAATTTTGGGACGGGAAAGGGATTTGCTAAGGGCCCAAAAGCCCCAGTGCTGCTGTTGGGTTAAACCTTTGTTTCTGCTCGACAGTCCATGGGCTGGAAATGGAATTTGCATGGTTATATGAATGTGGTTGTCCAATCAAGGCAAAAGTAACTTAGTCAAAAACAATGCATTTATTTCTTCCCATATATTGAGTAACAAGGGAATGGACTTTGATTAGATGTCTTTGACAGAAGATCAGACTGAAAAGCAAGAATTTTTAGGTGATTGAGAATCATTTTTGTCACTTATGGATGCTGCTGCTTTATGGTCTGTTCTTTCTTCAATGGGGTTTTTCAAGCTTTCTGTTCTGGTGTTGGATATTGAATTTCAACCATATCTATAAAGATCTGGTGTTTCTTTGCAAATTCCTCACATAAGTTTCTTAGTGTTTCTAGTTTTCCCTGTTGAAATGAAACCATGATTTTCTGTCAGTACACAAAAAAAACCACCTACTCCAAACCGTATAACTTTATCTCATGGGCCATTTTTATAATTTCATTTGTTTTAATCTATAGTATCAGTTGTAAGCATTATATAATGGAACTTTTTCGAGTTACAGATGTCTTCAGTGACTTCCCAAGCACAGGGGGTCATTATTTTTTGTGATAACCATCTTGAGATAACTGTATACAAGCAGGTATTAAAGGTTGCAAGACGATGATAAGAACCTATGTTCTAAAGCTAATTATGTCTCTGTACTGGCATAGTGAACTGATAAAAGCGCATATTTTATTCAGAAACATTCTGGACTTATCTTGTTTCTTAGTTTATGGAATGTGAATTCTAGCCTTTCAAAGCAAATTAAATTTAGGAATAATCCCTCACATAACTTGAGCAAAAGGTACAAACTACGTAGTGTGTTTGGATATTGCCTGAGAAAACAGCATTGAATTTATTTAAAGCTTTAAGAACTTTCAGATCAGTTATTAATTTTATATTATTAATATTACTTGCATGCTAGTGGTAATCCCTGTAAGCAAAAGTTGCTTGCAGTAAAGTCATTTATCTTAATCAAGTAATTCACACTGGACTCATTAACCTCAGGTAATTTTGGATCAGGCCCTATACTGTGTATTAAAAACTGAAATCAGCTACTGATACTTTGAGGGAAATCTCATTACTAGGTGATCTGATAGAATAAAATCTGAATATGAGGAATTAACACAGGGGTTTCTTTTCCAGGCAGGCTTCCCTTCACTCTCCTCCCCACCCCTTTCAAGTTCCTGACTTTTGCATTATTATTTAAATGAGATGACGCTGAACACTTACATCAGCAGCAGCCCTTGTAAGGCTGTGTTGTGATTGAGTTGCCCCTTAAGAGCTCATTTCAAGTCACTTCTATTGAATATTCTTAAGCAGTAAGGTCTAAATTCTCTGTCTTCAGAAAACGGTTTATTGCACTGCTTTGCAATGTTGAGGAACAAACATTGTTGATTATATGATAATCAACAACGATTTTCACAAAAATATAAAAGGGTGAAAAGATGCTAGTATTCCATTATACCACACATTTTTAGATGATAGACAGATATTTCCTGTCTGTATATGGATGAGAAGTCACATTGGGGTTTTAATCCTTCTTACTCATAAAAGCAAAGTAATATGGAAGAAAATCTCCAGGTTCTCTTCTAAGCAGAGGTTAATTTTTTCCCCCTTATTAGTCACAATCACCCCCCCCAAAAAAAAAAAAGAAAATCAAACAAAAGAAACCCAAATAATAAAAAAAAATCCCAACCAAACAAAAACCAAACCAAACCAAAAAATCCAAAACAAAAAGACACAAAAAAATCCCACACGCACAACCCTTCCGCCCCCCCCTCAAAAAAAACCCCACCAAAACAAAAACCAAAACACCCACACACACACCACAAACCAATGCATTTTTTGAAGCTTCTGTATATTTTTTTTTCTTCTGGTACAAAGATTTAATATTAAAAATTGAATTCCAGTTTGATCCAGGATGCATTCAGTCACATACATTTTGCAGATTTTTTTTTCTTCACTACAGTTGTAAAACTAAAAATCTTGATCCCATTTCAATGGGAGTCAGAGCTGCTTTTTGCTTAAAAAATAAAATGGCCATTTAGGAGATAGAGGAAGTATCTTCCTTGTAATATGTATTTAAGAGGAAACATTTTTTTAGCCAGCATACTCATCAGTGCTATGTGATATTGTGTATGCATATCTCTCACTATGATAAATATGATTAAATCATTTAATTTGGATAGGATGCAGAAAGTTGTAAATGTTCCTTTGCTATTCCAAGATTATTTTTAAATTAAACCTGAATCCATACACTTCTTCCTGTCAAGACTTGCTCCATCATCTGAAAGGCTTTCCAGCAGGGGAATCCATGGATGACATAATCCATTTTAACAAGACACCTACCACCCTCTCCTACAACAACTTGAGGATGAAAGAGCATAGCATTTGCCCCAATAATTTCCAACTGCAAGAAAGGTCAATAGAACAAATGGCAAAAATCAAAGGTTGAAATCAAAACAAAAACTGAACTTTTAAGCCGTACTTGGAGGTACAACCGCTACCATTAGCTTTCTTCCCACGCACAACTGTTTAAAGCACAGACACCAGAGACCTAACCCATTCTTATTAGTGAGAATTTTTATTCTTGGTTGCTTCCATCAGGTATTTTTAATAGAAATGAAAACAAGGTGTGCAACTACTCTTTCTGAAACCATAAAAAAAAGAAGTTTGAAAACTGTCATTAATTACCTGGGGTAAAGACAGGCTAAACATTCTCATGTTTCCTTGTGACAGCATCTATATTCTCATTGTGTTGTTCAGTTGATGGAAGCATGGGGGAGAAAAATATCCTTTGCCTCAGTGGAACCCCAGGTAAAGGGAAGCCACATTTCTGATGTTATCTATTGCACTGCAAAGTGTTTTGTATTTCCCTCAAGGCTCTCTGCTTGCTTCAACTAAGTATTGTGTATTATATATTCATCCTTCTCCAAGGAATCCTGCCAGGCTCACAGCTAGGAAAGTAAACGTTTGGGCTGAAGGAAGTAAAGAAATAGTTAGATGTTTCTTCATTACCCTTGAAAAATGTCAAATTCTGGGTACACTTTGCTAGTTTCTGATGAATTTGAGACTTTTCAGAATGAATATTTGTGCGAGAAGTGCACCTGTTATCTGCAATAACTTGTGTTTAGTTAAAATAAAGTGAAGCACATAAGAGCTCCAAATGCAGGTCTCTCCCTTTCTCTCCTTCACTGTCTTACATGCATGCACACACACATAGTATCACCATGAAAAATAAGATTAACTACCATTAAATTATATGGTGCTCTTACTATATAGAGGAATATTAGGGTCCACTTTCTGTAATCCTAGATCTTCAACAATGTTGTCATCTTATTTTTTGCTTAAGGTTAAAAGGTTTTCAGATTATATGAATGCATTTAAGATGACCAGCCATTTAAAAATAAAGTTGAGCAACAAACCAGCTTTAATGATACAGAACCACACTGAATGCTCTTCTTAAACACAACATAATACTGGTCAAGGAAAGTTGGAGAAAGAGGATGGAACTGAGTGCACTTAAGCTTCCACAACAGTACTAGTTAAGTGTTGAATCAGTCCTCCATTTTAAGAGTTGTCGTCTGTACCTGACCATGTCTATACCTTGTGCTCCTAGCACAATACTGACCCCTTCTCTATTGGCAAACATTAAACTTGGGAGAAAATATAGGGAGTGGTAATATTTAGAGCTATGATGTATGTCATTATTAAATAGAATACATTTTATCTGCTAATAGATGATACATGCAGCATACAAAGGAAGAAAACTCATAAACTCAACTGATAAAGAAGGTGGGCAAAGGGGTCGCTTTGACCTCTTGGGTGGTGCTGGCTGCGGTGTTCTGTAGCCCTCGGCAGGGGCACTTTGCTGTCAGCTCTGCCTGGACCCGTGCTGAGCCCTCGGAAGGGATGAGCGACCTTCAGCTCTTTAAAGTCAAAGGCAGTTGACGACACTCAATGCTTGGGGTCCTTCAGCCTCTTTCCAGCACCTCACAAGCTGGGGCTGTGCAGGATACCCGCACTGGCAGTCACAAAGAGGATCTGGAAACTGGGTGATGGTCAACAACTTGCTGTACCGCTGTTGCCCTTCAGCCATCTCTTGCTGTGTGCAGGTCTTGGCTCTGTTCTGCATTTAGGCTGGTTCAGGCTCCTGCTTATAATTTGATTGGATTTACAACAGTACAGGAGAAAATTTAAATGCCTGCAGTTCTTTGGGGTTTGTTTGGAAAAGGGTTTTTAAAGATGCCCTCCCTGTCCCCGGAGCGTCTGTCACGGAGATGAACAACTGCCTCCCGCCCGCTCCTTACCCCTCGGCAGCCCTCTCCGGGATCCTGCCTGCTCCCCGCGCCGCACCCCCCGATCCCGACCCGCTGTGCCCGCAGCCCGGCCGCTGCCCGTCTCCCGGCGGCCCCGGCCTCCCCTTCGTGGCGGGCATCGCCTCAGAGGACGGGGGCTGCTCCTCGCCCTCTGCCCCGCGGCGCTGTGCCGCTGCTCTTCCTCCGCCCGGCTCTCCGGGCACGTCCTGGCCCCGCCGGGCGCCTCCCCGGTGGCCCCGCGGCCCGGAGCCCAGCCTCCCCCTCCCCCGGCGGGTGCCGCCTCGGCGCCCGCCCCCGCGCCCTTCCCGCCCGGCCTGAGGGAGATGCCCCGGCTCGGAGTTGGCGGTGCGGGCGCCTGCCGCGGGAGCGAGTGGCTCCACGGTTTGTGGAAAAGTTGTGTGCTTACCGGGTGAAAGGCGGGGTGGGGGGTGCGAAGGAGAGGGAGGGGGAAAAACCACCACCCAAAACTGCTTACATGAATTTCCAAGCGCTAGACCTGCCTCCGAGATCAGCCCAATAAGAGCTGTCAGGGGAGGCTCCCGGCTCACTTTTCCACATCACTTCACAGTTACATTTGGCAGGCAGGCACGTTGGAGCGCTCAGACCCGGAATTAGCGGATTTATTTGGAATATCCCTGCTTTCCTGGAGACGTGCTGCTGCCGCTGGCTTGTGCAAAGGGAGAAATTAGTAACTGCACTTTAGCATGCAGGCACAGAAACCCGAGAAGCTAAGTAACCAGCATCTCCTTCAGCATCAGCAGCCTCAAAAAGCATGAAAAGAAAATCTGGAGAATCCTGCCTGTTCACAGGGACTGGCTAATGTTTTTTACCTCACCCTTTCAATCCGTGCATGAAGTGGCTGTCAGCAAGCGATTTCCTTGGTCCTTGAAAGAGTGAGTATTCATTTTATTAATATTATTTATGTCTCACTGGCAGAGGGCTGTCTCTCCATAGATTTCTTTTTGACTTAGTGTCTGTCTGTTCTTGCAAGGTGCAGTGTGCAAGTGCCTTCCTCGTTAATAGGTACAGTATTAGGCTGAACTGTAGTGGCTTATTAAGTTGGATGTTTTGAAATTCCTGATAATGAAAATGTCATGGGATGCTAGTTAAGATTTTTTTATTCCCTTGGGAGGAGGAGAGGTGGTGGTGTGGCTATTTCTCCTCCTGTTTTGTTTTTTTGGGGTGGTGGTGGTTTTGGGGGGGTTTTTTCCTTCCCTCCTCTCCCCCCCCCCCCCCCTTAAAGGATCAGGAGGGCTTCGGATCACAGAGGGTTGCTTCCAAGGCTGGAAAACCTGTTTCTTGTTTTCCTATTTAGTACACTAAATCTCTGGGCTATTTCACTGTGTTGAATAGATGCAGGGCTGCATTTGTGCATTGAAATAGATTGCAGTTTTCGTGCCGAGAATAAAAATCACCCACCAGCCAGATATGTAAATGAGGGAGGAGGAGGCTGAAAGAACCATGAGGGGGGGAAATTCCCCTGATTTATCACCACCTTCCCTCCCTCCAAAGCTTTGCACCCCCTAGATAAATAAAAAATAGGAATGGTATGATAGCTTCTTTTCCTACTTTCAGAGAGGAAAGCATCCCAGAAATACTGTTTTTCCTCTTAAAAGCTGAGATGGGAATGAATCTTCAGTTATTATTAGCCAGGAGTCATCCCTGTCCCACAAGTTGTTTTCCTTCCCTTTCTTTGGTTGACTAAACAGATAATGCACCCAGCTGAAACTTCGGAGAGGAAGAAAGCCCTTTAGCTCCAGTCACCCGATAGTTGCATCACTGCCAAGGCTCCCAGAGAAGAAATGCAGGAGTCTGTCAACCCCTGAAGCTGGCTGTTCCACTAAATGCTTCATCTTCTCTTTGAGGAAGACAGAGGAGTAATGCGTCCTTACATTCTGCTTGGCTACAATATCTGCTGGGTAGCAGCATCCCAACTGGGAGCCCCGAGCTGTCAGGCAGCATCCCTGCTAGACAGTACAAGACCTGTATACGGTGCTTGGCTGGGGAGCCTGGGAGGCACTGCAAAGCTTCAGCACAGAAAGCGTATGGCAGTTTCTATGTGGATATTATAGAAGAGATTAATTCAAATCCTTATTTAGACACTGCCTACCGCCATGAAGGTGACACCACTTAACACAGGCAGGAATTCCTTCGTGGTTCACTGCTGTTCAGTCATGTCTTGAATCTGTCTCAATTCAAACAGTTTGCATTTAGTATCAGACTAAATAGAGTGGAATCAATCCAACCTGGCACATAACAGCGTTACACAAACCTGCTTATGTTGCCAACAGGTATCAGACTCTATACCCTCACTTCTCCCTCCCTCTTCCTCTCTTTTAGACAGGCACAAACACACACACTGTTTCATGCAAACGAGTCTGTCTTTCTTTCCTCTGAAAGAGGAATGAATACTCGTACAACTTTCATAAAGGCTGACACTTCTAGACAGCCAACTTGATTGCATAAACGACTCGCCATTTGTGTCTCTGGGTATCACAGCCAGATGCTTTTTGGGAGGGTGCTGATTGTAAGAAATCAAATAACATTAACTGTTCAGTGTTTCAAATCTACCATGTTAGCGCTTAATAGAAGGGAAGCTAACAGATGCTCACTTCAGTTTCAATTAAAGAATAGAGCTGATAACTACCAAAGCTATAGATAAAGAATAGAATATTAAATAGAATATAGAATAAAGAATCCTCTTAACTTCACTCATCCTCTTTTTGAAATTCTTCAAGAGTTTCTCTCTTACGGATAAAGAGAAATATGCAGTACTTCCGTATGAATGATATTCCTCCTCTATGTTCAATACCAGACTGTTATGAACAAGAAGAGACTTCACAGTAGGCTTCTCGTCAAATATAAGTAAATAATAAATACATTCAGAAGACTGAAAAATTACCCTTGTGTACATTTTACCTGTCTTAAATAAAATGATAAAGCAGCTAGAAGTTAGTATTTCGCATACCTGTGAAATTATCAAATTTCACACCCATGAACTGTGATAACATCAAAACCCAAAAGCTTTCTGTAGTGTCACCTCCCAGCCTAATTGTATGAATGTTTGCATTAGAAAAACCCTAGGAAGGGAAGTGATATGTGATATTCTAGTCTAAGGTTTTCATCCATTCACCCTTATTGTTCTACCTTACTGCACACAGAATGAGCACAGCTTTCTGCTAGCTTCCTCCTAGGCTTGCTATTTATTAAGTCTCCCTTCTTTTTTTAAAACTTGCATCCTGGCTATAAAGAACTTTGATTTCCGTGCCTAGTTGTAAGCTGAAGGCCTTCAGTGTCCTCGGAGATTGAAGTATTTCATGAAAGTTGGCTCTTAAGATATACAGGTGAGCAATTTGTTAACTGAGCAGGCTGGTAGCCAGGAAACTAACTTTGGACATTTTCTTCAATATTAAAAAATCAATAAGAAGTATGTGTGCCTGCTTAACAAATGCAGCTGGATTTAATAAGTATCCCTGTATAGGACATCTACTCCTTTTACACCTTTCATTTAAAAAAAAAAAAGTTTTCATCTCTGTGAGATGAGGTAGAATCCTCCTTAGACGAAGTCGCTCAGTGCTTTTTCAATATACTTTCATCATTCCCATCAGCTCCTGCTACTGAACTCCGAAGCAGAGTTGTAAAGGGGGAAGTAGTCCCACAATAAGATTTAAATTCACTTTCTTTGTCATTTGTAATCTTCAGAATTTTTGCAATAATATTGCACCTTTACCAAATAAATTAATTGATCCCTGGACACTTTATTTGTGTCACTTAACATATGCTTCATTGTCTTCTCTAGAAAAAATATACTTCTACTCCCTTCTTCAGGATATAGAACTTGTTACAAGTAAGAACACACAATCAGCCATGGATATCGATTTAGGTCTATTACCCCTTGAAGTACTTCCTGAATTTTCTTTCTATTTCTTCTTGCACAGTTCCAGATTTCATCTTTTAAAATCTTCATTTCAGAAGACCTAAGTGCCCTACAGACTTTAGCTGGGACATTTTCAGGCGCTTGCTGAAATTAGGGGCCTGGAACCCACCCACTCGACCCTTGATACGTACAGATAATTTCATTTCCAAAACTTGAGAGACTTTCAAGGGGGGAAAAAATACTGACCTCTAAGTTTATGAACAAGAAGGAAATGTGAATGCGTACTTTGAGCTCTTGGTGCTGCAGATCTCTAATTGATGATTATGCATACTCTGTAACAAAAAGCAACTGCTCGTGCTACGTAGTATAAACAGTTATTTTTATAGTATATCCAATAACCATAAGATACTGAATATCTTAGCAGTATTCGTTTTCTACTCTGTTTTCCATTTTGATGTTATTAGAGCCTGACCTTTTGGATATACTATTAATACTGACAATTGTATGCTTACAGTATACACTATAGTTTTATCATAAGAGTCTTTCAACTATGATTTTAAAATAACACAAACTAAATTCTTTCAGTGGGAGGGAAATGCTAAGGCATTTTAAGCATCATCACTACCATAAGATCGCATCAATAGAATTAAATTAGATGATGGAAACTCAATGTTTTTCTTAGTGTTGTTGTCATAGAAAAGGTGGCTCACTTCATAGCTTTCTGAACATAACTATTTGAGCAGTAGATAGACATAGAACAAAATAAAGTCCAATTTGAGATTTCAAATGTGTGTGTATATATATATATTCCCTCCCCTCCCCCTCAGATAGACCCCTTTGTTCTGGAATCTGTTCAGCACGTTTCTAATTTTGTCATCCAAGTAAATAACATCAACACAGTGATATTTCAACTATATTAATAAAATTTTGTTCCCGAAAACCATTGGGTACTAATGGCATCTGAAGTGGTAAGTGCAAGCTGAAAAGGAAAGATGATTTCTGAACCACTATCAACAGATAGAGTTTAAAGCATCTGACTCCACGGAGGAGACTGATTTCTACCTGCCTGAGTCATGAGAGTAGCCTTTACTCATGAGTTGCAATGATAATACTCATAGAGTTGATTTTCCAAGGTGCTGAGCATGATGTGTCTTGTGAAAATCATTTGCAATTGAGAATGATCAGCACCTTGGCTTGGACTTGAAATTAGTAACATCAACCAGTCCTATATCTGAGTAAGTGAAACCTTCCATGAGAAGTGTCTGCTGTACCCTGCAGTGTCTAAGTCATAGACAAGCTCAGAAAGGTGTTTCTCAGTGTGTCTTGCTCAGGTCTTTGCAACTGGATGTGGGAGTTCAAAACATTATGAAAGCAGGCAGTCTTGGCAGTCGTTAGTTCACAGTTTCAACTTTCTGCTTTAGTATACATTCGGTCGAAGTAGCTTACTCCTGGGAAGCAATGCTCAGCCTAATTTGAGGAACTCGGATAACCATTTAAATCCATTTCCTTTGCAGTTGCTGGTTATCATAATCATATACATGTGTATATTTTATATTTTTATGGGGTTTTAATATATATATATAAATCATTATATCGAAGCCCCTAAATACTAATGCAAATGGACTGTATGCATTCAGAGGTAGTGCAATTCATTAGTTGAGTTTTGCAATTGAGCAACACTTTAGATGTGAACCTCCCTTATGGATTAAATGTAACAGCTATGATTGCCTTTAAGTAACAGATCATCAGAACTTAATTCTTAATGTCACTGAAGTTTAGATTGAGTTCTGTATTCTAGTTTGTGGGCTTTATTTTTTGTGCATTTCCAAAAGTTAAATTAAAACAAACAAACAAATAAATAAAAAACACCCCAAAAAAAAACCCTCAACCTGGCAACTGCAAAAGAAATAAGTTTCATGTTGGAGGACCCTAATTCTTTCCAAACAACTCATTTAAGTTGATGGTAAAACTGCCATCAAATTAAATGATGCAAAAATAAAGACCCTCACTTCTAATTTCATATATTTCAGCAAAAAAGATTTGAGTAGGTTTACTGCAGCAGTACTGTATGTAGTTAAAAAAGTCCAGTTATGTTCATATTTTTTCCTTTTTAAAGATTTTTTTTAATGTACACACACATTTATGCGTATGGCTAGAAAGTTTATATAGCTTTCACTAAATCATGATGACCAGTCATAATTTTATATTCTTAATCAGAATATGTGTGAGGAAAACTTGTGAGTTTTTCCTTAATTATTAAGTTTTGTTTACTTATGTAGAGAATACCTAATATTCTTTAAGGAAAACCAACGAAAATGAAAGCTCTGTTGTATATCAAAAAAAGACTGAAAAAGAAGCCCAGAAAGCAAGATATTTATGTCCTCCATTAATATTTAAACATTTTCAGCAAGTACAGGATAAGCACATCCCAGCTGCTGAAACTCTCATGATAAACGATGCCCTAGGCAGAGCATGGTTAACACCTAATTCTCAGTCGCAGGCCAATCTGTTTGCCTTTTTATGAGCTTTCTTCATGTTGTGCACAACTTGCCTTTTTTTCCCCTCTCCCCTTTAAAAGTGATATAGGTCTTCAAATTATGTAATACACCCTCGTAAAAATGAGCATCGGTTTGAGAGATGAGGTTGGCATGAGCTGAAGCTATTAAATCTATATGTAATGCAGTTCTATTTTAGTCAAAGGAAAATGGCTTTAATCAGTCGACTGTAAAGAATAAAAATGACTTCAGTTCATTTCTTCCTCTTACTATAGAATGAAAACAATGCAGATACAACTATTTTTGTCATGTTTAAGTTTCTGGACCACCTTGGTTGTTCAAACAGATTTTGACTTTCTTCCCTCTCTGCTTTGAACCTGCATCATGAGCATAACGATGTGAGGTGAAGTGATGTTTTTACACACATCAGTGGAGTATCTGACTCCCGTAAACTCCAAAACAAATCTTTTTTCTAAGTATAAGAGGTTGAAAGGGAAGTTTGCAAATACCTTTTATTCTACGGTAGATCTTAAAAATAGCTATATTGTCATTTTAGCGTCTATTCTTTTGGTATCAGCTGTCATGAAAAAGAAAAAAAAAAAACAACAACAAAAAAAACCCACCAGCCCTAAAATGTTGTAGATACTCATTCTATTGGAGAGGAAATGCAATCAAACAAGTCGTATTACTTCAGCTGCAAACTGTGGAGCATGTACTACTCCTACTGTCCTGTGTCGGTACAATGTCTAGCACAGTTGGATTCATGACTGGAATTCCTGAGCACTACACAATGCAAGTAATAATAAAGTAGAAAAAATAGTTTGGAAGTGCTAACAACACACTTCCTGGGTTTTTTTAAATGCATTCTGGTTCTGTAAAGTAGTGAACACTTCTGGAAAGACTGACAGCTTTATATACAAAGTATCAGAGCCTTTGCAGCTTTAAAGTTGGCCCATGTTGATTTTGCTATCAAAGAGCAACAAAAATATCCCCAATAAGAAATTCTATTGATTCTAATAGAAGTTAAACAATAAGCATGACATCACAGGGCCAGGATATTCTTTTGTTTTTTTAAAAAAAAGGATTTCTGGAAGTAAATATATAAGTATAAAAAAAGATTTAAGTAGTCACTTAAAATAGACTTTCTAGATATGATATTGTGTTAAGCAATCACAGAATAACGGACAATTTGTTACGATATATTACTTTGATTAAAGAAGATATATTTCAATGTGATGTACATATCATTTTTTCTTTATCCCAAAGCATTAGTCAAATTGTGTAATGACCTATATCCTGTAGCCTCATCTCTAGTTCAGAACACCAGTCGTGGCGTTTCCTAGTTAAAGCAAAAGAGTAAGGAAACTAAGGAAGAGGAATTTATCTTAGAAAAGCTTTTCTAACCCTTCCTTCCCTCTGCCTCTGAAACAGACACCTAAAATGGAAGTAACCTGCTTTTCCTAATAATAATCTTATAGATAGATGAATAAATCCCCCAATAAATATTAAAGGTCTAAATACTGAAGAAACTGTTGCATTTCTGTACCTGCATGTGTATTTCTGCATGGCTCTATTTCCTCAGTGGAAGTGTATGGATTCCATCAGCTATATGTCCGATGCAAAGACTGATGAAACTTTGCTTGTAACAGTCCCTCAGTATTTGACACAAGCTTAAAAACTCACTTAATAACCTAAAGAACTGTTCAGAAGTCTTTAACTATAACTGAATTACTCTGTGTGTGGCGGGGGGGACAGACCATCTAAGACCAAAAGAGAGAGGTAGTTACTATTGTTGCTGAAGTAAGTAATTCTTTATATAACTGCCTTTGATTCTTCAAGCAGCCATAAGCAAATTGCCACATGTAATATATCAAAATAAACTTGGACAATTGATTTGCACCTGTATTGGCAGGATCCTCTTCTGCACATCTCTGACAGCACAAAGTATACTTCAAGTGTATGTCACCCTGCTGCTATATAGCAGAGTTAGCTTAACATTTCCCATCTCATTTTCCTTCCTTTGAAATTCCAGGTGCTTGGCCAAAGGAAAGGATGTGTGGATAATGCTTTTCTGTGTTACAGTTAACTCCAGGTGACATAACAGTCCCTTAAAATCACTGTAAGTCAGTGAAATTTAGAGCAGCTACAAAGTATAATTATGATTTGGGGCAATGCCTAGAACATGCATGGCCCAGAATCTGGCTGCTGGCTCGTTGCCGTTTTCAGCCCCTCTCCCCTGTGTGGTGGTGTGTTGCTCATGGTCAGGATCACCGGGAGTGCCCCTCCTGACGGAGACTGTTCTCAGAACAGCACATCAAACTGCTGCCTGGCTGCAGCTGAGGCGGTGGGAGAGGTTTACACCCCTAAAATCTGCCAGCATCAATGAACAGAGCTGCAACAGATTGCCATGGTTATATACTAGGAGTCCATCAGAGTTTTATTTAAGTAGTTTCACTGTCCCTAATTGCTTGTTCTCTCCTCTTTTCCAGAAGTTATCCTCCACTCAGTTTTGTTGATTCAACTATTTGTCTGACTGCTCTCTAAGGCATATAGTCAAACTTCATATGCTCTTTGGCAGCACAGCTGTTTTTTAAAACTTTCTGTTGTTGTCCTGTAGTTTATGGGCTCTTTAGTTGTGCTGATGCAACTGCTTGTGCAGCCATGCTGTAAACTAGATCAGTGCAATGATCTGGGTTATAAACTTGAAGGAAAAGACTTCTTGAAACAGGGGTTTGTTGCAATGTTTTTTTTAAACCCACATTTCACTGATCTGGCTTACAGTGTTGCCTTGCAAATAGCACAAGTGCAGGGATAGTGAACTGCAGTGAATAAAGGAATGGGAATGAAGAATTATTGGAAACATACAGCTGGCATGTTGTGGTGACAGGGGGACAAGAACCTCTTAAATTAAAATTGCTCTTGGTGGAAGAATAGCATGAGCAATGGCCTAACCCAGCTCTGTCAAAATGATTTGGTTTAAAAAACACCTTACTATTAAAAGCGTTTAAGTTAACAAGATCATTTTGACAGAACTGGGTTAGGGAGTGACTACACATACAGTTATGCCGGCAGATAAAGGAGGCAGTAAAGTCTAGCCGGGGCATGCAAGTGGCACTTTGCAGTGGGCACTGTAACCGTGGTCTTAGCTACTGCCATGTAGCATGTCTGATTACAGCCTCAGTCCCTCTTCATCTCGCAGTAAGGTGGAGAATTGCTTTTTAATTTTAATTTTTTTGGGGTATGTGAGTAATCTTTGCACAAACGAGTAATCCACTGAAGAATAATAGTTATTATTTATGGCAAGAAGTACTCATTCCTTTGCAGCAGAAACATGAGAATGCTGCCTTATCCAAGGTAATTTAAAAATCAAGTTCAGGTACAATATAATGGATATGTACTGGAAACAGGATGAGTATGTAGCAAAGTTACGTCGGCGAGGATGACATGATTATTTATTGGTTATGGTGTCTTGATAGTTCTATTCTGATGGTCTTTGGTTTTGTTCTGCTTTAACAGCAAATTAAAATCCTTACCACAGTTCTCTTATGAGTAAGAATTATTCCTACAAGTGAGACTGGAATGCTAAGGGGTGCTAAGGCCTTATATTTTTACTGTTGAAAACTTAAGGTTTTATTGTGCTGCCAAAAGAGGATCAATGAAGGAAAGATAATTGTGCTTCCCATAGTGGGAAGGCTTTGCATTATGTTGCTGCTATTGACGGAAAAGGACCCTGTCTGAATCCTTGAGAAATGGGACTAGGAAGCATAAGTGGTAGTATAGCCAATACCTGCAGTAGTAAAAGTAAACCTAAAGAGCTTAAGGAACAGGAAGAACAGTGTGAAGCCAAAAAAACCCAAAAAGATGCTCTAGGTACTGTAGGGACAAAAAAACCAGGAGGGAGAGAAATGGTCAGAGGTAAAAAAAAAAAATAGTAATTTGAACAATAACAAGGAATTTGCTTGGATGTTAACAAAGGAAACACTAAAAGGTATAAAAGACCTATACCTGCATACAGGATGTCAAAATGGATCCCAAGTTTGCAGACCTATTGACAGGTGAAGTACAATACCTGATCATGAGCTGTGGGAAACCTGTGATAGTGTAAAGAGAAACTCATTGTTGCTTAATGAATTCCAGATCAAGGAACTCACAAGATGTAAATTTTTGTCAAGGACACCTGATTAACCTTTCTATTTTATTCTCCTAACCTATATTAAAACTATTACCCACAGCTCTGTTTTGCAGGAATAAGGATCCTTCTTTCTGCCAGAAATTAAATTAAATTCATTCTTCTGGACACAAAAGCCCACGTGGGTCGGGTGGAATTTTGAGGCTCCAAAGGAAGCATGCAAAATACACAGGCTCTCTGCCTGCTGTCGCACAGCACTAGTTGGAACTCTCTAGGTGACCAGTAAATGAACGCCTTTTATCAATTATTTGAGGCTGCTTGTATTGTAATGCGGATTTGCTTATATTGAATTAGCATCAAAGGTAGAGATTATGCATAAAGATGTCTAAAACATTTTTAATAGAACTCCTTTATTGTATCGTTTACCTCCTCATGTTGTGGCAGTTTGATATCGGTCTTCTGAATTTATGCTGAAGGGGTCGTTTAGTGTACAAAATATAAAAGATCCTGAAAATTCTACCAGAAGAACCTGCTTTAGGTAAAGATCACCAACTTTTGTTTGGCATCTCTAGTGTAACTTCTTTAAATAAACCAGTACTTCAAGTTGTTTTTTTTTACTTAATAACAGTTGTTTAGGAATTGATAAAATCCACCCTAATGAAATAGTGAGGTTAAAGGGCTTGGCTGTTGGATATCATCACTACGAGTGATAAGGTAAATGCAGAATGAAATAAAGAAAAAACTTTGTCGTAATTCTTAAGACAACCCTCCATGCCTCTTGCATGAAAAAACACTTGAGTGGCTCTAAAATCTTTTAAAGTAAGATCATGGTGTAAATCAATGCACTAGCATTGTAATAAAGTGGTTTACTTGACCAGATAGATATTCTGAGGTTTGAAACCTAAAAATAAATTGATCTTTTTAAAGCTTTTTATGATCCTACTTTGCTTCTTTTTCAATAAGAAGTTTATATATTAAACTACTTTTATTAACTTTATTAATCTTTTTAACAAATCTACTGCATTCCAGTGTTCACCTTTTAAAGCTACAAGATGATTCTAAAATAATTGTAACAAAATTAGTTACTTCAGAGATGCTGGCCATATACAAAATGAGAACTGTCATCAGTTAGTATATCTACTGTAACTATCTACTGCCATACCTGGCTCTAACTTTATGCAGGCAATTAACTCATACAAGTAACCTACATAGATTTTAGTTTCAAAAGAGGTTGCAATGTATATTACATTAATTTCTGAAGTTGGTATGCTAGCTATGTTCTAGTGTTAGGTTATAAACTTCTACTTCATTGTAATCACCTTTTGTGTTTAGTTGTATAAAACTTATGCACTCTATAGCCTAGAGTTGTACGAGTAGTGCTCCAAGATGCATGTTCCTGTTAATAGAATAATATTTTTCTAAAACCGTATCAGCACATACAGTAGGTGGAAAACAAACCACTCGGCTTTATCTGTATTTCTCTATAGGTTGTGCATGGAGAACCAAATTTATGAATACAGTCTTATGTTTTTGAAACATGACAGTTATCTGAATCTGTGCTACCTGACATAATGTCCCATTTTCTTTCATCTATTTGCTACATTAAAGAAATTATTTATATTTTAAATATCACTTTCCCCTCTCAGGGATGAATGAAGAACTAAAGCTGTTTTGTAAACAGCTTTGCTGGATTAGAGTTGTATCTATAGTGGTATATATCATACACTATACAGGGAAACCACTTAGAAGAATAGTGAAGTGTTGTTAAAGAAAACAGCCCAGGGCCATTTGAATACATGGAAATTCAAAGCAAAAATTACGCTTTATGAGGGTAATCTTTACGAGGGTAGAAATCTTTCTGAGGGTAGAAATACACTCTTTAAGGGGCATGTGCTTGTCCTCTTTTGGTTGCTTAGCAAAAGGTAGTTCTGGCTTTACTGGAATAATTTTGCTGTCATTCCATACTCACCTCTTCTTTAGACCCTGGCATAATATAAGGAGAGAAAATGCTACGGTGCCTCACCTGCTAGTCTTTCCTGATTGCCAGCTCTCCCTTTACACGTGGCTTTTTAGTATCATTGTAGTAGCCTGATTCAGTATCCATATCAGTTTCTCCTACATATCTAATCCAGAGGATTATAATTTAACTACTAGGCATTTCTTGATTTTCATATTAGCCAATATGAAAATTGCAGGGCCAAGTATTTAATAATGCCTTCCATGAGCTCCCAACCACATACATGGTGTTCTGCTCCAGGAATGGAGAAGAAAATTCATTTCCAAATTTGGTAAAGAAATCTGGGGACAGTACAATCTCCATGTGTTGCACAAAGTAAATACCAAGATTCACTGGTAGAGCAGTGAATCCCAAACGAGTACGTTTCTCAAAAGGCTCCAGCAGTCTAGGTTGAATTGTAGAGAAATTTATCCAGCTCTACTGTTACACACTGATCATGTTCCCCTGCAGTACACCGATATATGCAAAAGCCCCATCAGTTTTTTTCTTTACCCTGCACTGCCTCACACTTGCCTAACTTTTCTGTCGGTACGTGAGAACCTCGCAGTTTTGTGTTCACTGAGCTTGCATAACTGTACTCTTCACCGGGTTGTTTCATTGAGTTAGGTTTAATCACATCGTATGTGCATTACTAGTATTTTTGGTGTGCTTTTGACTCTTGTTTGCCTTAAGGTATTACTGAATAAGGAGCCGCTGTGAGGACGGTCCAGTCACAGTGAATCTTACGCAGTAGTGCTAGTGGATAGGACCTAAATTTGATTGGAGTAAGTGAAGAGTAACAGGCAGGAGATCTGGGGGAGGAACTGAGGAGGGATGCGCTGAAATGAAAGTGCTTGCCAAGGATTCAGAGTGGCAGTCTGAAAAACAAATATCCTGTTCTTTCTTCAAACAAAAATGTTTCTGTGAGCATCGTATTGTTTTATCTCATTTATTTCATCTCTTTTAGAAGGCAGCCTGTGTAGATTAATTAGGAATTGTTTTCAAAAAGCTTCTTGAATATGAAAAGAAGTGCTTTACTTCATTATTATTTGGTCCTGTGAGTAAAAAGAACTATACCAATTTGTACTAGAAGAGTAAGAAAGTCAGTCATGGCCCACTTGGGTTCTTTCTAAGGCATTATTGGACAAAGGTGTAACGTAGTATTCTCTTTCTGGTGGACTTCTATTTCTGGGTCAAAAATCATTTTGTATATAAAAACTGAAAACTCAGCTACAGAAAAGGACACTCAAGTTAGGTTTTCAGTTTATGCCCCCAGTTTTGCATTTAATCCTGGATAGTGTTTGAAGATGATGTCTCTTACTCTGTTTTACAGTGGTTCTACTTCCCCTGTGTTTCAGTTCTTGCTCCATTGAAGAAACCAGAAAAATCTGTCCCCTGGCAGACACACCCGCCCACAAGTCCACTCACATATGCACAAGGATCCCATACAAACAAGCTTAACTGCTTTCATTGAAAGTTTGGCTGTTGTTCTCTTTTGGTAGCTTCTACTACTAAACACGCCCCAGGAAATCTGTCTTCTTAACACGTGCCAGAAATCAGCAGCAGTAACCTCTGTTTAATTTCCTAGACTGAAGAGGATTTTCAGAGGGTGACTTGACAGACCCTTCCCATCAAGCAATTAGACTGCTTGCTCCCTGTCCTTTTCCCTTTTCTGGGCTTGAGAGAATGCCGAGAGATTGAAGGCATCTTTTGCTTCCCTCGCATTTTTCCCAACATTTCATTGCAAGAGCATACTGTATTCTCTGATTCCTTTCTTTCCATCTCAGTTGGCAATGAGGCCTAAATGATGTTTCTAAGCCACACAGTTACTTCTGTAATGGATATTCACCTCATTCTTGATGCATGGTCAAAGCACTGCGCTATTAGCCTACCATTCTTCCACGCTACTTGAGATACTGAGTTTTAGTTTGATAACAGCTCTTCTCCCCTTTTAACAAGACAAGTTTCTCACTGTTTCAGATTTTCATGCAACAGATTTCACAGTTGCTTTGGCAATTACTGCAGTTTAAAAAAAATACTTTTTACATTGTTTGCTTTTAAAATAACAGCTGACTTTTACTGGTGTTATTCATGTTTTCAGATATTTTCTTCCATGAGTGTGTATAAGCCTAAAAAAAAAAAACTAAAAACAAAAGCAAAAAACCAACAAACCTACCCCTCCCCCCCAAAAAAAACCAACTCAACCCCCCAAGATTTTTTTATAGACGTGCAACACCATTTTAAAATGGAAAAAACCAGCCTAAGACACAGTGTAAGCTTAAGAGTAGACATTTGTACCTATCTTGTATATCGTAGTTTCTCATGAGATTGATTGGATATGAATCAGTCAGAGAAAATGTATCAGGAATCTTTTTGCATAACTCCAGCCTCATTAGAGTAGCTGTGAGGCAGCCCTTCTCCCTGAGCCATGTCCCATCTATCTTTCCAAGTGATCCATGGCTGCATTTCAGCTTTTGCCAATCACTGTGGCATTAGCAAGCCCTACTATGTTAACTTGCTTGTCCGTTTCAAGGAGTATTTACACTGAGATGAAACCTGATGTGGCCTTCTAATGCGTGAAAGGGTGGGTGGGGAAAGAAAAACAAAATGCTCCCAGTGTCCATCCAGGAAAATGTCTTTGAAATAAAATCTGACTGTGTGTTTTCTCTGAAAGTGAGAGACACAGACTTAGAGTCCTTAGTGCAGATGTGCATAAATGAGCTTACTTAGGTTCTGCTACTGGTCTGGTTTGGGCATCATGGATTTCACAGTGGACTTACCAGTCCTATTCCTCTGCTGGGCTGTGAAGGTTTTGCTGAGCTCTATGCTGCTGCAGCTAGATGATTACTGAAATGAGAATGTACTGCTGGAGCCTTGTACACTTACAAGAAGTTTTGGGGTTTCTTTTCTTGTGGAGGAAAGGAGGGTAAGTCTGTATGCAAGAACATTATTTTGTTTGACTTTTATTATTTGACATGCTGAGTGTTTATAGTTGACTACATAAAAAGTACAGGCTAGCAAGAAGGCCAGGATCTTCTTCAGAGTCTAAGATAAACTGCAAGTAAAATGTTTTCCTGAGTGTGTGTAATCATTTATCTGGGTCTTCTCTCACTATTTCAGGCAATGAAGGGAATTCACAGAATCACTTAATGTATTTTTTTAACCTATTTAATATGCACTAATATTATGTACTACAAATTTAAAACCTAATACAGCTTGTTTATGATGTAAAAGTAAATAAGATCTTTCAGAGTGCTTTCCTAAGCTCTTTAGTCACTGATTTGACCTTTTTTTTTTTCACCCACCAGGAATCTTTAATGACTGGAAAACTCAATGGATCATGTTTTTATAATCTAAACTATTTTTACGTTGACTGTGCTGTAAACACATGGAGGAGCTGTAAGTAAATGTTCTGTACTGCATGATGAATTGGATTGCTACAGTCTGGAGGAAAGCAAAATAATAATTTCATTTCTGTGGTGATTTGCGTAGCTTGTGGTACAATGCCAGAAAGACTAACGGAAATGCTTATGGATACATGGACTCCATTAATAATATTATGGATTACTGTCCTTCCTTCCATTTATATGGCTCCAATGAATCAATCTCAAGTACTACCAAGTGGATCCAGCACAGGACTAAAAAGGCTAACTGAAGAACAAAGAGTTTTGAACCGTTCCAAGAGAGGCTGGGTTTGGAATCAAATGTTTGTATTAGAAGAATTTTCTGGACCTGAACCAATACTAGTTGGCCGGGTAAGGCAAGATTTGTTTTTTTTCTCTGAGTATGTAAATGTATAGCATGCGAAGGTCTTCAGGCTAAGAAATTCAAATTTGAGGTACTCTGTTATTCTGAAATTCTCTAATATCCACACATTTGTGCTTTAAATGTACTTCATTTTAAGGATATGGTTTCCTAGTTAGCTAACCTGCTATTTACAACAAAATTATACATATTCTATTTGACGAAAATACACAAGCATGTACACATCCTTTCTTTAATATCATTAGTCACCACTCTTCACCTCTGTCAATTGAAGATTTTCACCAAAGCAGCTTTTTGTAGTATGTTCCTGTTCATTCAAAATATGTTCGTATTCATTCATTCAAAAAGCTTGTTACACCTATAGGTCATTTTCTATCCTCATCCTGATTACACAGAAGTTATTTTTATGCTCTGAGAATTTTTAAAAACAAAACCAAAAAGGGAAGTGCGGTATATACAGCAAATTACAAGGTACTAGTTTATAGGGAGGTCCTGATATGCACACATATGAAATAACATTATTGCCACGGATTTTGTAATTTACTTTCCAAGTTAGGAAGATAACACAAGGAAAATTATCATGTTTTTCTATGTGTCCTAGCTTGCCTGTTTCCTTAAACCTTTGATTGTTGCCATGTATTAGCTTATTCTGTAGCTCAGTGTATTACCCCCAGTCAGTGAATCAGCCTTGTACTTTCTCTAAAAAGAGATCATGGGCCATCTGCATTCACCAGGAACGAATTAGCTTTAGAATTATTCTTGGAAAAGAATTATCTGTTCCTAAATGCATGTTTAGCCTATAGCGAGTAGTTGTAAATACCTTGATTGTTTATCACTACAGTTCAGTTCTCTTTGAATAACTGGGTACGTTATTGTCATATTACCTGGCTACTGAAATTGAGTAAAAAAATCTAGAGAACAGAAATTACGGATATTAGTTAATTTCATGATAACTTTGGAAACTCTCTGGGTAAATGAATAGCATATAGTATAATACAGGGACTGTCAATAGCTATATCTATTATTGAAGAGAACACAGATCAAGTGCATTCCTAAATTTTCTCTAGTGTAGCCACTTTTCAGTCGAAACTTAAGGTCAGAAGGTGTAATGAGCTTCATATCCAGTGACTTTTGAGCGCTGTGTTAATTTATATCCAGTGTTATATATCTGTTCTCATTTGTTTTTCTGTGGTTAGTAACATATCTCAATATCAGTGAGATAGGGATATCCTTATTTCAGATCTTAAAATATTTTATCCAACCCATTCTTTTTAGAATATTTTTGTCAAGCTTTTAAAATTATTTTAGGTTGCTTTTGCATAGCTGGGGAGAATCCTGAGTTTGTATTTTGTAGTACTTTGATTTTCAGAGTCTATCCAAGTCTTAATATTTCTACAATATTAGGTTTTTTTGGTGGATGTAATATCCTGAATTGTTCAAGTCATTAGTGAATAGAAGTGGGTGGGTTAAACTAAGTCAAACCAATAAAGACATTATCCCATCTTCTGCTGGCATTTTGAATAGAATTAGCTACTCTAAAATGCTGTGACAATCTATTTGTTGAGACTGCTGCATAATTAAAACAGTGCATGAAATAGAAGGAAACAAGCAAAAAGTGACATTTGCTCCCATAGGGAGAAATCCTTGATTTATTCATGAAAATGGCTTAAAATATTCTTGTAATTCTTGTCTGTATTTTTTCACTCTTTCCAGAAAAATTATCTGGATTTCTGACTTATTTTTCTTTCCTAAGGTTTACGATTACTATGGGCGCTTTCAAACTCTGCTGTAGTCAGTGGGAACAGAGGTACTCCACTTCTTTCAGAGCTGCTCTTAATCCTTCCTGGCTATAAAAAAACAGCAACTCCCTCAATTATAGTTCTTGGCAATCCTTCCCAAAACTTAAAGGCGTACAGAATGTCACAAGCAAAATGCTCTCCTTCCCCATGAAGTTGGGATATGGTTTGTCCTCTGTCACCCTCATTGGTTTCTTATCCGTTGCAATTTAAAAATAACCTCCTTTTCAGAACTCTCAGTAGATTTGCACTTACCTAGTTCCTCCTCATCTCTTTTCTACTTATGCTGTTCCTCCAACCTCTCAATTTTGCCCCCTGCCAAAGGATCTGCACACTTGAGGTATCTCCTCCATCCTTCATGACTTTCTTTATCAACTGTTTTTCTGCTCTATGACTTACCTTGATTTTCTTTTTTTTTTTTTTTTTTTTTTGCCAGACTTTGAATGAAGAACATTCTGTAAAATACAATATAGTGAATTAACGTAGGGTGGCTTAATGTTGTGGAGAGAATGGTACCAAACACATATGCCACCTATTTGCTGCATTTTCTGGACATAGATGTGCTTTTGTGCCATTATAAAGGCAGTGTTGCTTGTATGTGCTTTTTACATGTTCAAAGTACTAGTATAATCTCCAAACAAATTTATTATTTGACAGTTAATTGCTTCCAAGGGAACATTTTTTAAGCAAATTTAATTATGTAGGTTTGGTTGCAGTTTTTGTCTCTTTCTACGCTATTGCAGAGTGCATATGGTACTTTTGATAGACATGTATGATTTGTACAAACATATAATTAGGTGCTCTAGATAGTAAATACAAAAATAAGTTTTAGCACAAACAGAAATAATAGACACACAAGCAGAATTTGATGTATGTTCTCAAATATACCTTTAAAGCCTACTGAAAATTCAGCTCTTAAGAACTGCTCAGAATAATATTGATACTTAAATAATGTTTTTCATGTCAGTGAGTAGAAAGGCACGGAGTAGAAGCATGTGATTCTAACGGAATTGAAAAGTACATCAGCAAAATAAAACAGAAAATTGAGATTAATTATAATAAATATAAACAGAATACAAATAACTTTCTAAATAAAAGCCTGAATATAGAGTCTATGCATGCATTCTGTTAGTTAAAAAGATCTCATACCAAATTTTCTGAAGTACAGAGAAAGTTTAGCAAGACAGGATTTACAGAGATACATAATATCTTTTATTAGGCTGCTCAGTTTTTCCAGGAGAAACAGCTTCTAGGCATGAAGACCCTTCAGAATTTTAAGTGTTGCAATACAACTGCACACTCTTCAAAGGTACTTATTCATTGCTATTCTGCATGAATATATATTAATAAATGCATTCCCAATGTATTTGCTCTAATAAATGATAGAATCTCGGGTGAGACTAATAGGAGGATTTCATGTGACTTCTTTCTTAAAGCGTGGTGGTTTTCTTCCATGACTCGAGTAAAGGACAAGAGAAAATCTTTTGCTTTCATTCTTGAACTTCTTAAAATGAGTTTGAACAATATGCACTTTTAATGTCAATTTTGGTCATATTCAGTAGGATCAAGCTCAAATAAAATAAGCAGCTCTACCTGAGTCCACACATCTGTGAAAAAGTGAACAAATACTTATCTCTTAGGGTGATTTCTGAATTTATGAGATTTCTTTGTAAAATGCTACATTCTAGTTTTTCTTTTTTGTCTGTATTAATATTGCATTTATTTTAACACGTGGTATTGTAATAAATTCCATATTGTTTTGATCTGTACATGTAGAAATGTATATATGCATTTTGAGAAGCCTACAAAGTAACCTTTTTCATGTTCGTGTGACATACTTCAAAAGAGTTTGGTTTTGTTCACAGCAATACAATACAGAAAGATAGATTTACAAATACCCTTTCATACTTCATTTCTTTTTTTTTCTCTTTTTTTTTTTGCTTCATCCATAGAAACAGGTATGTACTTTACAAAGCTACTGCGTCTACTTTAGAAGGCTTCATATATTGCATATTGCTGTCAGCAGTTTGCAGGCCTCCCAGTGGCTGACAACCTCATTCAAGTGTAGAGTGATATGTCTTGTGACACTGCATGCTGTCCCTGTGGACTTGATTAGTTAGATAAAACTTTTACTTGATATATACTGCTGCATTTTCTCAGTCTCCTCTGCATGCATTTACAGCACCATGGCAGATGTGCTGTGAAATCTGTGGTGTAGCAAATGCCACTGTTCTTTCACAGGAGACAGCCACCGAATTCACAATGAAATAGATAATAGAGTTAAAAAGCATTAGGAAACTAGGTTTTGGGTATATCATTGTGGCTCCTGTTTTATGGAACCTGTTATTTGTGATGTTTTAAATGGGATAGGACCTGGTTTAATAGACATTTTTAAGCAAAAACCTGGCATGGTTAATGTGTTAACAGTTGTGGTTTGTAAGTACAATGCATGGAGAGAACAAAAGAAGGTGACAAAAGTTCTTTTTTATTATTATTATTATTCTTTTTTAATATTCCCTGACTTACTACTAAATGAATCAACAGTTAGGTCCAGACAGAAAAAAACACTAACGGTCAGATCAGTGCTGTTTCGGTGATATCACTCCTCTGGCAGTACTCCCCGGTTTCCCCCAGAACCTTCCCCAGACTTTTTTGAATTTACCTATTTCCAGTCCCAAAGTAATAATATATTGCATGTTTTGGACAGAGTCTCTGTGATGAGAGATTTGTAAGATGAGCTGGCTAGGGAAGACCAGCGCCTGTGTCACATGCACCGCTGCTTTGTCATGTCTGTGGCGTGTGGTCGGTAGAAGAGCTGTGCGAGCTCTTGAGAAGTTGTTCTGAAAAGCCTGGATGGGGGAGGAAACCAAACAGGCTGAGAAAGAACGTGGCCAGGTCAACTTTTTAGTGCAATGGAATCTCAGGTAGACATTTTTTATCTGTGACTGCGGAGTTTTTCTTCCTTTCTTCTGACTTACATGGTATGTGTCTTTTCACTCTGTTAAATGCACATATTTTTTGTATGGCTTGCAGGATGAGGGAGCTAGGCAACTTTTGCTTTTTAGAGCAATGGAGGTTTTTCCCTTGATGTATGGGACTTACGTTCAGGCCTTTAGAGGAGAAATAATTTTCCTAATTTTCCTGTAGGAGGAGCAGTAGAGAGTCATCATGTTTTCACAGTTAAGTGCTTCAGGCTGTGCTACTGTAAAAACCGAACCTGGAAATGCAGAGAGCACTTATAAATAGCTTCAAGCTGTATGTTCTACATTATACATGCTTTATGCAATCTTTGATTTCATTGCCAACATACATTTTATCTCTTAACAAGAAAATGATAAAATCTTACTTGTTTAAAATTATAAATAGTTCTGTTGAAGTACAAGTGATACGTATGTGCAAAGTAAACAAGGTTTTAATTAAACAAGTTCTTTCCATACGTTTTCCTTTTTATTCCTGCATTGAGCTTGTGATTATAATGGCTGCCTGAAAATACTGTTGTACACAAGTGTTACAAACCAGAAATGTATATAACTAAGGCTCTCATTACTTTAGGGATGAATTACATGCTGTTTCCTTGAAAGGAAGAAATAATTGTGAAATATAAGTGTAATATAGCCCTAGCACAGCTTTCATAGGGTATAACATGGTCCTACATTAATTCATTGTTAAAGTGTTCACAGTTAGAACAACAGAAATCAGAACACCATATTATATAGATTATCCTCTTTTCCTTCTAACATACACTTGTATGTTTTGTTATCTGTGATTTAAATGCATGCCATAAAATATTCAATATCTGAAATGTTGCAAAGTCAACATTCCTTTCTGAGCCCTAGATTTTTGTTGTTGTTTTGCAACCATAATTATACACTAATTTTCCTACTTATGTTTAATAAACTCCCAGAAGCTGAAATGTATCATTTATTTTTCTACTGTATTCTTTATGGAAAATACTAATTCCCCCTGCCTTTTGTGTGCTTCTGAAGGAGAAGCGATGACTGTTTACTTAATAGAATGGTCCAGTTTACATGGTGTAAATCAGCTTAGTAAGCAGGAGTATAAGTAGCTCCAAGAAAAAACCTTCTTAATTAAATATTGCTGCAAAGACAATAAATTTTATAGAAGCCTGATAAAAGTAGTGGTCTTTAAACAAATATTCCAGAGTCTGCACGAATTTCATCTGTTTCTTTCTGACTAAGTACAAGTTCCAATAAATTTCTTCTTGGAATGTATGAATTTAAACAAGGACAGTTTGACTGAAGTGAGCCAACAGTGTTTACATTTTCTAATACAGTGTAAAAATCATGTCACTGATTTCTCTTAGAGTTAACAAAAAAGACGTATCTTCAGGCTCTAAAATCTCATTTCTGTATATTGCTGGGAGTATCACTGAGTAAGGTTGAACACTTTCATGCTCCCTCATCTCCAGTCTGGGGGCATGATATAAACACAATTTAAGTACAGTCACAGCTTAAAACACTTGTATGTCAGCTAATACAACTGGACTGGTAATAACTTCAAAGAGGCTTTTCATCAGATGCCTCCTCTATTTCTGCCTTACACTATTAAAGCAATAGAGTAAAAAAGTGGCACATACCAGCAGTGCCACTAATGTGGAAAGCACTTAAAGGAATGCATTATAATGTCAAGTTACTTATGAATCCTGCATAGTAAAGGGTCAACCTGCAAAACACCAGGCACCTTCTAGGCTGTATATATTTTCTTTACTAAAGTAGGAACACTTCTATGATGGGATTTGTATCTTAAATTTTAGACTTTATTGACAGTAAGTGTAGAATAACTTCAAAGAGTTGGGTTGGGTTTTTTGTTTAGCTTTTGGGGGAGGGGTTTAGTTTGTTTGGTTGGTTTGTTTGTTTGTTTCCCTTAAAAAAACAGCGGTATATATGGTAGACATGATTACACTGTGTGTGCTTAGGTATTTGTATCCCCTGATGTTACTCTAACATTATTCGCTTAAATTTACTTGTCATGTTTTTCTAAAGACAGAAAGATTTCTCATCTTCTGAAAACAAGTAGCTAACACTGAGAATTTTTTTTGTTTTTGAAGAATTAGAAGCTCGTGTACTTTTGTTCAATATATCGATCTAAACACTTTATCTTTTTCTCAATGAATTGAAATGTTTTCCAAGTATGCATGCAGAATGCTGAAGTGACAATATGAAAAATTAAGTAGAGCCTTCCACATGATATTCTGCAGATGCCCTATGATCGTTTAGTCTTTCCAACATTGCTTTAGTAAATGGTTTTCAATGTCTACCTGCAGGGCCCACCTCTGGTGCTGTCAGGATGCTTCAGTTCCAGTTGTCAATTTAACTACCAATTAGTGCCAATTGTGATGGTAGTTTTTGCTAAAAGTTTGTTCTTTCTGAACTTGACAAACATATTTCCCATACATCACTGAAAAGCTATCAGATAGTGACTTCCCAAAAGTGACAGAACATGTTGCCTTTCGACCAGTAAAGTGAAAGGGTGTATTTATTGTTTTCAGGTCCTGATATGATGTTCCTCGATTTGCAAAGGATTCATGTAATGAAAACCTTAAAAATAATTTTGCATTAAAATGAGAAGTGCTTTGGGACTAATTCCTTTAGTGTTTGCAGGCTTCCAGTAAGAGCTCTGGAGCTGAAGTGGGTGATACCTCATGAACTGAATTACACCTGAGAAAGGCTGGCTTTCTTGCTGGTGGACAGCTCTGTATTTTTAGGGTGTATATACACTTACAGTAATCACAAGAAAAATTAGTTTGCATGTGAAAATAATGGGAAAGAGTTTGCATAAATTTTGTTTCTTCAAAGTCCTATTTTAAAAGTTGATTTCTTTCCCTATTTTAGTAAAGTGAAACAAGTAAAGGGAAGGCATAACATTGTGTTGTGCAACAGACCAAGGGCTTCACAGCTGAGGGTCTTTTGTTTGGTTTTTGATGGGTTTTTTTGGACAAAGCCGGGGATGTTGATGCTGTGCAATTTAGTCTGGATGTGAAGCAGTCAGCTTCATTACAGAAATAATTTGCGGCAATAAGTATTTTAGGTAGTGTTTAAAGGTAACTATTATTTGAAAGTAATGTGTAGGGCATGTGGCATTGAAAATAAATGTAGATAATTTTCCTAATGATATTTAAGCAAATATTTATGTATCTGAGTAGCCTTTTGGTGATCCCTGAGGAACACCTGTAGTGATATAGAGTAATATATAACTTTCCTTTTTCCTGAGGACTCTCTATTAGTGTAAAGATTCCTCTTCCATAATTTCTTTCAAAGCCTTTATTTTACAGTAGTCATGCCAGCAGCTAAGAAAAAGTAAGTGTAGGTCTCCCTGGAGACTATCAATTCCTGAATTAACCGGAGGAATCATTAGGAGCAACTTAAGAAATCCCTTTTCTTGTTTCAGGGTCTGAGCTCAATAACTGTTATGCACCCAGCCCCTGGTGAATAGAAGCAAAGCTGAGGGTTTGTGGTTCAACTGGATGTGCTGCGTGTTGCTGTTAGGTCGCCTCAATGAGGGGGAATGTAGTGAAATAAAAGACTGACTCACAGGGGATCATTGGAGGCAAAGAGCCCGGTTGTAGGCAGAACCCATGAAAGATATTTCTTAGCAGTTCAGAGTGCCCTAGTCATCTGCTGGTTTAAATCCAGAAACCGTATTATCTAATTTATTTTCCCTTGCTGAAAGAACTGCTTGCATACAATAGCAGCATTGTTACCGAGTGAGAAAAGGTGAATTTTAGTATATGCAGAACTGGCGGTGGGCATCCAGACGTGAAGTACACAGAGGATAGAGGAGTTGAACCGAACCATAGCTCTTCTATCACATTATTTTCTAGGGTCATCAAGCTACAAGCATCATTAAGAGCTATGACATGTTACACACCCAAGCTAAGAAGTCAGGATATTAAAGTGAATGGAAAAAAACACCTTATTTTTTAATTAATTTGGGATAATCTGCAACATAATTGATGTGACATGATCCTGTATGTTAAAGAATGATGCAAAAGGCTCAGAACCTGATATTACTCAACTCAAATAGCTTAATGAAAATCTACCATATTTTTACAGAATAAGTTTTCTAAATACAATTACATACTTGCTATTCCCTTTTCACTCCTCCTTTTTTTTTTTTTGAATTTGTCTGGTTTGCAGGCAACCTGTTCTCTAATTATTATACAGTCTAAAGCATTTAATGTAGTCCACTGGCACACTTTGCAATTCCTATTGTCTTGACATACAGACAAGAAAATACAATGTCCGGAGGCAAAACGTTTGTGTTTCTTTCTTCATGCAAAATCATCTGAAACAAGACTTAATGCCAACGTAATATTTCAAATTTGTTAATTTATTTCTGCTAATTAATGGGTCTTGATTATTTTGTTGGATATTCCACATACTTGTTAGAATATTTGATTAACTGAGAGCAGGTGCTGATCTAAATATACAAGGATTTTTAACTTTTATTGAGTTTTTGTATGAATAAACAGACGTTATTTAAATCATTTAAAGCATATACCAGGATTTTTCTTGGCACAAAAAGATTTACAGACAGGATTGAGATTTAAGACATGAGGTTTTTTTAAGGCAATCTGAGCATGGACTTCTTTGTTGTGCGAATTTTTAAAACATTGTACATACTCTCAAACCATACATGGAGGGCATTTTTATAAATGAAACTACAGCAAATGAGGAATGGTACACCAAATATCAGTAAATGTGAAAGCTGTTAATACTGCCATTTGTATTAAGAAGCCTTAGCTAAAATTTTGATCCATTTTGTTGAGTAGGAGACAATTTCTGCTGCAAAGCTGTTACTGTTTGAATAGGATATGCAGACTGTAACTAAGGAAGAAAATATGAACACAGAAAGATGGTGTGGGCAGAGAGGTAATTTTCAATGTCCACAATTATGTCTCAAGTCCATTGCCAGGGGACAAGCTTTCTGATTCTCTGGTAATTTCTATAGACAGTGCTGTCTCCCACTAGCCAGCAATGATATCGCAAGGTGTAAAGACCGAATATTATCGGGAAGTTTAAGAAACCATGTGATTACTTTTCAAGTGCGTGGGACATTCTGTAAGAGATGTGTCTTATGCAATTTATTAATAACTTAAATGTGGTATAACAACAAATATATGTACACTTAAATATATTGAACATAAGGCTTACTGACACGGTGGAGTTATCATACCTCAAAACTAAATAAAGAAAATTACAAACACTCCAAATTGTTAGGCAGAATTAGGCTTCTCGTTCTGTGTAGAAGGCAACTGTACTGATCATCCCATTAAGTAATCATTTTGTAATTGATCTAAATTCTGTCACTCCAGAAGACCACCAGCTAGTTACTGCAAATTACTAATAAGCAAAAGAATGCGAGGGATTGAGCAATATATGTGCGTAAAGAAATATTTGGATTTTTAAGGGAACTTTTTGAGAGTAAATATTTCTATCTAAATCAAATGCATTCTGCACAAATACTGTAATAGACAATTCTCTATGGGACAAAGCCTGATAGATAGTAAAGCAAAATTTTGCTCTACTAGTCAGATTGGAGGCCCACTCTGAGACAATAAGTTCACTGCAGTGCTTTGAATGTGTTATGAAATGTATGTGTTTCATACTTGTAAAGTGGAAAAAAACCATAGTATGACTGAGTCGATATTTATTCCAACTGACATCTCCTATGCAGAATCAGGAATACATTTGTAAATTCTGCAAATTGCAGAAAGACTGGAAACCATAAGAGATATTTTCCCCACGCTAAAACAGGCAAATGTGGCTCCATTTTGTCTTCAGGCTCGGTGTCCAAGGGTAGTTTCTTTGTGAGAGGAAAGCTCTGACGGCACTTTAGGAAGGCGGGTTGTCAGCCTGGAAGAATACAAATACTGACTCATCTGGTAGTCCACTTTGTATTTAGTTCTGAGAACCTCCGCAACACAGGAGGATCTAGGCCGGTGTAGGACAAAGTGACTGACCTCAGGAATCTCTTTTCCTGGTGACCTTCCTGCTGTAATAACCATGATACAGTCTTCAGGCACTCATGTGTTTCACTGTCCCCATGAGACGCTATCAAAAGAAATCTCTCAGGATCATTCATTTGGGAATTCTCAGAGAGACCAATAATCCAGTAATAGTTAATCCTTAATTTATTCTTTTCTCAGCCACTTAATTTATAAATTGCTTGTCCTTATTATGTCCCATGATATGTTCTGTTACAGAGCCTGAATTTCTGCTTTGTGAAGCTGTATGCTTTGCAGTATTGCTTTTAGTTGATAAAAATAATTTTGAGGGGTCCAGCCTTCCAGATACCTTGAATTGCTTCAGATCCAATAGGTCAAATTCCTTCCAAATTTGGTTAGTAAAATCACTAGGCATTAAGACTGTCTTAATGTGCAGCCTTAGATGCAGTTTATGCGGTGTCTGGTGGAGGCAGGGAGATAAAAGAAAGAGCAATGACTACACTGAGATGAAAACTGGTGTGCGTGTGTTGTGCGCATGCACAGGTTGGTACGTGTATCTAAGGGAATATTAAAAAGATTCCTGTTAAGAAGAGGGGACCACAATAATTGGTAGGGTATGTGTTTCATTAGTGAAACCGCTCTTTCTGGAATTAAGTAAGTGTAGGAGCATAAGAAAGCCACAGCACTCACACAGCTTCCTCTCCATGTAGATTGACCCTTGTAATGTTCATGCCCTTTGTCTTTCTTTTAGAAATACTGTTAACCTTTTCTGCAGTGACTGTACCTTCACACTTGATGCAGCAGTATTGTGAGCCGAAATTGAAAAAAAAAAAAGTGCCAAAGTTAATCGTGCGGGGTGTACCAACTTCTGCTCTGCAGCAGGAAAAGAGCTGCAGCTACTTAAAATCCTTTTTTAATAAACTTCCCTATTGATCACACCTGTATTGAAATACTGGATGTGGAAGCTCAAATATTCTTTGCTAGGGCTTCTCAGAAATAATTGAGTGGTTTATTTCATTGGAGAATCAAAAATTGATAATGAGACATACTTTAATTTCTAAAAGTCAGTGTCTTTTGTCATTCTGTACCTTACCTGGATTCTTTTGGAAGTGCAGCTTGCTCACTAGGAATGTGTGAAATGAAATAATTTAAAAGAGAAAACATTCATCCTATGTATTTCTAAATCTCTGTTATTTTCAATTGACTCTTAATATGAAAAATTTCTTCTTAAGCTTGTTTTGAGAGGCATAAAGTGGTTTGGGTGTTAAATAAAAGCCGATATGGTTTCATTTATAGGAACTAATGATGGGCCATCTAAGTAGGAAAGGTATTCTTGTATATAATGTATCACAGCAAAACTGTGGAAAGGTTTGTCCTTGGTACTGTTCTGGCCTTTTATTACAAAGAGCAGGAAGAACAGTCAATAACCACTTATTAATGTTTTTCTCTCTCCTTTATTGTAGCTTTAGGTACATTAGGCTCTCAGTAATTATCTCATTCATAATCCTCTATCACAAGTAATATTTTCTGCATCTTGTGAAACATAATTGGAAAATATTTTCTTTGGATGTACACTATGTCTATTCCCTCTTTAATATAACTTTACCCAAGAGTATCTTGCCTAGGAAAAATGAGCAAGCATAATTTTATACAGGTAATCAAATCTCTCAAATGTTGGCACATTTTCCTTTATCTCCATGGGACCAAAAGCTAACCTTCAAATAGACCTAGGCATTAAAAGAGAGAATTTCAGCACATGATTAGAACTCAAATAAGCTTGTGCAAGGCAACTTGAACAGAAGTGCTATTTTGAGTTATTAGTACCGTATTTCTACTACAGGGTATTCCATTTGATTAATACAGAACTGCAGGGGAATATATGTATTAGTCTAAGTGTATGCGTATGTGTCTTGGTGTGTGTATATATAGATATGTCTAATATATTATTTAAACACTGGCTTATAGCAGGAGATTACTGCCTTTCAAAATGATTCTATATTTTTCCCACTTAGGACTCAAAACCACATCTTGATACAGGTTTTATCTTATTAGGTTGAGCAAAATAAATGTATGGCGGGGGGGGGAAGAAAGAAATCAGCATGTCTTTAGAATCATCTTGGTTGCAGTACACTGTAGAACAGTTAATTTAATCCAAACCTTCTGACATAAATCATGCTGAAGTGGGAGACAATGAAAGCCATACAGAACCTCAGATACAAAGCCAAGGACTGGTTTCAGGCAGAGCAGACACTTTCAAGGCTAATATATGGTAGACCTGCAATGAAACCTTTCAGTCTCTACTTTTGTTGTGGAACTGAACATTCTCATTTCTATTTTCACTCATTTGAGTATCAAGGGTTCTCATGAATACAGAACCCAGAGAAAGATGATACTGAAAGTACAGACTTTCCAGCTGTAAACAATTTACCAGGATTCTGGGAGTGTGTAACCCAGCAAGATAGCTGCCATTTTCACAATGCTTATTTTAAAGGAGACGCTAGATCTCTCAGTGAAGACTTTTTTTTTTCCCCTGTTCTGGTTTAAAAGTTTGGCTTGACATTAGTTGCATATTTAAATGTAATAGTAGGCTTATGTTGGTAATTAAGAATTTTGTGGTGTGAATAATGCTCATTGTCCAAAATCAACTTTTGGATTATTTTTAAATTCCATTTTCAGTTGGCCAGATTATTTATTCCATGGCTATCATATGTAAAGCTTGGTAATTGGACAAATTGGAATTTGGTTTTTTATGTTGTTTGGCCAAGATTTTCCATTTTGCATTACCATGAAAATATCCACTGAGTTCTTCCAATTATAATACTTGAGTTCCAAGATAATTTGTTTAGTGAGTTGTTTGTTAATCATTGTCTTAATTTACTGTGAAAACATTATTAAAAATGGGATATTAAGTAATTGGCTTTTTAAATCTGGTGCAAGTATGATTTAGAAAAAAGAAAGAAAGAACAAAAGCCCTCAATATAAAAGTTACATTTTTTTAACCTGAGTTAAAACAGCACTGGAGATGAGGTAACTTGGCTAATAGTTTTGATAACCTGTTGAGTTCATTTGCTGATAGAACAAACTTAGATCACCCGTCTCTGCTTGGAATTTCAGCCCAGGCCGAAAGTACCTCTAACGTGGAGCCAGTATAGATCCTTTCCTGCGTTAGGCTCATAGCTCAGGCCAGTATTCCTCCTCCAGAAGAGAGGGGGCCTTCTTTCAAGGGGTCTTGATAGTCCGAGGTGGGTCTTCTCTTAAAGTTCTTCCCTTTGCACGAAAAATAAAACATCAATGAACAAAATAAAGAACAGGGATAAAGAGAAATGGTAATAACCTAGGGGAAGAGAATTAAGAGGGGTGAAAGCTGCTGTTCAGTGTGCTGGTCTTGGGGGAGAGGATTTTCAAATACCTGCCAAATTATATGAGTAAAATGCGGGATGAGGAAATTGTCAGCATGTTTCCTGTGTTCTCCGAAAGTTAGCTGTGTGGTTCTATAAATCAGGCCCTCTGTGAGAGGGTGTGTCTATTTTTACATCCAAGAGAGGTGGAAGGCTGAAATATATGCAAACTGACGGCTGTCAGCTTTCGCACAAACCTGGAAAAAGACATTTAGTTGTTTTCAGGCTGGAGAGAGAGTTTAGATATAGTTGCCTAAAGCTGCTGGTAGATTTCTAAGTCTCTTTGTGAATCTAAGAAGCCATCTGCTGATGTCTGTATTAATGCTAGATAATTGACCTGAAATGGACCTGGTAGCTAATTGACCTGAGAGTTGCTTAGGAAATAAAATTTTGTAATCCTCTGATGACACTTCTTCTTTGTAGGTGAGATGACCTCTAACATTCCTTACTTTCCTCTCAGTGTTCTTTGAACTATACTTCAGTCTATTTTGTATGTAGCTGCTTTAAATATTATTGTGTTTCCATTGCTCTTGTGAAGCTTACGTATACTTTGAGCGTGTCTGTAAATCAGGCCCTGCAGGTAAAGGAATGCATATTTGTATATTTTGTCAAGTCTTAGGGCTGGATAATGTATTCAGTTTTAAAAATACAATTTAAAAATAATGAAAAATCAACCTTGAAGTACATGCACTTTAAAGGCCCCAGCAGTAAAGTCAGAGGTGTGGCATGCTCACTTACATGTGTCACAACATATGCCATGCCATCTTTCTAAAGAGCTTCTCCATGAATTTGTACAGGCATATTGTATTATTTGCTGTTATAGAAATGGTACTGTACATCTTTTCAGTTGTATTGTGCTTCACTCCTACTGAAATGAACTTCCACAAAAATCACTTTGACATTTTTATTGTGTTTGAATCTTTTTGTCCTGTAAAACAGTGTCCTTTGCACATTTTATTCATGATTCATGGGGTCATCTTCAAAAGGTTCAAGAACGTAGTGGCGGTACTTCTACTATAGGAATATGCAACCTTTTCTCCTCATACTTATTTTTCTCTCTATATATATTCCTTTATGTTGATAAGGAAACTGAAGTTTGAGAGATGTAAAAAAAATTTAAAAATCCTTTACTATTTACTTTCAATTTGTTCAAGTATAGCATATCTATGCTGACGCCATGTTCAATATTATTATCATCAGGACCAGTTAGGGAGTGGGAAGAAAGGATTGTGGGGATAGCAAAAAGGAAGATTTCAAAGGAATTAATTTTTATTTTTACTGAAATATATTTTCACAAAAATGTCCAGCTATTCATTGTTATTTAAGATATATTAGTCAACCTCACAAATTTATGAGAATTCTACTGTTGGAAATAGGAGTTTCTGAAAATTTGTTTCTTTCTAAACTTAAGAGAATAATATTTGAGACAAACAGAGGCTATGTGCTGTTTTATTTATTTTGCTGGAAAAGGTCCATTGTTCTTGAAATGCTCTTTGAGTTCAGTGAAGCATTTGCATTACAACACACATTTTATTACAAAGTACTTTTACATAGCCATGCAGGTCTGTAGCAGGGAACTTGCTTCTCTATTTCTCTTAGTATTCATCTTAATTCATTACATTGAGCTCATGTGGCATAAAAATGTGATGCACTTCACTGAAAAACTGTGAATATATACTCAGAAATACGCAGTTGTATGTACCCTGAGATGAGAGAGTCGCTCTTAGTATCTATATTGGCTTTTCAAGCAGCAATAAAGGAAGCTCTGTAATAATAACTGAACACTTGTGGCTGGCAAACACCCTCCTGCAGTTCAGAACTGGAATATGAATGGACACCATGGGAGGCTGGCCCATTTCTGATGAAAACAGTTTTTAACAGCATGAATTTATGAATCTACTCAGTGCAAATGAGAGTTTATTATGCTGAGAGTCTAAAAATGATGCTTCATTTATTAAATTAATACAAAAATTGTATTCAGATACTGCTGGAGAGTTTTGTTAGACCTTCATGAATGTCGGAGCTGAGGCTGAAACCATTGACTTAGGAGGTAATAGTGAAAACAGGACAAGCTGCCAAAAACTGCTTTGCTTGATTGAAATGAATGTGTATTTGGAACAGCACCTGTCCGTTTCCCAATCTGTGCACTAGAGAAAACGATACTTGTCCATTTTGAAAACACTGGGTTTGTTTAATAAAAGTTTTTCATAATTATTTTGCCCTAGAAAAAAGCCTTTGCCCTTTTAAGACCATTCCTCCACAACATGGGTCAGCTACATCTAATTGCTGCAAGATTGGAAGCAATGGCATCTACTGTAGTAGAATCTGAAGTAACTTCAAATTTACACTGATACGGTAGAAATTGTAACACAAAATTCAGGCAAATTTGGTACCTAGTCACATATGACTCTAAGGCTTATTGCCAGATTTTGATATCTAGTCTGCCAGCTGTACTGTGCACTGCCCAGCTCATTCAAACCATATGCCTTGAGCAAACAATCAGCAAAGTGTGTAAAAAGCTCTGAAAAGTACCACATTAGCTGTAAGTCAACCAGCTGCATGCACTGCCCTATTAATTTGGATAAAAGCTTACCCCTTCAAAACTGATTTTTTTACTTCTTTGTTTTAAAAATATGGATTAAATATAATCCGTGCATCTGCAGTTAGATTTATAGCAACAATTTCATACTATCTGCAAAATGTTATTGAAATTCTGTTTAGGCTTTAAAAGTTCCCCTAGAGACAGAAGAGTCCATTGCAAGCTTTTCTGTAGCTTGAAAGGAAAGAGTCGTTCATGGAGCATCCTAAAGCCTTTGTAGCATGTATTCTTAATACTCTTGAAAGAGTCTTGGGCAGAGTAGACTGTTCATTTTCTTGCCATAAACAAAATTAAAAATGTATGCAGTGTTTTTCCTCCTTTGGTTGGATTTGGCTGATGTTCACCCTTGTTGAGTCACTATCCTATGGCTATTTGCAAGAGCAAGTCAAGGATTCGCTGGCAATAATAAACACGTAAATTATATATGTGTATGACTTCTCACTTCTCTGAAGTACTGCTTTGTCTCTACGTTTCTATACTTTTTTTTTTCCATGTGTCCTGATTAAAATGGATTCTCTGGTATTTACATTTATGTATCTATGGATCGTTATTATATGCATATTAAAATAAATGAAATGAATATGAAAATAAGGAGATAGCATTGCCATTGTGAGTGGTAGAAAATCATACTTTCTCAGCTATAATCATATTTCAGAAGCCAGAGTAGTAGTATTTTAGATTCAATTTTGTAAGGTTTAAAAAGAAAGAGCAATGCATATTAATAAAAATTTTAGCACTATCTCCGAGCTAGAATTAAATATTTTGCTTCAAGCAGTCCTAGCTAAATAAAAAAGGGTAGCAAGTATATTGTGAATGAAACATTTTCATTGCTGCTTCTTACCTAGATAGTCTTCTACTTTCATCCTCTGGAATACATTATCAAGAGAAACTAATGTTGCAACTGGTTACCCAGAACAGTAGAGCGGCCTGCTGGGTTAGGTGCCCGTTCTTCAGTTAGGCCAAAGTGAGGCATAATTAGGCAAGTAAATTCGATCTACCTTCTATCGGTCAAACTAATATTGCACCATTATTCATATCACTCTGCAATGTTAGGAAAAAAAATCTTTCAATATTAGGGTAGTAGAAGACCTGACAGACTTTTATTGTTTTGTTTATTTGTTGACTTGTGCAAGTTCTCACAGCAAATACAAACAAATTACAAAAACACAGTTCCCCTCAGCAGTGCTTAGAGCGTATGCAACAGATGTAACATACCATTGTTTATCCTTTGTTGGTGTTCATCTCATCACTTCACAGACCTGTAATGACTTTATTTTATAGTTTGTTGACTCAGCTTCCAGTTTCCTTTTACCTTCTATTCCAGGTCATTGTAGATGGAATATATCTTGAATTAGTGCAAGACATCTCACTGTTCTACATAGCTAAAAAGTACTAAAGTTCCTTCTCATGTCTTCGGTAGTTGCTGCCCTCCAAATTCTGGTCCCTGGTACTAACAATGTCAAACGTAGTTTAAGACAATGGCGTAGTCTTAGAGCTTTACGCTTGCCACTTGTGGTAGAAGTGGCTGAAAGTCGAAAGGTGTTTTGCCAGGTTTTGACTGTGGCTATGAAGTGTTAGGACTTTAGGTCTGCAGAGACATAATAACTGATATAAATACGTGTTTGCAAAGTTCACTTCAAAGTTGGGGATGTGGCTTTCTGCAAAAGTATTCCTCCAGTGTTAAACTGATACTGATATTAAACTGATACACTGGATGAGAGCCAACAGGCTCTTAACTTGCTTTCAAAAACCTGAATCTGGAAAGCTTTTCAGAGAATACGTCTGTATTTCTAATTTGCACCTTGAAGGATGGAATTGACTGGAGAGTTGGTGAGAATGAATAAATTGATTCACAGTGGGTTGACAACTACCTGTGTCTCACTTTCTGTGAAACATCTGTGGGTGATGCCACCACAAAATTTGACTGCTGGCTTGCAAGCTGGTCTACTAGCAATACATGATTAAAAACCTGTTACTTGAATTCGTGGCACTGTTTTCCAGATTACATTGTGTAACTTTGAATGGGTGATAAGGGGACTGGACCAAAGCATGGAAAGACCTGTTTGTTCAAGAAATGTCGTCTCTGCTCTGCTGACACTCATAGATGTGCAAGTGGAATAATGAAGCAGAAAATCAAGCCCAGAAATGAAAGTAATAATTTATTAAGAAAATATATATTTTTTAAAAAAAGTAATTTTCTTGTGAATTTTTTTACTGCTGTAGAGAGAAAAATAATGAAGATGACTAAGTTTTAGCAAATATTACAGGATGAAATTTCTAGCAGCCAAATCATTAGATGCATTCATTTGTAAATATCAGTGATGGAGATGACAAGTTATATAGATCACAATTCTTCTCTTCTTGTCATGAGGAGTAGTAATTTATTATTTGAGTAATCACGCAGCACAGCACAGAATTTAGATTCCCAAAGAAAAAGACTCACAATGTCTGTGAATGTGCTAGCATTTTATCATTACAAAATTATGAACTCAGAAGAAATCATCAATTTCTAAAATGCAATGCATGTGCACTGAATACAACTGTTGTATACAATAGACAGGTAGACCTGTGAATCGCATGCTCTGGCACATCGTATATTAACTAAATATTTTCCTAATTTGTTTCTATTACAGACAAAGTATACTCACCTTCATACCACTTTAGTCTATGATGAAGGTGCAGAATGTACTCAGAAAACATCCTTATGTTGAGCACACTTAATAAGTAGAACTGTATTATTTGGCTTTTTTTCATCCCGAGAATTGTCCAATTTCATGCAAAGATGAAATGAGACAAGAGACTCAGATGTCCTGGCAGTCTACACTTGGTGCTGAAGAATGAATGAATTAAATAGATGAAATTTTTTAGCCACTATCTTTTTACAAAGGGAAACATAAAATTATGTAATTATACAATATTGGCATTTAAATTTATTCAGCCCTTGTAGAATCTGCCTTTTTTTTTTTTCCCCAAACAGACATTATTGTCGCTTTATTATAAGGAACAATTTGCTGTATCACAGCTGGCCATCAGTGAGGCATTGTAGACTTAATTCCATAGATGGCCTTCAGTGAGGCATCGTCTGATTCATTCTTAGCTGAACAGTGCCAGGACACATACTTGCTTACTAAAACAATGAGAAGCGTTTTATGTGTATGTCTATTTGTGTGTGAGCGCATGCTGTAAGTTTATTTTTTCAGGCTAAAGGGAAGGACTATTAACCACAAACTCTAGAGCCTCTGATTTTATAATTAGAAATCAATTGGGCAAAGCTTAGTTTTGCATATGTGACCTCTTCCCGTAACTGTATCCCAGAATGGTTTTGTCCTGAAATGATTTGTTTAACAATTTTACATTAGTAGCTAATCTATTTGCAAAATCAGTTTGAAATACTAAATTGCCTGTGTGCTTTCGGTGGCCACGTAGAAAAAAGTTTAACCAACATGGAATTACCTGAATGGTTTTTTTTGTAATTTACATTTTAATCTCATTGTTTATTTGTTTTAATTAAAAGCTGTCACAAAACTTGTTGGCACTGCAGAGTTGCATTGACTTTGGTAAGGGCACGGCAGGGCCAATTACATCTGGAGCTTATATTGTTCATTTGTGCCCGCAAGGAGGGTAAAATGCAGCTGGACTATGTTATGCCAGACAGATTGCTAAAAGACATTTACTCAACTGATTTGGCCACCATGGGCCAGTATGGTGGTGTGGATTCATTTCTGTCCTGATTGCCCTGGTATTTGGGAATCCTCAGGTGGCACAGATGTAGCATTTCCTATTCCACTTATTTTCTGGTACTGTGCACAGAGAGCTTTTTATCTCTCTTAAAGAAGGTATCTGACCAGTGTATTTAATTCCAATGACCTTCAAATTCAGGGGTGGGGGAACAGGACCCAACAATCTGTTTTTTTCCTGGGAAGTAAACTCTAATTTGTGGTAGCCTACATCCCATATTTCATCTGAGTTCCTAGTATAGGGAGGACTGAATGCAGGGTAATGCCACTGTTGCTTTTCTTCCTGTATGTACAGTGCAAGTCAGCCAAACTTCTTAATCTTAGCCAAATGTAAATGTAACAACAAGGTAATGTATAAAATACATTGCTCTTCTGTTCTGGTTAATTTTATGTTGGGAATGGAAAGCTCTTTCCATGTTAAAGGGGAAATTTCTAATTAATAACTCAGTAAAATTGTTTGGGATTTTTAATTCACAATAACGAATTTATTGTGGTGGTAACAACTTATATTCTGGGGGAGCAGGAATGAAGAAAAAATCTTCTGTTTTTTTCTCTTTTTGTTTGAGATCTCATTATCTGGGCAAGCTTATTATTTACTACCCCACAGTAATACTGTTTTAAAATGTGCAAGAATATCTGAGATTTGTGATATGATAGGGCTGAATTGAATTGGATCTAAGTAACTGCAGATGTGGCTGGTTTCATCTTTAACAGCTTATCTAAGCTTTTGCACTTAAAGGCTTCTGTCAGTTCAAAGCACAGACACTGCTTGGTTGAACAGAGCTAAACTATGGTTGCGCTTAGCCTTTCAAAAATAACGCTAACTTAATTCAAACTCACGTATCACAGAACTTGAAGGAGTTTAGATATGCATCAAGCAAAAATTCCTTTCCATTTTTATAATACAAGGAGGCACTAAAAGAAAGAAACATATCAAAGCTCTTGAAGTTTCATTTTAGTTTTCTCAAAAATGCTTTTTCTTTCCATGTGAACAAATATAATTTGAGTTCTTCCCCCATTCCCTTGCTTAAAATAAAGAAATCACTAAAATATAAATCAAAATTTAGCATCAAAGAGCAACTTCGTCAATACAGGCATTTGGGGAGATTCTTAGAATGGAATAATCATAACATTGGATTTCTGTTCAGCATAGGGATAGACAAAAATTGGCTACTGCATAGCATAACGAGATATCGAAGTACATTTCTGCATTTGAAATGATGGGAGAGACTGCTAGTGCAGCATAGATAAAAATGACTTTTTTTTTTTACCTTGGGTTTGGTTTTGTTTGTAACTCCATTTTTGATAGTTTGTACTTTTGCTAGGCATCATGGCACATTCAGAGGAGAGTTGGTATACTTTCTTTTGATTGCACTTTTTGAAAGGGCAAAAATATGGACTGCATCACAAATATATCATTTCAAAAAGAGCCTCAAAAATTAGGACTGGAGGTTTCCAAAAGCCAGAGCAGACTCAGCCTAATTCATTTGCTAGTAAAATATACTCGAAGCAATAACAGAAAGGGCTGTGCACAGGTATGATTGAGTTTGTGTGTCAAAACTTGTATTCCAAAATCCTTTGGCCAAGTTAGGATCCATGAAAGATAAGCAGGAAGAAATTATTAGGAAGAGACTGTTGAAGAACTAAGAAGATACCAGGTCTAATCATGTCTTTTCCTTTCCCAAAACTCAGTCCATCAGCTTTCAGGCATGCTTATGCATCTTTTGCCTTAGGTTAAGTTTATCAGGCTCCTATATGATATTTGCTCTTTATGAAAACTTGGCTTTCCTCATAATGATATCCTATATAAGATGAGAATATGTTTTGAAAATGTAACTTTCCGATCCCTGGAAAAAATAAGCAATTGGATCCCCTGTAGTATTTGTGGACTCAGCCTGGGCTGGTGAGAGCAGAGGAAAGAGACTTAAGTGCAGGGGACTGCCTGTAGTGCCTTATAGATCAATCAGATGGCACCAGTGGTGACCCTGTCTAAGGGATCATTCATCTAGAATGGCCCCTGTCATCTTTTCCTTTGGTGTAGATGGTTTGCACGTCCTAGTCAGCAGCGCACTCGACAAAAATTTTAGATGGGTATTAGATAAAGCAGCAGGATATTCCTTTATGCACAGTACCCCAAATAATGTAAAGAAAAGGCACACTAGGGGGGAAAAAAAGGGGGAGAAAGCAAAAATTGAGAGTTTGGTTTGACTGAACATCTGAGGCTTTGACGCTGTGGGATGACCCTGTCACTTTCCTGTCTCTGAATACTGTCAGTTGTGCTAGTGGCAGGAGTCGATTGTGCCCATCCATTTCAGAGGTAGACTTCTGCAGTGCCTCGTGCCTCCGTGTTCTTTTGGACCATGACAACATGTGTATGTGAATAATAGAGATTGTTTACTGAGGGGAAATGATTGTCTTCACGGGCGAGATTTCTCGTGTTGATCGTGGATTTCTAAGTAATTGGAAGGGAATTCTGTCACTGGGAATGAGAGGAAACTAATTTAGGAGAACATAATATGTGGATGTTTATTATCCTGTGATATAGTTCAATGACTTTCATTGCAAACTACAAAAAAAGTTTGAATAATTTAAAGGTCTTGCTAAATCCTACACAAGTTAAGAAGTGGTCTCAGCAGGTACTATAAATGTGGATTTTACTCCAGTCTTAACTCCTCCTGCTGTGATTACTTATTCAAATTGTGCAGGCAGCTGCCAAGTCATAGATGTCATGTCCTTTATCACAGAAGCACAATACTTAATTGTGTTCATTAAGATATACTAATCGGAGATATCTTGATCTGTATAATTCTAGAGCACAATCTAAGATCTGATTTTAGAGATATTAACACGTACTAGATGAAGGATTACAATGGTCGCTTAGCTTTTGTTAATTCGAAGTCTTTAAAGCATTCAATAAAATGAGTGTTTGCTGTCCACCCCTGAGTGGAATGCCAATTCTTGTTTATAACATTATAAAGTTAAAAAGAAAGTCCAATAATTGTCTCCAGCAGGCTCATTTGCATTATTTCTTCATAGTAATTATGTGAACAATAGGGATTCTATACCTAAGAGCAAAATATATGTTGATCTGTATATGCTGAAATATAATCACAGCAAATATGTTTTAATTATGTTTGTGATGCTGCAGAAGTAAAGGCATGGCAGAAAGCTGTTCTGATATCTGCAGAATGAGTCATAGCATAAAACACTAAAACATTAAAATAAAGCTGGTTCTAATAAGGAAAATAATTAAATTACGATAAGCAAAGGGAATGAAATTGCTTTATTTTTGTTGGAAGTAAAGGTTTATTGGAAGATTTGTGTAGGCAGCAGGAATGGTTTTGCTTTTAAAGCAAACAAGAATTTAATTCTCCTAGAACTCAAGTGCTGCTTCTGAGATGAGTAACAAATTTTCATTTCATGCGCAGTTTTGAAAAGTTGGGGAGAAAAGATACTTTTGTGTCACTCCAAATACAAATTTTTGGAATATCAAAAAATGTTTAGGCATAGTATTTATATTATATGAAAAAGAAAGCCCTAATATGATAACAAATGAAATTAATTTAGAAGGAAACATTTTGTTTACATTTTGACCATACTAAAAAGTTAAATACTTTAAAAGAATGAAATTAATGCATATATGGGCATAAAAAGGTTTTGAATGTAAAATAACATTGAAGCATTTTGGTCAGGAAATGTTCAGAAAAAATACTGCATTGGTCGTTTCCCAAACCTGTATTTGTTTCCTAAATCAACTTTTCAGTAATATGCAGGTGAATGGTTGAAGTGAGTGTCACTGAATCATTATTCTTGTTCAAAAAAATACAGGTGAAAAAATATATGCAGCTACAAGGATAAGGCTGGTATTTTGGGTTTGGCTTCTTGGTGGCCTGGAGCAGCTGTCATTCGGACCTTCAGCTACTCAGTTTGTTCTTGAATATTGGGTCTCTATATTTCTGTGACTCTGTTTTCCCATCAGCAGAATGGGAAGAAAAATTAATTTTTGCTTTGCAATGGTGTGGTGATCCTCATTCAATTCCTATGGCGATACATTCAGATTGTGGAGTAATGTACGTGATGTCCATGTATTAATATTTAGATGACGGTAATGTTACCTTGCTTGCAGGAAGACAAATAAAAGGTTATCTCTGGTTTGTGCAAAGCTCCGAGTGAATTGCTGCTATTCAGGATGTGTGATCACTCTCGGCATTGCACCCCGGGGCTGAATGACACAGCCAGTTTGATGATGACTCTTCTTGCTTGGGCTATCAATATAAAGTGTCACTTCTAGAAGAGAATCAGGCCAGAAGAGCTTTAGCCACAGGGAGTTGAGAAGAAATGAGTTTGGCAGTAAGATTCCAGGCAGAATAAATAAGGTTTGGAAGTATACTTAGCAAAGAAATATACTCACTATTGAATACAATGAGATCCAAATCAGGAATTATTTCTGGGGAGGCAGGGGGGGCGGGCAGACGACCAAAACAAAACTTGGAGGCTTTCTATTGATCTCATATTCTGTATTCATTCATTTAGCTATCATCTGCAGTCAAAGAAGCTATTGAAATCTGTGTTATCTTTGCAGACCACTTGTGGCCCGCCTTTCACAAATGTAGTACCTTGTATTCTCCTTGATTTCAATTAGCTGCTATTCTAATTTTTTCTCATGCAGATTTCTTGGAAGAGCTTCTTCCATCAAGCAACTCCCCCATCTCTTTGATGGTAAGGGACTGCTTTTCCAGTGTTTCTCCACACAAGCTTAAAAATTCAGTTATTGTCAAATCTCTTGTAGACAAGAGCAGGAAAAGGAAAGAAAAAGTATTTATCAAATGTAAAACTCTCCAGGTAACCCTTAAAGTGAATATTATCACAAGCGTACATAGATTATTGGGGGCTTTTTCCTCGTTGCTTTGGGTATTTGTAAGGCTGTGGTTTGTTTGTCTTTTATAACAAAACAAAAAACACCCAAAAAACCAACACCAAAACAACTATCTTGTAATCAATAAATTGGCATTTGGAAGTTAAATATTCTCAGCTTCATTTTCTGTGGCAAGATTTGAATTGCCTAACATTCATGTAACTTTTTTCTATGTGTTTTTTAAGAGCCATGTGCTTGGTATTTACTTCCTTTTGGTTTTTTTGCTTTCCCGCTCATTTACTCTAGTTATTTCTATTTCTTGGTTGTTTTCATCCTCCAAACTGGGTGATGTTTGGTTTTTTACTTTCGCTACCACCATCCCTTTGGAACTATATCTCAGCAGATAGAAGAAAGCTGAAATAGGAGGATTTTTTTTTCTTGTGACAATGTAGCACACTTTAGATGGAGGCTTTTTACAGTCTTCTCACATTTTTTCTATCATCCATCACCTAATCTGCATAACCTCATTCCTTTTTATTGATAAAGGACAGAAGCCAGACTTTTAACTATTTAACTCTTACATTGAAGTTCTTTTTAAAGGTATAAAGAGTAAGTACACTGTATATAATAGAACTTCACTACTATCTTCCATTCTGTCTTACAAATATACATGCTGTTCAGGTCTAGAGAATGGTTAGAATTAATGTAGTATTCATCTAAACTGTTAGAACTGGACTGAGGAGAGACTGACCATACTGGCAAACAGAATACAAAGGTTTAAAGTTACAGGTCAACTGGAAGAAATCCATGGTATTCACAGATCAAGCAGTGGAACTGAATCTTTAAATGGTGATTTCTAGCAATACTTCTGCATACTACAATCTCCATGAATGTGACTCATCTGTAAGGGCCTGTTCGTCACCTATTCGTAACAATTGACAAATATAAGAGTTTTTCAGTCTTTCTGGATTCTTTCACAGACTTGGAACTGTTTGTTAAACCTGCGTATCAATAATATATGAAACAAAAGCAGAATATATAGCTTGCTCGGGGAATTTGCTTTTCTTACGAATTTCTATCCTATTATAGGAAATGTAAGTGTTGCAGTCTCCTAAAATTGCTGTGTGTTTTCTCTTTGTCAGGTTGAGATTGCTTGGGTTTTGTGCTGGTTAGAAGGGCAGGGTTATATTCAGGTTAACTATTTTTTCTTGAAAATAACGTTTGAGCCTGTTCTACCACTATGTCATACTTTCTCATAGCACATACAGAAAAAGAAAAGGAGACTGGAGAACTCGTGGGGTTTCCCTGTTTAGCCACCTTGCTAACATTGATGCTGTAGAATCAGAAGCAGTTACGCACCAGGCTGGAGAAAATTACAGTTCCAAGCATTCTCGTCCTGTGGGCTTCTGTCTTTTTCTGAGAAAAGCTATCCGTTAGTGAAGTTGGCATAGCTGATACAGAGAACTATGGTCCAGCTGATGAACATATACAAACTCAGAAACCAATTGTGGTCAGTACTGAGATATTTAATATGGCTTTGAATTTTCAGTATGGGTGGAAAAAAAAGTTTGGAATAATCATGCTATGATTGTGATTTTTGACTGGCCATGATCCCAATTTGTGTCAAAAAAGATTTAACATTTGGTAAGCCAAGATAATGTTTGTTAACTGTATCAGGTTTTGTGTCAGAATATCCCTAAGAGAACTGAGCAACAGTGCATTTATGTTGCTAATATTTTGTTGAAGAATATCATACATAACTTTGCCATCAATGTCCATTTACATACCCAATGATCCCATCTCCATAGGCAAACAAAATATTTCATCTCCTATATCCTGAGTAAATGTGAAAAGGCAGCTTTATTGACTTGACAAATAGCCTCAAATATTTTACTTTACTTTCAGGTTCTTGCTATTTTCAACACTTTATTATTTCACAGTCAGGTAATTGTTAATCTCATTATTTATCTAGTTTGTATGAAAGTCAATTACGCCTGATCTATTAGTTATCAGAAAAGTATAAAAAATAAATTTGTAGGCTAGTGGTAAATTCTTAATTTAATTGGACTGTAAATTATGGAGTCATAATATGAATTAATAAATAGATGTCAGTTGTGATTTTTTTTTTTTCTTTTTTGGGGGGTGTCTTTGGTTCTGTATCTTTCTTTATAACTCTATATATGTTTCAAATAAAGAGTTTTGTCCGGTATCCCTTGAAATTTGAGACAAAGACTTCTACTGAGTTCCTCGGTCTTGTACCAGATCCTAAAACCATTCACATTAAAAAAAAAAAAATTAAAAAATCATCTTAGGATGATGCAGGAATTCAGCCACATTTTTTCCATGAGTTTGAGCCATACTGAATCCATAGGTAGTAATTGTAGAAATTAGCCAGTGTCTTAGAAACTCATTTCTAAAATTATGTATTCTGGGTTCATTCTTCCTTGTCTCTTTTTCAGAAAAAGGGAACTGGAAAAAAAGCTATTTGCTATTTCACCAGAGGACAGTGCAGTAAGCTCAGAGAAGGTTGCAGCACACAGTATAACAGAGCCCTTGTGTCAACAAGGACCTCTATGTGTTATTGTAATACAAGTAATTAATAATCATTATTTATAGATGAGTACTGACTCTGCAGTTGTCAGCTGCCCAGCTAACCAGCTGTCATTTGGTTCTCTCAGTAGAGTTCTTTCAGATAAATAGCAGGAATGTACATAAGATATTTGGATTTTGTGTCATTCTTGTATCTAAGGTATCATTTGGATCATTTAAAAACTTCAGTTCTCAATATTGTACCTCTTTCTCATCTTTTTGAAGTTGTTTGTTGTTTGTTTTTTTTTTTTCATCTGAGCCCTTCCAATAGGTATCTAAACTCATTTTATTAGAGAAACCTCAGCAGAGTCCTGGGAGATCTTCAAGGATCTCCCTTATGCAGCTGTTTCCCTCCTTTTGCTGTTCCTTTTATGGCCATTATGTTCTTTAGTGGGCAACCTAATAATCAGTTCGTTGAGGGAGGGGGAATACACATATAATTTGAAAAGAGATCCTGAGAAATCATGCTATGTTTCTTTGCCTCTTAACTTCAGTCTAGTTTGTTTGTGCATCTTCTCTGCTACTCACAACACCAAAAGATACTAGTGCAGGATAGCTGGTCACCTGTCCTTTCTAAGAAAGGTAGAGAAATGCGAAGAACAGCTGAATGGGGAGAGGACCATCTGGGGTTTTGGCTGCTCTGTGCTCGTATCCCTCTGTGATTGGCGAATTCTACCAAGCTTGTGTGGGTAGAGAAAACCGACAGTGATTCAACCATCATTAAATTAGTACAGATGTCTCCCGCAGCCTCCCCCAGTAGTCTTCACCATGAGCTCAGACAATTTGGATAAAGGTCTAGACTAAATCATTGCTAAGTCTGTATGGATTCTGGCTGTTTTGAGATTGACATACGTTACACACTTACAGGTTTTGTGACACTGATTTGTATACAATTTGTCTGTATTCATGCTGAGACAGAGTTTCTTTTTTGATGGGACATTGACCCCAAATTTTGGATGTTTGAATCACAGGTAGGTTAGGTGTTTACAGCGAATGACATAAATACTCCAAACAGTGCCCACACTTATAATCATAGCACTGCTATTTTTTCCTCCTTGGAAACAGGTCAGGTTATCTGATGTGCCAAAGAAAGTGATAATTGTCACTGAGACTTCAGTCTCCATATGTACTGAGAAGGGGACTGCAAGGCTCAATACAAGTTGCTAGAGAATCAGAGGTAATACTTTACTAAATATCAAACCCCGCTGAAGTGGGCACAGTTGTTTATTTCTGCATATTTAATATTGTCTATGCATAATGGTTTGTGTTCTTCCAGAAAAGCATTAACAAAGGCAGAAGCTATGATCTATCTCTAGTGGTTTAAAAAATATTTCAAATTTAATGGTATTGCAAATTGATTGCATTATGAGAGACATAACCTTTGCAAGTCAGTTTGTAAGAAATTCACAGGAACGCATGACTTAGTGGAAATGCATGGGAAATTACATTAGGAAGCTTTGAAAACCACACAAGTGATGTGGCAAATGATTCCTTGTGAAACTGCATGAAATCATAATAACTAGTTTCAACCAGGTTCTTCTGAATAACTTATAATTCTGCATGAGTTATCCCTAATAAACATCTAACCGCAAGAAAATGGGGAAAAATAATCACATTATTCTCATGTTATATCTATTTATTCTGATGTATGACACTGATGTTACTATGTAACTGCAAACATAGTAACTCTGAAGAACTAATGTTTTGTTTGACATCTCATAAGGAATTTGCTTTGTAGCATTTCCTAGCTGTGTTTATTTTCACATTCCAGGTAACTTAAAATATTTTCAGTACGAAAAAATTTATACTGTATCCATGTGCGCAGTTCACAGGTTAGTGTAAGTACACTAAAAATAAGTTATATTATCACATGTAAGCAGATCGTTTATAAGATAATCAGTATGTAAGTACTCACAATTTAATTTTTCAGTTCTCTTTATTTCACTCGGTTACCTTCTCAACAGTTTTCCATTTTAGCTCAGAGCTGGCTGCATAGCTGATGTTTGTATTTCTGCACTGTAGATGTTTGACAGCCAATTGCTAGAAAAGAGCTTTCTATTTGCACTGCCAGCTTTACACATCATGTGGTTTTAGACAGTACTTACTTCCTGATGTTCAGACACTGAAGTATGCTAAGAAGTCATCTTAAGTTTGAAAAATTACCTTCAAAAAAGGTATTTTAATGCTTTCAGGTTTGTTTTATTAAATATTATTAAATAACAGAATGCATTCTGCATGGATTTGAAATCCTTTTATTAAGAAGGAAGACAGGTTAAATATATTATTACTGGGATCCTCCTAATCATTGTGAGCAAAGCATGATCAGAAGCCAGGGCAGCTGAAAGCAGAGCCTGGAAGGATTGTAAAATCATGAAAACTTAAATATGCTTAAATAAATAGAAATATCCTGTCACCTTTGACCACACTGGCCTATTGCACTTTTTGCTCCCTTCACTGATCTAGGCTATAGCTTGTCTAGTTTGACAGATTTTGTAAGCAGCCTTCAAATTACTGCTGTGCATATGTAGTGATTAACTTTTTTATTTGTATTCTGCAATCCTAAGAGTATGTATTATAAGATATTGCTCTGACATTCACTTGAGAAAATAATTTGAAAAACACAAAGAGGTCTTTGCGCTCAAGTGCGATGTACTCTGTGCCTGAGAATGGAGCCTAGCAAGTTATAATAAGCTTTTAAAGAGGAAAGAAAAAATATAGCTCAAACAGCACGGAAGAAAAGCTCAGAACAGTGTGAATAAGATGATGACGATTAAAGGAACAAAAGAGAAGGATTTGGTATATAGGAACTGCCGAACTTCTGGCTAGCACGTTGAATGGGAAATTCCCATGGCTTATGGTTTTTTACAGCCTTCCCTGTCTTTTATCTATATCGAGGAGGGAGCAGCAAGACGGACTCTGCTGGCAGTAGAAATTAACAGCCAAAAGGGAACAGTCTTCTGAAGTCATGTTTGGAGACTTCACACAATCTTACAGGTAGCAGAAACTACAGCACAGTTTGTGTCCAAGACTGACAAGATGGAGGGAGGGAGTAAAGGGCTTTACTGCTATTTCACTGAGTTGGGAAAAGAGTGACAAGTGCGGGAGGCACTGTTAATTATAATGCCTGAAGCACTGGAATTGTTAATGTAAGTGCTTGACCCCAAACAGCAGGAGATGACAGACAGATACTTTTTTTCCCCATAAAGACACAGAAGAGGGAATATGTTTTACAAGACTAAAACTGCATGCAATTTTTGAGGCTCTCTATACCCAGCTTTCAGATCTCCTGTGGTGAACCACAGTACACTATGGATGAAATAATAGAGAAGTAAATGAGATGGGAAAGGATTCCTCTTTGGCAATATGACACAATTTCATTGCATGTTTCCAAGTATCAGAAACAGTTGGGTTAAAAAATCAAGACCTTTTTTCAGGAGCTGTGTCTCCTGGAACATGAGAAAGGAACAACAGTCTGGGTTCAGAAATAGTTATATGAACTCAAGCTAGGCAGAAAGCCAACTACAAAAAGGTGCCAGCCATCTGAGGCCACTTGACACAGGACACTTGGGCGTTAAATAGCTGCAGAAAGCAATGACTAAAGGCGGCAGTCCAAGCTGCGGTGGGACACAGGTCATATGTGGTGGCAGTGTTCTCAGGACAGAAGGGAAGACAGATGGTATTCCCAAATGGAAAGGGCCAAGGCCAGAACTAGGAAAACAGAAAGCTTTAGCTATCATCTGGCTTAACATAAGGATTCAGAAGAAGCAAGGTATATGAGAAATATATACAGAAAAATCAACCTGAGACCGTACTTTGGAATGAAGATAGCGAAGAGTAGAAACAAATTACCTTGTCTTTGTTGCCATCACAACCACTGAAGATGAACATGTGATTGTGGATTTGGGGAAGACTTTGCATCTGGGGGCATGGTCTCCTCCCTCTTAGGGAGTTCCCCTGGCAGGGGAACAGCTTCTGTGAAACAACGCTGGCAATACATAACAATCCTAATTAAAAATTAATACTATGATTAACTGGAGATAAATGTGTAGAGCTGTTTAGGAATGGCTTGGGTAGTCGTACGGTCTGGATGTTTTTTCCTAATATGGATCTTTGTGAGACTGAAAGTGGGTTTATCTCTTCCTCTGTTCCTCCCATCTGTAAAAACAGATACAGCTATCTTTGTTCTCCCAAGACACTGAGTGAAAATATATATTAAAAATTATTACTTCAGCCTGGTGAGGAAGGTGATACATGACACGTACAGAAAGGACCAGTGGTGCTCTAACCAGGAGGCCTTAGATCAAGATTCAGTCACATTCCTGAGCTCTTTTCCTGCATCAGTTGGTCATCGTCAGTGAATTAGAACAAACAGATTGTTAGATCCCAATCTTGTCTCCAGTTTTTAAACAACAGTTCACTCTAGTGTATTATAAGATGATACCAAAAGGTAAGCAATGAAAAGCAGTTTGTGCACAGTTGCAGTATGAATATAAACAGCGACAAAATTAGCAAATCAAATAGAATAAAAAAGCAGAAGCAAAGAATAAACAGAAACATAAAAGAAGCCATCTGGAATCAAAGATACTCAAATGACATGGTAGGAAACTGAGGCAGACAAAAGCAGAGATTACATTCTTAAATGAAAGTGTTAGGGATATTATTGCTTTAACTCTCTTTGAATATGGTTATGGAACTGCAGCTAAGAAGTGTGAGCAGTAATGTCTTTTGACAGTTACTCCAGAGGCTTCAAGTTACATGATTCTCGTATCTTAAATGAAACCTTTGTGATCCGTGGACATGTCTGTTTCCTTTCTGAAAGTGTTCCAAGTACTGACATTATGTCAGGTACATCAAGTCTGTGCCCTAATTTGTCATCACCCTGAAAAATAATGCAGAATATTTGGTTTTCCTCTTCCCCATTGTGCAGCTATAATTCCCATTACTAAAGATAGGATCAGCCTGTGGAGAAAATGAAAGATTCTATTAAATTGAAATTACATTCACTTTATTAATTCTGCATTGTGTGCAAATGAATTGAATCTATCTATAATAGTATAATTGTGAATGATTTTTTAAACTGTGGGTCATCAATAAATGTGCTCATTGTCCATTATGTGTCAGAGCACATCAACAATACACACAAAAACTTTCTGTAACACCTAATGATGTTCCTATTTTTAGAAAAAAAAGCCCTGCAAAGTCACATACAGAGAGAGGCACATGATGAGTAAGGTGCATTACAGTTTTTGAAAGCATTGATACATATAAATGATTGTAAAAGTCACTAAAATCCTTCCATACTTTCACAGAATGAGCTAGAGCTTCTTAGAACCCAGCAGTTTTGGAAAAGAGTCATACATGCTGAAAATTCTGTCTCTAAGTTCATTAAATGGAGTCTGCCTCATCAATGAGGAATTTTATTGCAAGGCATAGGTAAAAAATAGAACAACCTGAAGCATTAGGGTAGTGTTGGTGTGTTGTGTGTGTATCTGTGTAACATCAGGTGAAAATCAGCGATGCACTAGTTAATCCCTTAAAAAAGATTCCAGAGTTAGGAAGGAGAAGAATGACGCAAATTTTAAAATGAAGTTTTACGGGCAGATTATGCCTTTTCCCTTGAAACAAGTAAGGGGTAATTCCCTTGTAATCACATGAGGATGAATTAATTACTTTCTAACAAACTCAAACAAAAACTTGACTACATAATGCCTTCTTCTTTTTTCTTAATTAAAAATGTCCAGGAGCATTTTCATAATATGTAGATTTTCCCCCCCTTGTGAATTATTGATATATTTATGCCTTTCTACTAATATGAGGAAATTTGGGTTACAAATCCTCCCTTTGATGATGCATCTTGTTACGGGCTAGTCTATATCAAGTTGTGCATCAACATACCTGGAGAGGACTTGAAGTGCCCAATCCTACTACAAAGGCCAGTCAGCAGCTTTCTGCTAATTCTGGGTATGGACCAGACCCAAGTGCATTATGTACTTTCCTGATGGTGAACACATGGCTTAAACATGAAAGTCATTGTGCTGAGCAAGCTGCTGTTTTGACTACCATTGATTTGCCAGGTAGCTGACTGAGAGCAGGTGAGACAGTTTCCATCTGCTGAAGAGACTCATAAATCTCTTTGTGTACTAAGAATTGCCAAAGAACTTCACAAACCTAGCTTGGAGCTTTTGCAACCTTCATCCATACACTAAGTCCTTGGTTGCGTACATAGTTTTGAACCAAGTATTTGTTACAAAAATGTGGTTAAAATATCTGTGGAATAGGAGAATCTAATATCAGTAACATGCTCATGTATTTGTTTATTACTGCAGAGCAGTACTTTTACATCTGAAGAATATAGAGGCTCTTTGAATAAGTTTCATCTCTGCAATTTCTCTTGCATTGATTGTAATTATGCATGTTTGTAATGTATGTACGTGGGAGACTATAAATATATGTTACATATTTGAATAGTGTGTTGGCAATACTTTTAGATATGCATTCATTATTAGTGAAAATAATGTTAGTTTTGTGGAAGTACACTGTGTGCTGTTACCATTAATACTGGCTTCATTGATTATCATCTGTATTATAATATAGAATAGCAAAGGAGTTAATAATGATTATAAACTGTGGTGTTCAGAGGGTTCATTTTGAATGAAGTTCATTTTTTAGGAACGGACCTGTGCTGAGGCTACATGGGAACCATTAGCAGGGCATTAATACAGGGCGTCTGCATCACCGTTAGAACTAGGAGAGGATCCAAAACCTCTCCTGTTGCTATAAATCCAGGCACGAATTGGGTGATGGGGTTTAAGGGAGAGAGATGTTTGAATTTATAGTCCTGCAGGCAAGGCAGTGATGGAGGAAGATTTCACGTCCTTTGAAGCCTAATTAACTGAATCTCACATAAAGGAAGTGAGTTTCAGTCACTCTGAACATGATTAAGTTTTCCAGTAAACATGCTTTTCTGTTTGTTTTGGGATGCTGTCTAGTAGTGGGACATAAGGGCTAGCTATAGATGTCTCCTGTGGAAATAGAAATTCTTGTTACATATCTCAATATTGCTCTGAAAAATAAGAGGTCAGCTTTCAAGCGCAGGCGCAACAAATAAAGCTACAGGTGTGGAAAGCAGTTTCACATTCACAACATTTGTGAGGGGTTTTCAGCAGAAGCGGATACTCACTTATCATATTCATTATGCCTCTCTATCATTCACCTAGACCCTATATAATTATGTGTTTAATGATCTTTAACCTTCACATGAACACAGCTTGCTGAAGCTTGACGATTGCTGTAAATTATCATTCACATCTGGTAGAAGAGAGGAAATATTACTTGAAAAAAATACTATGCTTTCTGGCTTAGAATTTCACTTCAGTTCTGTGATTTAGCTTTGTAAGTAGATAATGATGTTTTAATCCTCAATCCAAACAATGAAATGATTTTGGAAAAATGGCTCTTCCATAGGTCATTTATTATAATATTTTGATATTAGAGTGTAAGAACTTCAAAACCTAGAAAAGATATTTTAATCTTTAAGCCTGGATGCTCACCATAAAAAGTACATATGATTTCAGTAAATGCCATATTTATGACTTGTTATTTATTAAAGAACTAAAAAAAATTTACTATCATTTTTGCCACTATTAATCTTTGGGTAAAAAACCTGATCTTCCGCTAATCAGACTCGGTTTCAACTTCAAGATTATAAAATGCTTCTAGCTCTTCCACTTTTTATTTAATGTTTAGCCCTTCATTTGAAACATAGCAATAGCAATATCTATTTCTTTCTTTTGATAAAAAGAACTTTAACTTATTAGAAGAAATAATTAATAGTAATCATAGACTTTTTCATTTTAACTGTTGGTATCTTACTAGCACTGCAGAGGTTTTATAGCTCTACATTAATTTATACCAGAACTGATTTATGAACCATAACTTCTGTTGAATAATACAGGTAAGACTTACACCAGAGATTATACTGACAGCGTCTCCTATTTATTAGCAAATAGCAAATTGGAGAATCTTTGAGCATTCTCGAATATCTGTGTGGGATATCTAGTTTATCCAGCCAGTGCCGCCTTAGAAATTCAGATTATAGTTTTTCACTGTAAGGCTCTGTGTAGTTGGGTGAAGTGAGGTGTTCCCAATTGCTTTGCTGAGTTGTGTGTGTCCAGACAATGTTGTGATATGACATCACTGTAATTCAGCTATGAATATTCTGCCAAAACCTTCATATACAATGTTAATAATGTATAGATTTTATTCAGGGATCAAACAGATGCTTAAAGTATAAACACTCTGTTTAAAACACAAACAGATTCTGGATTGATCTTGACAGGCTCTAAGACCCTGAAAATAATTTTTTATGCTGCTGACACCTAGATGGAGTATAATCCTGCCCATAAGGACAATAATATTTAAGACAAAAAAAAAGTTGTATTAACATGTCTTACTGAGCAGGCAAAACTGCAGTACCAACCAACAGGAGAGTGCTGTTAACTTAAATTAATGTAACATAAATTATGCTGATTGTTCTCAAGTAAAAACTGATGGCAACTACAAAAAGAAAAACAGATTGAATTTTTGGAAAAAGGACTCAGCTGTCACTTGATGTCTATGTGTATGTTCATGTGGGTTGGTTAAGAAGAGTGAACTGGATTGAGTCATTCATATTCACACACAGTTAAAGTGCTTTTAAAAAGTTGTTAAAACAATGGTGTGGTAATAATGTGTTGCCCAGCAAAACACAGAGGATGAAGTTACACCTCTTGTAGTCAGTGGGTGTTCTGCTGTTATTGCAGAGCAGAGAATACACTGGTGGCCCAGGATCTTGTATGTATAATGAACCAGATAACTGGAAAATCAAACGTGACTGCCATTGTCCACTATGCTCATTGCAACAATTTGAGATTCCTTTTTTGTAAGGTACTGTTAACGAGTTTTCTAAGCTCTTATTCCTGTATGTGACCAATTATCTACTGAAAAACCTGCAGAGCCTACTTGTGGTATGACGTAAAAATCTACTTGTGGCTTGGCTGTAGCTAGTGTTACAAGGCTTTTTTTCCACACCTATTTTAATATCCTAACACAGGATTTAATATCCTAATACAGGTTCTTGTATCAAATGACAATGCTGCCCGGCCCTAGCAACCACTGCTATCAATTGAAGAGTAAAATGTATAACCAGCAACGATTTCTGTTGAGCTGTCTGCACAAAAATGAGCAAACAGGAGCAAGTCTAGTAGTAGCTGTTGTAAGTCATGTTGCAGCTATCCGAAACAGGTTGTACCTATTTCCTTCAGACTATCTTTTGTGAGGCAGAGATAAATAATAATAAATGCAAGTTACATTTTTAATGATATGTTATTCACTTCTTATTGTTCATATTGAGTGTGTTAGGTTGAATAGTAAATAGAATTTAAAGCACTGTTACTGTATATTTAAGTTATCCTGTATTTTTTAATGTATTGATACTAATACATATAGTCCACCAATTGGCACGCTCGCCCTCGCAAATTAAAAATTATTGGAGAAAATCTGATATTTAGTACTTGGCTCTGAGCCTACAAAAAAAAAATCAGTGGAAGTCCTTTGTTTGTCTCCAATGTTCTTCAGTTCAGGCTTGTAATTAACAAAAAAATTCAAAGTAAAGAAGAAAACCTATTTTTTCTGTACTGTTTCAGATTCTATTATAATCCTATCTTGTTTTTTGAAAAGCCAGGTACAATATAAATATTATTTTTTCTAATGGGGCACTGAGGAGAATGAGGCGATATGTGTAAGGATGGTTCTTACATTTCTGGTAAGAAACAAAGCTTTCTTTCAGGGGAGATACTTTTAGAATAAAGATCTTAGAACCTTTTAAGTTCTGCTAAGAGCTGAGTTATGATATGGTTCTAAATTTCTGTGAATGCTGTCCATTACAACATTTACAACATGCCAGTGTTCAGCCATTTTCTGTCACCTGAAAATAAGCTGAAAGTAATAACTAAAAATAAGAAATTAGATTAAAATGTATATTGTTGTTAATCCTTTATTTGCCCTTTGATCTAATAGGTTAAGGACATTTTGTGCTTGCTCATTTTGGCTGATAATAGTTCTGAAGACATTTACATTTTAGAACAGGGATTTAAAATATATATAACAGCTGCTTTTTAAATAGAAAGTCTAATTATGCCTATGATTACATTCACTTTTGATTAGTATGCATACAAATCCTTACTTCCCTTATGTATTCAAGCTGAGATACGGATCACTGGTGCTAAGATTGAAGTACAAAAGAATAGCTTGACAAAATGTATGGTTAGACCAATGCGAAAAAAATTTCTGGGTGTAATTTTTGTCTCTAAAATGCTTTTTTTTTTCCATTTAGTTACACACAGACCTGGATCCTGGCAGCAGCAAAATCAAGTATATTCTGTCAGGAGATGGAGCTGGAACAATCTTTGTGATCAATGACAAGACTGGAGACATTCATGCAATGAAAAGGCTGGACCGTGAGGAAAAAGCTGAATACACTCTAACAGCTCAAGCAGTCGACAGGGACACAAACAAACCTCTGGAGCCTCCTTCAGAATTCATTATTAAGGTTCAAGATATCAATGACAATGCCCCAGAGTTTGTTGATGGTCCATATCATGCCACGGTTCCAGAAATGTCTGTTGTAGGTATGTATGTCTAAACATCAACGAACTTGATTACTCACGGTTTAAACTATGCTAGTATGCCATTGAGTTGTTGATGAATAATAAGATATTTATTGTGTTGTTAGCATTAATTTGCATACTTTCAAATCTCTTCTTGGCCAAAGCTTTCATCTGCAGCACAATAGTAGAGTCCCTTAGTAGTAAGAAAATGACTAACAGATGTATTAATGTGTCTTTCTTTGTCCAACAACACTTTAATAGGCTAAATTTATATTCCCTTATGATGCTGTAGTTAGAGTATTGTTATTGAGAAGGATTTATCAAGATTTGTTCCAACATGACACTCTAATCCTATTGATATTTTGTTGATGTTTAATTATCTGTTTGTGTATTTTCATACACAGATGTAGCACTTGCAGTATGTTGATACATACTTATTTGTTTTCCTCTAAGTGCAACTGTAATCAGCCAAAAACATTGAAATGAAAGATGCTGTATCTGGGAATTGATGGTTAGACTCTAGAGTGGACTTAACCAATTAGCCATAGGATTTGCATAGAAGATGGAAGGGGAAAACAGAGAAAGCTGTGGAAAAAGATGGTGAAAAGGGAAATTAACTGTGTGAAAGGGGAGAAAAAGATAGGAGTAGGAAATAATCTTCTTAATACATTTCACTTATATTTATTCATTTTATCGGATTAGTCTGAATCTATTTCCTCATGGATTAATATATTAGATTTTTTTTTTTGCATAGTTTGTCCCTTGTTCTGTATCTGCAAATATATAAGTGTGTACTCACAGAGGTACATATTTACGTACTCAGGTCCTCAGTCCCTACTGATATATACATATCGAGTGCAGGTGATCTTTAGCTGTCACTAAACCAAAAGGGAAGTAAACCCATCAAACCAAAAGAGTCAATTTCAGAGTAATATAAGAATTCAGGACACCAAAATCTGGTCATGAAATGCAGAGTGAATTCTAATGTTTTCTAGTATTTGGTTGAGGATAATGTGCTTTTCAGCAATTTGTCTACATCTGTCAAAGCAAGATAATTGAAGGAGTGCCAAGGCACTTTGTAAAATAAAGCAGCACCCTATCAAAAAGTTTAAAAAACACCATTCTGATTTATTTAGTTAAAAAGAGGAGGAACGTGAGGAGCCAGAACCATCCTCTCACTCACATTCAGTACAATGAGTTGTACCAGGTCATTTTCAAATGTAGGATGGTGTGCTGACTAGATGGTGATACCTGAGGCTTCATTTTTTTTATCAGCACTTCTCCAACAGATTTTTAATCTTGGTTGTATTGAATTGCTTGTGCTGAAACTGATATGTGAATTTTCAAGCCTGCATGTCAGTTCTTTTACCAAAACATACATTTAATTTGTTAAGTTACTTTTAATTATACAGCAGCACAAACATAATATGGACCTGCTTTCAGAAGATATTTTTGCCAAGCTCTAGGCAAGAGAATGGCTTAATTAAATAAAATAAATTAAAAAAAAAATAGGGAGCAGGAGAAGGAGGAAGGGAAATTGAAGGCAGTTAATCCTTATATGAGTGGGACTTGTTTGGTATTCTAGGAAAAAAAGAAAATGAAGAGATATGCAGAAAAGAAAAGATGGTTTGTGATTACAAAGCCTACTATAAAAATAATTTATATCTGTGCATATGAGCAATATTTATAACCCTAATAAAGACATGGCCCCTATCCAAGGAATATTCACTGTAAAGAAGATGAGGAAAAAAAACCTGAAAACTTTGACAGGAAACTAGTCGGAAGATCAGATGAATAAAAATCTAGTGAATTGGTTAACATAAGGTTTAAAAGATGGTAAAAGTGCAATGAAAGCAAGAGAATAAAAGGTAAAACATTAACGATAGTGAGGGAACATGAAACAATTGAGAAAAGTGTTAGGGTGAAAGAGGAGGGAAAAATGTAAAGGAAGGTTATGAGGGATGAATTAAAAGATAAAACTTTATCTGGGGAAACTTCATAGTAGATGATTGTAGAAGAAATGACCAATGCCTGGACATAGATGTCAGCTTAGGGAATAGTGAAAGGGGCTGGCTTTTGGAGGATATTATTTCACCTGTTTCCCCTAACATGGTGGGGGAAAGAGAAACAGTTCTTCCCTGAACTGCATCTGAAATCATGTAGTTCCACGTTTTTACGTATTCTTAGGCTGCATTGGTCCAAAATGAGTTTATTCTAACAACACAAATATATAGGTAGAAATTTGTTACAGATTATCTCAAGGTCTACCATTTATTACCTTTATTACTGAAACTATGCAAGTTTTGCACATTCATCCTTTGTGATCCCTGAACCTTGCATGTTTTTTATGTGACAGTCCTAGAGGTGCAGTTTTCAAGCTATTTCTCTAAAGAAGCACAAACATACACTCCTCTCTTTTGTTGAAAAACAAAACCTAATTCTCAGCTCCCGCTTCAAAACTCAGCGTATGTTGCCATTGCATTACATGGGTCATGAATGAGTGTAAAATTTATGCGGCATATGCAGTCAAGCCTGTGTCTTAATCTCTGATGGAACCAAATTTCAAGGCTGGAAAGTTGAAGATGAGAATGTTACCCCTTCACTAATGCTGTTACTATTTCCTTCTGCCTGCCTCTTTTAACCCACAGGTAGCAACATCAAGAGCTGTATTAAATGATGCTCCGTAAATTATTTTAACTTCCTTTAAGTTTTGTTAGTCCTCTTAAAATTACTTTAACTCCTCTATAATGTTTATAAGAAAACTGTCTCCTTTCAGAGTTCAAGGAACTTTTTTTTTTTTTTTTGCCACACTAGGAGGATTTCACTTCCATTATCCACTTACTTAATTCCCCTTAAAGAGATCTCCACCCACTGCTAATATCAGCCTTGACATTTCTACAACACAGTCATTACTAGGCAGTGTTCTTACTCAGGATAAAACAAAGTTCTGCTAAACCTCTTCTTTCTTCAACATGCTTATACCAATTCTAACTGCTCTGAAACAGAAGAGGAACTCGTATGCTATATATATAGTACTTATGTAACGAGGATGCAGTACAAGGCATTTTATTTTTGGGCCTCTGTGGAAAGCGACACATAAAATCCAGATGAACGCATTAACCTTTCATCATTCTGTAATGTGATGTTGAGGTTCTAACACAGTGCAGTTTTTCTGATAGGTACATTAGTTACTGGTCTCATGTTCCTTGCCAGAAGAGATGTATTAAATGAACGTCAGTGGTATTTTTGCATGACTGTCTAGAACATTGCAGTTTTCATATCCCCATAGTGTATCTATGCAAACTTTCTGTATGTGATATGTATGAATGTGTGTGTATGCCAGTATAAGAGATTATCACACATATATGGCCACAATCCAGCCTGTTTGATTTTTGTTATGTATCAGCTGGAAAATCCTGCTTCCCTCTAAAACAAAAGAGAAGGATTTGCATGGCTTTCCTCCCACTAGTTGGTGCAAAGACGATTAGTATTACACTGTGTTATCTCCGGTAGGAATGATGCTCACTTTTCAGCTGTCTTTACAGAACACACACCCACACGTGTAGCGAATGGTGTGTATCGTCACTGTGTTCAGAGTTATTTTGAAATAATTTATTTCTCTCTTTGAGGAAATAGAGGAGCACATTCCAGAAGAAATTTTGAGAACTAAGTTGAATTTTTCCTTATTTCATCCTTGTGTTCCTTTCCTTTTTTACGTAATTCCTATGTAATCTACATAGGAAGCTCTGTTCCCCAGCTCCAAAATGATGAATTTGCTTGTGAAAGCTAATAGTGTATATGGAGATTATGTTCTTTGCTGAAACTGAGCACTTTCATCTTTTAATTCTGATATTAATTTTCTTAAGGACTTAAAGATCAAAAAGTAAAATCTGTGGAATCACTTCATTGTAACAGCATTGCATTTCACAAATAGGAAATAATTTAATTTGTCTGTAAATCTTGTTTAATCACTTTTAGATGTAAAGGGACACACTGGGGATGAAACCCAGTTAAAACCTTTTAAAAAGAGATTCAGCTAAGCTTGTGGGAGGAAGAACCCTGTGACTTTATTTTTTTTTCTTCCATTTGTCTATAAGCTCTGTACATATGCCTGCAATGAAGATAGCATATTATATAAATGAATGAGCAATCTTAGAAGATCCACAGGGGTAATTGGAACTGGTTCTGTAGCTTTTTTAAAGAAAAGAAATGGAAAAAAAGGAAAAAAAAAAAGACACACACACACACACACCCCGGAGTATGTTCTGTTTCTGTGTTGCCTTCTCAGGTACACACAGATTCATGAATTCCCTGGAAGCATGCTGCAGAGGTGATAATGGGAGCAAAAGTGGATATTGTCTCCCAACAGTATAGTCTCAGGATCTTTTTTTCAGGAGAGGAACGAGGAGTGAAATTTCTTGATTTCGTTCTTAGTGAAGCCAAGAGTGTTTAGACAGCTAGTGTCATGTTGAAAGACAGAAGACGACAGAAGTACAGTGACAAACGTGTTGGTGAAATAAAAAAGGACACAGATGGAAAAAGAACAAAAGTCAAAGGGAAGAGTATTCTCTCATAGTTTGCCTGAATTAAGGTAAGCAGACAAACTTTAATAGTCTCCAAATATTAACAATTTCTCTGACAGTTGTAAAAAAACCCATCTTAAAATACATACAGTGCAATTCAGAATGCTATTGCTCTAGAAATGCTTTTGCTTTTAACACTTGAAAATATTAACAATGTGAAAAAGCTTAGAATAATATTTTTGTCCTTAAATGCTTCCATGAAAACTATTTACTGGGGGGAAAAAGGTCTTTATTGGAAAGGGTTTAGGCTTTCAGTTGAGTCAGAATATCAGTTTCTAATTTTGGCACAAGCACATCTACTTAGCAGTGTTTTTCTTTGGATCAAAGTTTGCCCTTGATTACACCCCCTAACTAAGTAACTAAGAAATCATTCAATCTTCTTTTTTTTTTTTTCCAAAAGCAGAGCAGAGTTATTTAGTATAGCCACGTATAGTAGAAGCGCACTGTACACAGTGTAGCTTTTCTTTCCAGTTGTCCCAAAGCTATTAGTTCTCTTCCAGTTACAAATTGTCTGCTAAAAGGACTAAATCTGCTGAATATGAAATCAACATGCAATGTCTGATATGAATAGTGATAAAAGTAACTTGATAAATTAGAAAGTTGCGATAAAAACCTGACCTGAAATGTTATCAAGATCAACTACACTGTCTTACTGGTTTTTTTTTTCCTATGTATTCATTGATTTTTTAGGCACTGAGCATGACTGTTAAATCAATGATAGTTTGTCACAAAATTGTAGAGTAAAAGGACTATATTACTGGGGTCAACTACAAATTAGCCCAAAGCGTAAATGCAAAGGGAGTGCAAAAGCTAAGGAAAAAAACAGATGTTGTAAAATATGGCAATAATGTAACAGCTGTTAGAAAATGTATATCTTCATGTTGTCTTGTTCCTCTACTTGTTCATCTTGTGCATAATCAAATTCACTAGCTGTGGTGCTGAAGAGCATTTTACGTGAGAGATTTATTTAGTGAGTGTGCATGTATTTTAAATCTTCTTGTACATTCTGTGTGACAGTGACACGGTTCCAAAAGCAAAGTCATAAGTAACCTTAAGTAATTGCTTAGGATATATTCAAAACCAAGACAGTCTCCTCCTTAATTTGACTTGTTATTGAGCTTTGAAAAAACATATTTCTGAGTATATGCTATTATTTTTGTATTTTCCATTTCTCGTGAGGTCTGATTTGAAAATATCATTATCTTTTTATATTGTTCTTAAATTACCATTATGAGCTTGAGGACCATGGATGAAGCTATGATATTGCTCTTTCGGGGTTTATAATCTGACCCTGTAGTTGCACTAACCTGTATTGTCCTGAGTGTACTAAGCTAGTTCATTGACTTTACACAAAATTGCTAAAATCAGTGGGATTGCTCAAAATACTTCGTACCAATGGCAGCAAGTACTTGAATGTTCAGGTTGTGAAGACACTGTCTGGTTCTTGGAAATAAGCCCTAAATTACCTGCACAAAGTATGGAGCTATTAATGTGTAGTAGTTTCTTAGACAAAAGCTGCCTTTTTTCCTCTCTATTAACTGTCAGCAATTTGTCACAAATTTTTCATTTTTTGCACACATGCATTCCCTTTGCACAAAGGAACGTCGTGCAAATGACACATAGTGAAGATAAACTCCTCAGAAAAAAGCCATTTGGATCAGAATTGAAGTCATAGTTCCTTATGGAGTTCCATATAGAGGAATACACCTATGATGTTCCTGTTTCACAGGATGAGGACAGACAGACAGACATAGCTGTATGTTGATCATATGAGGGCAGAGCAGAGAAAATTTTGTCAGTCTTAGGTGCATGCTTCTGTAGTCCTGTGTAATCTACAAGAATCTGTCCTGCTGTTGTTTTTCCAGATGATTCTTGTCTCATAGTCACAAACATCGTGTTCTTGTTGCAGATATTCTGCTTCTAAAATTCTTTGTGGTTGCTTTCTTTTGTACCTATCAAACATTGTTGTATTTCTGTTCTGTGACTATATGAAAATAAGTCTTTGACTCGGGTTTCTGATACATTCTTTTTTGGTTACAAGTTTAAATCTACTCTTAGCAAGGATTTTTCACAATTTTCCCAAATTTCAAATTTTGAAGAAAAAAATGTTTAAAGCATTGGTAGGGTTTTTGTTTTGTTGGCTTTGAAAGCGTGCCATTTCTTTTTTCCTGACAGCTATGCTTGTGACATGAGCCCATTTGCTGGCCAGTGGATGATGCCTAAGCGGAAAACAGATGAGAGGAAGCAGACCAGTGCAGATTTCTGCCAGACTGAGGCTCTATGAAATGCCACAGAACTGGACTGGAATGTGTTCTCTCTTTTTTCAGTTGTGGGAAATGTAGACAAGTTCTAACCACAAGGTAGAAAGTTCTGGGTCAGAAAATTAAATTCAGTGTGGTAATATTTTCACAGAAGCTTTTATTAGTATAACTTACATCACTCTGCTAACACAAAATATTTAGCTTTAGAATGCTGGGGACCAATACTCCTCAAACTCTGTTAATTCAGATGGCCTGTGTTAGACGTCTCTGATGGACACACTTGACATTTGGGAAAATGAGATTCAGATCCAATTCAGAATCCATTTTTTCCTGGCACTGGTCATTCCCCACCCTGCCCCAAATTGGTACCTCCGTCTTTGTTTAGTTGCTGAATCTGCAGCACTTAATGTTTCTTCATGAATACAGATAAGCAATTGCCTGTGGAGCTGATGTCAATACGGCTTTCTCATGAATCAGCCGATAGAGTACCGCTGGGCAGCTGATTCAACTGTACCCTTTCCCCGGGGCCCAAATGGTCTCTGCTGCCATATGCTTGCTCTGCAGTGGCCTGAGGGGGCAATATTTCAGAGTCTGCTTTTGCAACCTGGAATACAGTTGCTGGCATTATAGGCGTCACTCTACCAAACACAGCAAGCAGAGCGTCAAAGCTGCAAGATTATACCAGCCGTTTTCTGTTTTCACAACAGAAAGTTATAAATGAAAGAATTTCTGCAGTAAACAGCCAGGGCTACTTTATTATTTATTTTTATTTTTATACAACACACCTGAGCATAACCTGAAACTTCCATCGAAATCAACAAGCCTTATGGTACTTTTTTTTCCTGCTTGGAAATATAGTGCACAGTGATCATCCAATTTTACTGTCTTTGCCTGGGGACCTCACAGAATGAATGCTGTTGAAATAGTCAATTGATTAGAGACAAGCAGTCTTTGAAAAAGTCCTGAACAAAAGAATAGCTATTTCCCACATGTCTCACAAATATCAATTAATATTCCAGAGTAAGGGTGATATCTAAAGGGAGAATAAAAAAATAACATGAAAAGAAAACATAATTCTTTAAGCCAAACATAAAATACATTTTACCCTTCTACTGTTGCCTGAGATGTTACAGACTGTATTCTAATCCTAACAAACAGCCACCCAGGGGAATTTATAAAGGAATACCTGCAGGCTCTCTAATGGCACCATCTTATAAGTTGTAGCAAGAAAGAACTGCCAACCTTAAAACTGAAAAGGCAGTGTCCTTTCTTATTAGATTCACACAAGCAGTAGGTAACATCGGCAAGGATAATTGCCGAAGAGTTATCTATATCACTAGATCTAAATATATTTTTCTGATGTACAACAGTTTTGTTTCCAAAAGGTCATGTTAAAAAGGCAGCATCAGAGTCCTAAAACAATTAGTTTATGCACAAAAAATTGTAAAATATGCAGCTTATTAGATTTCACAGCCATGCGTCCTACAGTCCTCATTATACAGCTTGTAAAATGCTGAAGGCTGCTAGCTTGCTCCATTGTCTGTGGGCTGTACAGAAGGCATTTTTCTCCTCTCCTATGCATAGCAAGCACCTTTCATATTTCTGCAGTTACACATTTGCATACAATATACTTTTCCCATTTCCCTCACATTATAAAAAGTCCTTAAAATGACACTTGAGCAATCTAAAAACATTGTTGTGTTACATGTGGTAGGATATTCAGTTGTTCAGAGATTTTGACTCATACACATACTGCATGATATTAAATTTTTTTAAACTTTCTAAACTATCTATTCTAAAAATTCCATTAAGAAATATGTAACATTTGGAAGAAATAACCAGATTCCTCTTCTGTTTATGGAGCTAAACCTGACTTAGTATCCCACAGGTATATGAAAAGATTATTTTCCTGGTGGAGACAGGAAACAGTTTCTAGCATTTTCCTGCATGGTATTTCATAATTTATTGCAGTGGTTATTTCCTACTGTTGACTAAGCTGCTCCTGTTTGATTCTTTCAGATCCCTTTATTAAGCCAGATTTTTCAGGTGTTAAAACTTTTGATTTAGACTATCAATTCTTTGGGGCAGCATCTGCCATTTCCTGTAGGTCTGTAGAGTACTGGGTTCTCAAATCTCTTTTTCTGTGCATTTCAGTGACGTTACATATCATTGCTTATATAAAGCAAACTAGCAAAACAAACAAGTAATGCTTTGTTACTCTAATCTTTTAGATTAGATATAAAAAAAGAATATGAAGTATATCAGTTGCAGTTTATTTCAGAAAGTGTATACATCTATATGAGTATATAAGTGCACGTGGCTGTGTATATATATGGAAAACAATGTAAATGAAAACAAAAGTCTTGCAAGATTTGTACTTGTCGTATATGTTGATGTGCCAACTTACATGCTTGAAGTTCCTGGAGGGTTAGTATTATCGACTGGTATGGCCTATTTCGAGTACATACACATAAGAGAGTAATCATATGATTCAAATTTAGGCATTCACATTAGCAGGCTGATTTAATTTGGATTCGTCTCTGGTTAACCAAGAAAGAAGGATCCCATGAGAGGGCAATTCTGTCTTCCTCCCTTAGATAGAGCAAAAAGCTAGTGCAACTAGGTGTCTAATTTAGCCAGTTGAGCCTAAAACTGAGTTGTGTGAATAACCTTCTTTTCCTTCTTCCTTACCTTAATCATCATAAACAAGATCATGACAGCATCACAGTATTTCACTACTTAGAGTCAAATAAATTACAGCTGGGAAAGACAAATTACCCTATTAGTTAATCTTCCTGTCTTTCTAGGGTTTTCCCTTAGAATACATTATCTAGCATCCTGTGCAATAGAGTGAACTCTTCAGTGAGGAGGATTCTGTTATTTCCCTTGGGGAGCTATTCCTCCTTGTACAATTTTTCATTGTAAGGAAGCTTTTGTTGTTGTTTTTCTCTTTGCAGAAGATTAAGTGAAGTCTTGTATCTATCTGTGTATTTATATGGTTCTCATCACCCACATATCAATATTACATCTGTAAAGTACACAAATTTTCTTTCTCATTTCTCCCTCTAGGAGTGGCTGTATACAGGATTCTACTATAGGTATATTCTGGCCTTCCTGTCCCTCTAGCATGTCAAGCATAAGTTGCCTAGTTTTCCCTTAGTGGACCATTCTGGCCCATATCTCTACCCCTTACCACTGCTTAGGATGTCATCTTCCCCCTCCATTAATTTTTCATCACTGCGAGGGGTCCACTGGACGCTTAAAAAGCAAATACCTTTCTGTTTTTCACATGCTTTCCTTTAAGCGTGGGATGATCTCCCAGACAGCCCACACAAGATCTCTGTCATCCGTTCACAAAGCGGTCCTTAACTCTTCCATGATGCCTACGTGCTGGAGGCACGGTGGGGTAGTTGTGCTAACCTGACAGCAGGTAGGTCAGGCAGCAGCACCACTGTGCTGACAGCATTGCTTCCCAAGATGATTTACGCTCTCTTGTCATCTAGTCTCTCTTCAGTTGTCTGTCTTCATTTGTCTTTCCTGGTACTCAGCTCTTGGAGTCTTTGGGGAGAAGACTTTCTTGCATTGTGAGACCTGATCCATGTATTGGGCTTTTAGAGCTTTGGCAATAAAGTAACTATTACTACTAATAAAAATACATTCAAGTACTGATGTAGAAGGTAGGCGTGAAATAACGTACGATCTGCAAAGGAACCCTGAAACGCTCATACAACATACCCACATATATATGTGTGTATATCTGCAGACACACCAACCAATTTAAAATATCAATGATAGTATTTTATGTGTGTATTTTGCATATGTTAACAAGTTCTGAAGTGCATTACACAAATTCCTATTCCATATACATTTTTTTTATTTGGCTAATGAAATCTCTAATTCATAGATTTTGTGTTTAGAAATGGTCTCATAGAATAATACAGGATGATAAGGCTTAAAACTGTGTTTCTGTATTTAAAAAAATCAGCAACAATGAAAAACAAATAAGAATAAGTTTCTTCAGCTTTGAGGCAGTAATAATTTACATGTCAAGAAGTTATACAGGTTTTTATGAGATTATTGCAGTTTTATTCAATAAAAAATAGTTACCATGACAACAACTGTCATGCTACCTGTGAGATTATAGCAAAGAAGGACAGTGAAGAAAAGGCTTCATTTTGGAAAGAATGCTTATCTGACCTGCTGAGTACAAACAATGCTTTGCTTTGACCACTACTGGCTGCACGGCTACTATCAGCCAAACTCAAAATCTAGCTAGGGATTTTGAAGCACAGTGATCCTCTTAGAAAAACAAAACAGTTGGTAAATAATGGTAGGTCTTTTTCATGCAAATATACTCTTAATGCCCTGTCAGATTGGTAAGCAGATCTTCTGAATGAAATGGAGATTTCAGCCTGTCAAGATTTGGAAAGAGTAGGAAAGAAAGAGTGAGGGAGACCAAAAAGGGCATCAGAAAAGCAAAAAAAAACCAGAAGTCCCTGGGAAAATGAGAAAACATGGTCTCACTAGGTTGCATTATGGTCACATTTTTTATTTTTACCAGCCATTACAATCTTTCAACAAAATGGTTGCCTCATTGAATATGGATTCATGTAAATTTCTGGCACCGACTATGCATAACTTCCTCTAGAACGTGCAAGTTTGAATTCTTTTTTTTTTCCAGTACACACATTTCACTGCCACACCAAAAAATTTGCTTTCCTACTCCCTGTGGCAGCACGTGCATTTTTCTTTCTGACTAATGTGCAGAATCTGTACTCTGACTTGCACATAAAAACACAGCCAAAACAACAGAAGAGCACTAGCTGAGCACACACATCTTATTTTTATGGTGGCTTTTCATCTTAGTTTGCCAGCAAACACAGGCTTTCTTACCTAGCCATATAAAAATACTTTTATTGTTAATTGTGTCTCTGATTGCTAGCCTGTTGCAAAGAGAAGCTATGAAATCTGACACTGACAGAGTAAAACAATCAGCAATGGTTAATGTCTAAATCACATTAGAAGTGTTCATTAATTAAAATCTGTTGAATCTCTTTGCAGTCCATATTTAATCACAGGGTCATTAGCATTGCAAAAATGTACCTCAGAAGAAAATGTAGAGAGTTTTTTAACTGAACATCTTAAAATTTGCCTCATCTATCGAAAAAACGGTTTTGTTTTACATAAGGCAATATTAGGTACATAAAGAAAAAAAGAAACATTGATTATGTTGTTGGGCCAGATTATATAAAACTGCTATATTATTGTAATTAGGACAACAGTGACTTGGACTATAATAGTGGCTTTCTTGTAAAAATCGCACCATTTCAAATTTATAGTCTCTCTCTAAATGAGTTTGCTGTAGCATTGACGAAGAAACAAACACAAGCCAAATACAGTCAAAATTAAACAGAAACAGAAACCTTAGCTGTTTATATTTGCTGGGTAGAACCCAGAATGTTGTTTTTTAACAAGAGCATTTACTTAATAAATGCTCTTCCCTGCATTCTTACTGCTTTTTCAATGCAAAATTTTTATCTTTAAAACTTTAAGCACATTATGCATGTAAAAAATATTTGTGTACATGTAGTTTATAACTGCAGTGTCTGTAGTGGAGTAAAATCCTACTTAAATATTGATAATTCAAAGCTCTAGACTAAAGCATGGAGAGTTCTGCTGTGTTTGGGAGATTACCTAAATAACAGCCATGGTGGCTGTGAGTTCATTTTTTTCTGCATTACTTTTCACCGTCAGGAATCTCTCTGTTCTCCAAATCTTTTGTTCATGCTTAGTTGAAAAGGGGTCTGTCACTTACGGGAGTGGGATGGGTTGCTACTTTTTGTGGACCCGTAGCATCTTGCAGTGGAACCAGAGCAGCACTGTTGTAGCAATATCCTCTGCAGCTGCAGAGGGGACACAGTTTGCTCTTTTATATACTACTTATTGCCAGTGTGAACATATTAATGTGGCATGTTTCACACCTGCATAAGATTTGATTCAAGGTATAGAACAAAAAAATTCAAATTAAAGGTGATAAGATTTAAACTATGTAAAAGCTTAACTAATTTCAACAGTGGAAGTAATTTCTTTAATTTCTGTTTTATGATTGCTTACATCTTTCATAAACAATTTTCATCAATAAGACGTTGGGAGAAAATTACTGAATTTGAGAGACCTTCTCAGAAACTCTGTATGATGGTCGGAAATGAGGTGCTGAGTGGCAGAGACTGGCAGTGTAAGAAATTGATTTCTAGGAGCTGGTAGAGTATTTTATTTTTCCATTCCCTTCATTAGTTTTTATTAGGTGAGGTTATAGTCACACTTCAAGTGACCTGTAAGGGAAAGAAAAAGAAGGGTATGCCATTTTCCCCCCCCATTTTGTGTATATAAACAGTGAATGGGAATACTGACTATTATGTATGTATTTTTAAGGTAGGTATAAATTTCAGATAAACTTGGGGCCTCAATAAGTAATTAAATTATTTTATAACACAAGAAAAAAATCTTGAGAGCGGAGCATCAGGATTGGAAGCAATGCTAGACACCGATTGCTTCTTTTTATTAAGGCGTATTCAACTTTAATGTCTAATGAACATTTGGGATAAAGGATGAGTTTATCAAAGAATCAGCATACCCATTTAAGTTTTGAAATCTTGAAATAAATATCTATAAAAGTCTTCAAGAATTCTCAAGTGAAATAAGAAAAAAATAGACATTATATATCAAATCTTTCTAAACAAGCAATGTAATTATTTCTGAAGTCCTTTGAAATGAGAGCCAGCTAGGCAAATCAAACACAATCTCAAAGAAGTCAACAGTTTCGCTTCTTTATTTTCCTTTGTGTATAAAGGAAACAAAATGGAACAGCCTAGATAAAATACTCTTACGAAAATTTTCACTGTTATGTGATGAGCCTTATCTTATTCCAGCCCTGTCCCATTGTATGATATTCTGCACAAACCTGTTCTGTCTTAGAAGGTTACAAAACAAAAATTTTGTGATAGCAGCTACTCCCACAGAAACCTAGTACATCAGCTGCTATTTCAGTTTGAATCCAGTTGAAGAAAGCGCTGACCTTGTATTGGGTTTGTGTGGCAAGGTTTTGGTAGTGGGGCGGGGGGAGGTTTCTGTGAGAAGCTGCTAGAAGCTTCCCCTATGTCCAACAGAGCCAATGCCAGCCGGCTCCAAGAGGGACCTGCCGCTGGCCGAGGCCGAGCCCATCAGCGATGGTGGTAGCGCCTCGGGGATAACATATTTAAGAAGGGGAAAAAGTTGCTGCACAACTGCAACAGCAGCCGAAGAGAGGAGTGAGAATATGTGAGAGAAACAACTCTGCAGACACCAAGGTCAGTGAAGAAGGAGGGGGAGGAGGTGCTCCAGGTGCCGGAGCAGAGATTCCCCTGCAGCCCCTGGTGAAGGCCATGGTGAGGCAGGCTGTCCCCCTGCAGCCCATGGAGGTCAACAGTGGAGCAGATATCCTCCAGCAGCCCATGGAGGACCCCATACCGGAGCAGGTGGATGCCTGAAGGAGGCTGTGACCCTGTGGGAAGCCCGCGCTGGAGCAGGTTTGCTGGCAGGACCTGTGGACCCGTGGAGGGAGGAGCCCACACTGGAGCAGGTTTGCTGGCAGGACTTGTGACCCGGTAGAGGACCCACGCTGGAGCAGTCTGTTCCTAAAGGACTGCACCCTGTGGAAAGGACCCATGCTGGAGCAGTTAGTGAAGAACTGTAGCCCATGGGAAGGACTCACGTTGGAGAAGTTCGTTGGAGAACTGTCTCCCGTGGGAGGGACCCCACGCTGGAGCAGGGGAAGAGTGTGAAGCAGTCCTCCCCCTGAGGAAGCAGCAGCAGAGACAAGGTGTGATGAACTGACCACAACCCCCGTTCCCCTTCCCCCTGCGCCGCTGGGAGGGGAGGCGGTAGAGAAATTGGGAGTGAAGTTGAGCCTGGGAAGAAGGGAGAGGGGTGGAGGGAAGGTGTTTTAAGATTTAGGTTTTATTTCTCATTACCCTACTCTGATTTGATTGGTAATAAATTAAACTAATTTCCCCAGGTCGAGTCTGTTTTGTCCGTGACGGTAATTGCTGAGTGATCTCTCCCTGCCCTTATCTCGACCCACGAGCCTTTCATTATATTTTCTCTCCCTTGTCCTGCCGAGGAGGGGGAGTGATAGAGCAGCTTTGGTGAACACCTGGCATCCAGCCAGGGTCAACCCACCACAGACCTCTACATTCGTATTTGGTATCACTCATGGGACAGCTGCTGTGAACCGCAGGGAATGTCCTGCTGGGATGGTGGGGCTATAGCCTGAATTCTGCAACGGGGGAGGTAGAGCTTGGCTAAGAGGTTACTTTTTTTACGAACAACAAAATAGAGAATAGGTGTATGAGTTACAGAAGGTGAGCCAACAGAACTTAAATATGTGCGACAATTCTAATAGCTACATCTTTTCATGCTTTGTCACTACTGTGGGCAAGCCACAAAGGGTCCTTTTGTTCCTCTGTTCCTGCAACTTCCAAACTCAAGCTTCCTGCATGCTTCCTTGTCATTGTTCCCTATTTCATTTATTTTCTGTAGCCTATGCCATGGCCTCTGAGTGTGTCCCATGGTTGCTTCCCTGTTACTGTTTTTATTCTCCTGTATGTGAAGGAGGTAATTCAGGATATCATCTATAGGCTGAGGCTGCTGTGCTGGGGACCAGATTTGTGTCATTTATCCCCTTTATCATTTCCATTCAAAGCTACCAGGCATTGACTGTTAGCGTCTGGGTATACAGCAAAGTTTGTAATTGGTCAGGCAACAAATTTCCGATATTAATTCCTTAAAAACCAACCATCAAGTTGAGGATAAAGTCCACTTCTCATGCCCAGTGGTTGGTTAAAGATTATTATATTAAAGGTTAGGTATAAGATTGCCTTTCAACATCAAAAACAATTAAGTTTCAAAACATAAACAGTTTATATGTTCATAAGAACAGGTTCAGCAAGCATCTGTCAAAGATGCAACATAATATTCATCAGCATTGCGTTCCTCTTCCACATGGTACATATCAGCTACTGGCCGCATGGATTCTTCTGGACCCTGCTGAGCAGCAGGAGAGATGCTGGTGGGGCACTTTCCTGCCAGATGGGGCCATGGTAGAGCTTGCCTGACAACCAGCTGATTTGCTTCCCTTCATTGATGTTCTCCCCCTCTAAGAATGGATACATTTATGCCAGTAGCCAAAATAAATGACTAGTACAAGCCATAGTGAGATGTATTTCTGCAACCCGCATTCTCTTCCCTGGGAATTATCCCGTTATTCCCATGCAGCAAACCCGCCACAACTTCAGGCACTACAGAACTTCCATTCCATAAGCGAGGTGTTATCCATCCCTCTAGACGCTCTGAAATCCTGCTAGCCCCATATCTTGCCCTGATGCTCGAAGTGGCCAGGTGGGAAAGCATGAAATGGAAGCTATTGGGTGATATGCAAATTATCTATAAATATGCAAACATTAATCGAAATAATTTGCATTAACTGTAACACACAAAACTGCCCAAAGCCGTAACAGCAATGTGCCATGCAGAGAAAGAAGAAAAGAGAGCGCAGTGCAAGGACATGCTAAAGGGATCTCCTCCCCCTTTAGTTTACTGATCCTGTCCTGAAGCGACGTGTAATTTGGATCCAGCATTACACGAAGTGTGAGAAGGAAGAGGAGACTATTTTTATTGGCATATCCAGAAAATAGGGTATTTTGGTGGGTGCTGTAATTCTTTTCATCTCTGAACATAAGAAACATAATTCAGCCCTTAACCTCTCTCCTAGTCTTGCTTTCTCTCCCTCTGTATATATTGTCTTTGTTGTTATCCTAATTAACATCATCATTATATTTTTAAGTCATAAAAAAAAAAAAACACCTCTGCAGCAAGCTTAATGTAACTGACTGATTTTCATTCAATTTTGCTTCTTACAGAAGTGGAAAGTGCTATGTTGCCTAAGAAATAAGAAGGGCAATTTCCTTAATTTTTTCTTCTGTTTTTTTGGGCAGAGTATGGAATTTATAACTCTGGCTAGACAATGGCCCCCTCAGTGGCAGAGATTCATTTCGGAGACAATAGATGTTGTCCGAACTCTGTCACTGTGGCCACATCAAACCATTATTATGGCTGCAAGCCAAGAGAAGAAAAAAGAATCCTTTTTATTATTGCTTTTCTGTGCAGTCTCTGTAACTTGGCAAGGGTCTTTCAAATCTGATTTTGCAAATCTTAAATGCAACATATTATATTGTATTATTAACCTTGTATTTCGTATGCCTTTGATATGATTCCTTGAAGTCTACACAGATCTATCAGGTAGCTTTAAATGCATTCTACAAAGAAACCTTAAATAATACAGCTACTAAAAAGGTTTTTCTTTTACCTAGAAATTCAGTCTGCTGGCATATATCATCTTGAAAGAAAATGTTCTGTTTGTGTTCCACAAGTAATGTTTTAAGTTGTTACTGATGTTTTTTCTTCTTTTATTGTTGTCATACAACTCACAAGGAAATTAATTTTTGTTTCAATTTTTTTTTAATAAGTTATGCAAATTTCTAGTAAGTGTAGACATTAATTGTGTTTATTCTTTTTATTTAGGCACCTTTGTTACTAAAGTAACAGCTACAGATGCAGATGATCCAGTTTATGGAAATAGTGCCAAGCTGGTTTATAGCATTTTGGAAGGACAGCCTTACTTTTCTATTGAGCCACATACAGGTGGGTGACTCTGAATATGAATCCCTGGGTTATATTTACACAAGTGACCGTGCCTCTTACGTATTTCATATAATACACTTAAACAGGGAGCATAAGTAGATGTCTGTCAGTACTACTGAGTTGTAACACGTGTCTCACTTGTATTCCATCAGAGTCTGATCATGTGAAAAGACAAAGAAAAATCTGTATTAATGATAATGTAAGTAATGGTGATGCTAATATTACAGAAGTTACTGAAGCAAAACTGAAGGTAGTGGAAGTGCCGTGTGACTTGTAACTGATTAGGGATTGAAAGACTTGGCCTGAGGAATTTAATGAGCCTAATGTAATTTTCAATATGAGACTATAGTATTTCCAGTTAAAGAAAGTGCAGTTTAGCTTTGGAATTTTAGTGAATATATTGTGTGTTTTCATTAAAAAATGATTTTTCTTTCTTGATTGGATGGTCAGGGGAAAGAAAGACCATGATAGTGAGTATTGCTATGAAGTTTTATTAGCATGCATTTAGGATGAAAGTCTGTGGTTTTAAAGTCTTGAAAGTCATCTGAAAGAAGTGTCAATAAATCCATTCCCGCTTGTTTCCTGTACATATGTTATACTTAAAGCAAATTCATTTAGTTAGTCTGAGAAGTGTTTTTTAAAGTGATTTGATTTTATTTCTTATATTCTTTCACCTGTTACGAGAAGCTGTTTTTAATCACTGTAAGTCAAGCAGCTGTGATCTCCTAAGGAGAAGAAAACTATAACTCATTTTAGAACATACAAAAATCCACCTGAATTTATATGACCATAAAGGAGTAAAGTAGGAATAAAAATTCTTGTCCTCATGCAGATTAACAAAATTATGAAATAAATCCTAGGAGAAATTATTAAAGGATGCTTTCGATAGATCAAGTGTGCTGAGTTTTTTCATGAACATTAAACAGAGCACTCTTAAACTCTTTAAAGTCTGGAAGTTCTTTAACTCTTTCTGGTGAGATTGCATGGGAAAAATTATTTCCCTTTCCTAGAAATGCCCTAACTTGCAGAGACTTTCGGTAAATAGTGCAGGTCGATAAATATTAATAGATTAATGGATTAATCCATTAAAGTATTTTCTTCTGGTTGAAGGACAGCTATCCGAAGTGTGAAGACAATCTCTGGAATGTGATTCGGTATTTTATTTCATGTTGCATGTAAAATAGAGTTTTACAAAGAATAACTCTTACACAGCACAATGGAAATACAGTAGCTTGTTTCAAAGATAAGTATGTCAAGAGAGCGTTATTAGTGAAGCCCCTTAGTTCATGCTGGCTGATTTGTCACAAGTTATGTGGAAATATAACTCTGACAGACCCCTGACTATCAGGTATCAAAATATATTATTTGGTTTTCTTTAACATTACAAATTGTTGCATGCAGTAATGACTTCAGTCAGCTGTCTTAATTAGAGGGGGATGAGCTGTAGGCTCTCTCTCAGTTTCTACTGGGGAAAGTTAGTGCTTTAGTAGGGGAACTCATCAGCTTTCACAGAGGAACTGAGAAGTGTATTCTTCACCTACACAGAAGATATTTCACTTCTTTCACGCAAAATAGCCTGAAAGAAAATATTCCAAATATAAAAAATTGTTTAATTTTACTCAGGTTTATTATTTGCATTGCATTAAAACCTATGCTTAATCCAATGAAGTAACTATTCATCACCTAGGAAAGTGATTTCCATTATTATAAAAGCCAGAGAAAACTCCAAAGCTTTTTGGTGAACCTGAAAATCAAGATTTTTCTCCTGTTTCACTAGCGTTAAATTCCCCCTCCTACCTTCATTTCCAGTTATAAATATTCCTTTGAGTAGCAGTTCAGTTACCGTGAAAATGACATGTTAGTTTCTAAAGGGAATTTAATCATAAAGAATTCAACTGTGGCTTTGCCACAGTCCCTGAGTAAGCGGCTTCATATTATGGAGCTGCTTCTGAATGAATAAGTGGTTTCAGATTCTCCATTTTTCTAGATCTATGGAGGACATCAGTTATGTTCTTCTCTAAACCATTACAACTGAATGAGTTTATGTACTGAGGCCGTTCTCTGTTTCTTTGCCATCTCTATGTAATGGCCTTTATCTGTAGTGTAACTACCATACTGTTCTTACAGCTAGCCACCAAATAGTTTGTTAAATCCGGAGAGTATGCAGTTGTTTCTATGATATTAGATGGACCTATCCATTGCTTGTAATGTTTTAAAATTTGCAGAATTTGTCCTTGTGTCCGAGATGTGTCTTCATTCACTTAGAGAAATCGTAGCCGTACTAAATGTCAAATTGTGTAAAGCCCTCCAGCATACATTTGTTTAAAATATGAAAACAATAAATATACATAAAAGTCTAGTCATTAAGCTAACCAGATGCAGTAGTCATGTAGAAACTGCAGCCACATGTTATACAGGATGAAAAAGGTTGCTCTAAAACCTAGCAGCCTTATAGCTGTGGTTCTTCTGAAGAGAAGTGTTGACTTCAGAAAACGTAAGGAACTATGCAGCACATTTTCTTGGTAATACCAGAATTTTGGAGCAAGGGTATGATAATGTTTATTACATACCAGAGAGAGTTTTATGGGTTGTTACATGTAGTCTTAAAATGCCAGTAGTATTATGCTAAGATAGCTGCAATTTTGCAGTAGCTTGTGGCACGGCACATTTCGCCTTTTCGAGGTAGTGGTGCATAAACCACGCACACCAGTTTAGCAGCTCTGTATTTCGGGCAGTAGTGCCGTTACCATGGACAGATAGGGTGGAAGGTGCATTTTAACAAAAAGAAAATGTCCAAAGCAAATAGAAAGTATGTAGATGTTTAGTTGTTTCTTTATACGTATCCAACCTTAGCAATGTGAACCATCACAACTAATATTTGTTTCCTCTTAGTAACTAGGCCAGGAAAACACATTATCTTACACATTTGTGTGTAGTACTCGGGAACCTCAGTGAAAGTTTTCATATTTGGATGCTATTGTGACAGTGTACAAATAAAAGCAGAACAGCCAGGTATAGTAGTGTCTTATCCAAACCAAACCAAACCTGAAGGTGATCCTCCAAGCGTGGTAGATATTTTAGGGTTTGGGGTTTGTTTGTTGGGGGTTTTTTGGTAGGGGCGAGGATGGGGATGTGTGTATAGCTACATTTTCTCTGTGGTTGCATTTCATTAGTGCCCCTGCTAAGCTGAAAGCCTTTCTAATTCACTTGAAACAGAATTGTGTCCGAACACAGATATTGTGTCTTTCCCAAAATGGAATACCGTTTTAAGAAATGGACTGAAGTGGATCACTTCAACATAGAATGTAAATATTTTCTGTCATTTGTGGGATTGTATTGAATGTTATCAAAAGTATAGCTACTTAGAGCTGATCTACTTACTATTTTTCTATATGACTGGCTTTTTATTAGCTTTGCTTATTAGAAATTAAGACTAGATTTAGATCTGTGCAGCTACCAGTACCAGGGCAGCCATAGATAGGCTGTACTGCCTATAATTGTTTTCATTTCCTGGCTCAGACTAAAGATTTTCTGACCTTGCTGCTTTGTTCTAGTGGTACTTAGCTGACAGCTGACCGTCAGGAATAATCCCAATCATGCCTCCCGATTCCTCTCCCTTCTGCAGTACAAAAAGGGGGAGCAAAGGTGTAGGATATGGCTTCATGCCTACAGCAGAAAGGGTTGCTGTACCTGAGGGTAAACCTGAGGAAAGTAGTTGCTTACTCTTCTGCTTTTTTGTGCCTACTAACTTGACATTAACTAGGTGTAGTCCTTGTTTGAATCACACTCTTGGTTGAAACTCTGACAGTACTCTCAACCTTCTTGCTGAAACAATTCTATAATGCTGGGTGCACAGAAATAAGTACTGGTAAGTGACCCATAAAACAATAATTTTCCATTACCCTAGATGAAAAATGCATATACTTCTGCAGTTCTAGTTTGCAAATTCTTCTGTATGAGTTATAGACACATGAAAGAAGGTAATTCAGAAGTTATTTTTCATTCAGTGCTCTGAATATGGCTTAGGGTAAATGCTTTTTTGATGACTTGTTCTGAATATTTTTCATTTTTCATAGGTGAATTTTAATATGACCACTGGTTTATTGGATAGAGAGTAAACTTAAATAATACATTACAAAGATACAGATTCAGATTTTCTATGAGAGGCTAAACCTACACTGTGATGACATCAGATTAGTAACGAAACTCATGGTGGACTAAAATATATTCCGTAAATCATTATCATTACATTTGACTAACTGATGTCAGGTTTCCTGACTAGTGTGTGTTATTTATAAAGGTATACAAGTTGTATGTATTCTCTCATAATCCAAATAATGACAATCAAAATGCTAGGGAAGGGGGTTCCTTAAGACTGCTAAAAGTAGCTGAAGTACACTTCTCACTTTTAAGCTTTTTTCGGGGATATTAAATCATGACTGTCAGCTTTAAAATAAGATTATCATAATGTAACGTAATATGAAGCGACACTGTGTTCTACAATATAGGAATGGCAGAGAAAATACATTTTCAGCTGTGTCTGACTTATTTACATTTCACATGAACTTAAATAATGTCACTCCTACACATATCTGAAATACAGCTACATGAACAAGGCAAATTACGCCAAGCGACCTACTGCACTGGAAAACACATTATATTATTCAAGCATAAACCCTTACTATATATGAAAAAGAATAGATTTTAAACACTGCCATCTTGGATATGGTCATTTGGTACAACGCCAAAGCTCAAGTTAGTAAAACTGAGATGAATAGAGGAATCAGGAGACCTAGAAAACTAAAGACTCTCCTAACAGAATGTGGATATTTTTTTGGAGAGTGAATAATTGATTTTTTTTTTCTATACCTAGCTTTAACTTCCAGGTGAAAATGCACATGCTTTAATCAACAGAGCTTTTAATGATTTAGTATATGGCCCTCTCTGGACCACAGAGTTGAACCTGCGACACCCTGTGGTTCTGCAAACAGAACATAAATGAGTAGGCCTAGGAGGCATGAAAACGGCATTCAGCAGAAGTCAGGTCTGCATCTTTTATTTTAATCTGCAATCTTTACTCTCTTCCTCCATCTAGACCTTGAAATACAGTCCAGCAGAATAAAAACAAGTAAGGTAGCAAGAGGATAAATGACAGCAACTTTTGAGTTACAGACATTTTTGTGATGTTACAGACTATTTCTTCTATCTGGTTGTTAATGTCCAGTTTATTAGTAATGGTGCGTATCAATGATAGCACAGCTGCCCTCAGAGTGTTGCATGTAGTACTGATGAGACCATCATCAGAAAAAAGACTACTGAAATACTGAAGAAAGTTCAAAGCAGGGTAGCCAAGGTGAGAAGAATATTACTTATAATGAAAGATTGATTGAACTTAATTTGTATGAACTGGATAAGAGGTGATTAAAGGAGGATATGAAATCACTGCACAAATATTTGAAAGGTGTTAATAAAAGAGAGGCATGGGGACTGTTTCTGTAATTACTCATGATAAAATGACAAGGTAGCATTTTCAAACTAGAGAGAGATGGGTATACAATTTTGATACAGGAAGTAATCTGCAACTGTAAGGGGAAAGTAATGAGCTGCTAGGAACAGAACTAACTCGTGTTCAACAGAGCCTTTCTAAATAGTTCAGTTTCTAAATAGTTTAGATTTAAACCCTCATGGGGTTAGTGCAGTGAAAGAACTTGTTCGACATTAGTCAGAGCCTGGATTGAACTGCTGCTTTCTGGCTCATTTCATTAACTGGTGCTGCTGTGATATCCTTGCCAATTACTACAGATTTAGTTCAAGTTACCTAATCTTTTAACTGAAACAATTTTAAGAGGCATAAACTGGGATGGGTAGATGTTGTTCTGTCTTAGCAAGTGAGGCGTAGGAACTCCTTTCCTAGAGCAGAAGGCAGGTATGTGCAGCAGCATACAGAAGGTAGGTCCATGCAGCCCAGATAGCAGCATTCCCAAGGTAGCAGAATTGGCTCCAGCACATGCAAGGATTTCTAGAGTTTATACTTGGTCGCTTCCGTTACAGCCCCGTCAGCTCTGTCTTGACAGCATTTGATGCACTTAGGCGCAGTGCTGAAAATAGAGTATATTTTCAAACTAGTATAAGCCTTTTCTTGTCATTGCGTACTAAGTATGCTGTGCAACCTTAGGAGTTGTGTTAAGGTGTTTGTACAGAGATTCTTTGGTGATTCTGAGAGTTGTCTTGGTGACAGCCCATTAGGAGAGAGAGTTGTACTGACAAACTGCTAGTGCAGCAGACCCGAGGGTCAGTCCTACAGTTCTTGCTTTTTACTTAGAACTATAAAGTGCAACTATTATGGATAAGGTATGTAGGATTGGGTCCTTCATTAGCAGCAAGAGCTGTCTTTTCTGATTAATAAAGGAAGTACAAAATCACTGCAGAGATGTTTGAAAAGAGTTGCGATGGTCTGTAGTTGGTAAAGATGAGTGGCTTAAGATCAAGACAGATTGGCATTTGAAAAAAGGTGATTTCTGCTTTTAGAGTTTATGTAATAATGGTAGTAACAAAAAAGCTGATACCACACATTTCTTGCATTTCAGAGCAATATCTCTATCATTTTAGAAAGCTAGTGAGATAGTTAGGACTTAACCATTTTCCTCATGCTGACTAGGAAAACAGGGGCTACGTATCTAAATAATGTTGTGCTTCAAGAGATGAATTAGAGAGAGGAAATTGAACTACACAGCTAGATTTGGAAAGCGTCTGAAAAAGAATCCAAGGCTACTTTCTGTAAAGTGTCTAGTATAATTATAGGTATTGGAGGATCATTACAAATAAAATCCTAAGGAAGCAAGGTCATAAATGCAGTGTAGAATATTTATTGTGTTCATTCTCAGTTGGCGAGAGGGTCATACTATGCTGGTGAAACTTGGTCCCAGGGAAAAGGGAATGGCTGGTGAGTAGAGATGAAAGCTTTTTACTTATACTAAAAAACCCAGATACAAGTTCATCTGAATTAAAAAGGTAGTATTACAATAGGTGTTACCCAGTCGTATTCTATATGATATTCTTGAAGCAGAATACATATAGTGAAAGGTAGGTAGTGTTAATTTACGCACAATGGCAAACTTACAAGGTCTACTTCAGAATGAAAGCAAGATCAGAAAACACAAAAATGGTAGTAATATGGGCTGAAGAAGAAATTACAATAGATTGTAGGTTACAGAAGAAACAAGAGAATTAATAAAACGATACTCAACCTTCATCTCACTGTTTAACAGACAGGCAGGCAGTGCTATCTTCCCCATACAATTTTAAAAAATAGACATGGTAATAAGATATGTACACTGTTAGCTTCTCTCTTAAAAATACAAAAATGGCACAGAATCACTCCACATAAAATGGTATAATATAGTATTCAATTCCTCACCTAGTGATTATTTTTACTGTGGCTAATGTCTTGGATTTGAAATATATCTATATCTGAACGTAGCTGAGACAACTCCTGTAATTGATAATTTTTCTGGAAAGTTAGCCAACTTTGCTAGAGATGACATATTTTTCTTGTCTTGCTAAAATAAAAACCCTAAGGCATTAGAACTAAGTAAGAAATGATAATATTTTATGGTAAATTTTATCAAAACAATTATGATTTTTATGAAGGGTAAATTGAATTAAAAATAATGGATCAGTATGCCTGTATCACATTATCAAAGTACTAGAATTTTTTTAGTTTTCAAGAAAGTTAGTTGTGATCTATTCATTTTTTAGGAATTATGGTACGGGTTTTCCACAGATCTCCAAGTGAACCTTTTTTATGGACTGCTAAAACATCACTGAAGTCAGCATGCTTCATGGGAATACAAAGAATGCATCTCACGGCTGAAGACATTACAAGATTGATTTTTCAGGAGTTTGGGTCCTAAATGACTGCTATATTTAATAAGAATCTCCACCAAGACTAGCACAGAAGGAAGATCAAAGCAATAAGACATGGTTTAGTGGTGGACTTGCCAGTGCTAGGTTAACAGTTAGGCTTGATGATCTTAAAGGTTTTTTCTAACCTAAATGATTCTGTGATTCTATAACTACTTAGCTCTTCCAAAATGAAGAAGGGAAAGTTCCAAAGTATGCAAGTTGAAATAGCAGGAAGTCTTCATCAAAATGTCTGAGATGAATGAGATGCTTCAAAGGCTTTTCAGGGCCAGATTCCAATTTTGCATAGTGCTTGCTTGGTTTTGTTCCATGTTCTCAATTATTATTATGTGCAGTTTCATAGCATTGCCATAAAGAGATCCTTAAAAAAATAGAGAGGAAAGTGAAAAGTGAAAAACAGATCCTTATTTCTATTGTTCCTTTTGCTTTTCTTCTTTCTCTTCATCAGCTATAGCTTCTGACACATTGCTTCTTTTCCCCTGATCTTTTTCAGTGTGAGACAGTGTATATTCTTCCAAATAGGTTTTTGAAAGTAGTCCACAGGGGTGCATTTTAACTGATTCAAGTTGTGAGGCAGATTGTGCAAATTGCTCAGTGTGTGCATTTAGGACCACTGTAAAAGTAAATCCTATTCTGCAGCTGTTTTATTTGCTATTGAGCAGTGTGACACCAATAGCTGTTTAGGAAAAGCAACTCAGCCAAAAAAAAAAAAAAAAAAAAACCAAAAAAAACCAACTAAAGGTACTTCCAATATTGGGGGTGTTTTGATTCTTTGAAGAAATAGATTACTACTTGATTTCTTTACCTTCCAACCCGCTTCCTGATGTTTCCAGCTTTAGTCGGAGGATCCGTAGCCATGCAGGTATCTGTTCAGTGGTTTTACTACATGTCCATTGAATGTTTTCACAGGACTAAGGTTTGTGATATATTTTAGAGTACATAGAGATAAAGCCTTATCTTAAACAATATGGAAGAAGAGACCTCAAGTGAGAATGCAGTGAGCACCCTTGCCCCAAAAAAGGATCAGGTTTATCCCTTCTCATTCTCGACAGACGTTTGTCTGATAGGTTCTTAAAAACTTTCAGTAATGGAAATACTACAAATTCTACAGGCAGCCTTCTGTCTGTACTTAACTTCTCTTTTAGAGAGTGTTCCCCTAATTTTTTAACTGAAATCTCTCTTGCTGCAATTTAAACCCATTTTGTGGTTTATATTTTAGGCCTATTATTTCTTCTCTTATCCCCAGTGGAAAAGGAGAGTAACTCCCAGTAATTTTTAATATATTTGGCTGTAAAGTCTTTCCTCATACTTCCCTAACTATATAAACCAATTTTTTTCAAATCTGGACACACTGTTCCAGCTGCAGCCTTACCAGTATGCGTGAACTGGAAGGATTATTCCACAGTTCTTCCATATAACATACTAGCTAATATACCACAAAATGTTTGAGCATTTTTATAGCAAAATGCTGTTGATTCATTTTCAGCTCATTTTGACTCCACATTCTTTTCTGTCTTGTGAGTCATCTGGTCTATTGTAATTGTGAAGTTAATTGTTTTACCCACACAAAATACTTCCTAGTTGCCAAATTGAGTTGCATCCTGCTTTTTTAGACTATCCAATTTGTCAAAATTGTTTTGAACTCTAATCCTGTTTTTCCAGTACTTGCAATGGCTCCCAACTTTGTGTCATCTGAAAGGCTTGATAAGTTCTTCCTGTCTTCCATCATTCAGGAAATACTGAATGATGCTAGAAGCAGAACAAAGGCTGCAAACCACTTCACCCATCCATCCACTTTGACAGTAAGCCATTGATAACTGTTCTGAATACAATCTTCCAACAAGTGTCTACCTGCCTTACATTAGTTTACGGTAATTCTCATCCCTCGCTTTTAAACTACTCTTCTGTTTGGCACATATCATTTTCATCCATCATAGCATGCTGAAAGTGATTATGTTTTTGTTCTCGATTTGTTTCTGAGTTGAATTGAAGTAGAGCAGGTTGAATGCTCAATGAGTTAACGTTCTGTGTGCTGCATGCCTACTAGTATTTGGTGAGCCTGAATTGTTTTCTAAAAATAGATTGAAAGTTTCAATACTTCCTGTGAGCCCAGCCTGAGAACTGGTGAGTAAAACAAAAGAACAAATAAATATCCTTGAAATTCTCTATGCATAACTCCCTTCGTCTGTCTTTGTCTCGATCACATTACTTAGGTGAGGATGGAGCCTTTTTGTGTTTATTAATTTTGCCTCATAAGAGATACCGACACTTCTCTTTTGCTGACTTCCATTCTATAGATTCTGAATATAGAAATACTGGTGGTAACACATCAGCCTGTGTAATTTGGATATATCTGATGTTTAAAAACCTTCAGTTCCTCTTAGAGTAATTGAAACAATAAACTTCTTTTTAGCTTTTTATTGTGTTTGATATTGAAACTTGACTTTATCTTTGACTCTTAGCTTCTGGCAAATGGTTTATGGGCTGAGACAGCAGATAGAAATATGTAGAAAAATATTGAAATAACAGGTTGTGTTAGTAACTTTATAGAGGAAAAAAAAGCAATTTTTATGTCTTAAAAGTCAGAAACTGTAAATCTGATTTAGACACTTTTTAAGGTATTTAATATTCCTGGTATCTTTCAAACCATAGACAAGGGCTAGACTGTTCCATACATTAAGAGACAAATTAAAATACATGTCTAGGAAAAATCATCATTTTATTGAAATAATCAACTTGTCTCAGGGGAAACTGCAGAATACAAAATGTGACATCTTACACAAGTCATCTGTGGGCTAGACTTAACTATATAAATTAGGTTTAAAAAAAAAACCAAACAAGGGAAAGTCTGCCTAAAAAATAAAAATGGAGAAAAAGTTATAGCAGGCTTAATACAAAACCCATTGAAATAGGGTTTCACTGATCTTTGGATCAGCTCTATTAGTGGAAAAAAATTAATGTGGACCAAATTCTGATACCCTAAGTTTTCATTAGCATCCTTTTCATGAGTCATCTCATTTATAACGATAGAATTATTTGCCGAATGCATCATTATTATTCCTAAACAGTAAACCAATCAGTCCAAACCAGTCACAACTGTCAAATGCTTTTAGAAATAAATATCATTTACTCTCCTTACCCAGGCTGCTATGGAGGAAATGGCCCTACTCTTTTACTGAATGTATTTTGCACCTATCGCATCTGATAAATGTTTATTATTATCTTCTGGGGTTTACTGTTCTCCTGTTTTCATTAAAAAAATTTAACAGAAGCATATTCTTCAGTGTTTTGCGGAATAACTTATGTCCCCTCCTATAGATGGTATAGAATAGTTAAATTACATTAATGTTGTACTTCAAGCTGCTTCATTGGTTTTACAAGCACTGGATTACATTGTATTTGTCAGGGTCCTGAGCACAGCCTCTTCAAGGAGTTTAGCTGGTTAAGTTTGGAAGTGTGGCTGGCTGCGTCCAAGGTCGGCTCTTTTGCTGATACGAGCTGTTGTGAAGAAAGCTTCATGCAAGGGCCACCCCTCCTTTTCCGTGGGAGCTGCTCTTAGGCTGAGGCTCTACTGCTGGCCCCCGGCTGTGCTGCATCTGCGCCCAGTCTCGTATTTTCTCGGTTCTGACCCAGATCCAGACCTCCAGCTGGGTTTCCTGGCCTGGCCTCAGACCTGCCTTGTTGCTGTGGCCTCGCTGAGTGATCATCAGCCTGTGGCTCATCCTGGCCACTGTCTCTGGATCTGAGCGGGACCCTGACTTGCCACTCTGCAGTCTGGCTCCTTGTTGGTGAGGTCACTGCTCCTGCCTTGTTTCCACGCTCTGCTCCCAACTCACCTTTAACTGCACTGCACTGGCCTTGCTGCTCCTAACCCCACTTACCCCATGTTGGAATGAAAAATGACTGATTAAGTATCAAGTTCCTTGGGAACAAGAGATTACTCTGGCTTGGCCGTTGCAGACATAAGATAGAGGTTTCATTTTCATCCAGAATTATATTTATAAAATAAGAGAACAAGTAAGAGAAACAGTATAAAGTAAGAGAACAACCAAAAATATTTTATGGAAATCATTTACAAAAGCGTAGGTTACGAGACTGCTATTAAGTTATGTTTGGTGGTTTATGTAGCAAGCATATTGCTTTATACTAAATGCCTTACACTCCCTTGCTCTTAGCTTGGTCCTGTACTCAGCCAAGAAAAGAAGGTCTGATCAGATTCTTAGTATTACAATATTCAAGACAAATGGATTCTAAAATTTACTAAAATGCATCTCTATTAATGATAAAGACCAGGAACATTTCTTTATTCACCATAAATACATGAATAGATAATCTCAGCATTTCAGCCAGAGTGTCATTTCTAAGAAGCTTATTTAACAGAAACTATCCATGTGAAAGAAAAAGAGCTATTTGAAGTCTCCACAGCTATGCTAGTCCCAGTAGAGAAATCAAAACTAACAGATTCGCAATAAGTATTGATTGACATCTACTCAACAAAGAACAGGTAAAAAAAAAAATACATTGCGAGAGCTAATGAAATGTATGATCAGGCCCAATAACGGGTATGTATGATCCAGGGTGTGAACTTGGCCACTCTATTCAACATGCAAATGTCAACAAATATATGGTACAATATAGAATTCTTACCTTCTTTTTTTAATGACTTGGTGAGTTGCTGTCAATGTTTGCCCATAAACTGTGTCCTTCAGCTCTGTAAGTACAGGCCCATGAAAAGAGACACCCTTTATGCCTCATAAGAATGCTCAAGCACCATGGTTTAAAGGAACCACTACAATGGTGGATTCAGTTCCCCTCGGCACTCTTACACTTCACTTAACCACTAAGATAACCCACTCAGTTGAACTTTGTGCTCTCTTTTCACAGACAAATGATTTTTTTAAAAATAGAATTAAAAAACAGGATTAAAAGAAAAAAAAAGCCATATTTCAATTTAACATTTAGACTTGTTTTCCCTAGGTTTAGTGGGACTTCTTTAGTTGACATTACTAGACTGTCATGAACACCATTTAAATGTACCATTAAACATTTAGTATTGCACTTTCCGTACTGAATGTTGTGAATATAATAGCACGTTGCAGGTGGAGAAGTTTTGGAAAGAAAAAAAGATTTTATTATTTCTTCTGTTAGATGTCCATGAAATCTATAGGAGTTTGCAGTGGATCTGGCCCTGTATTTAATTGGACTGCCCCTTGCAGATATCTTCCTGCTAGCCCACTGACATTTTATATTTTGATGTACTACAGATCATTTTACGTCTCTGTCTTTAAAAACTTCCAACCTAATAAAGTAGGTGATAGCAGCTTGCTGAGATCATTGTCCAACACGTGACCCTCCTAGAGTAGGGACAGTGGAGTGACTTTAGGAGTTTGCAGTACTGGTGACTGTGCTGAAAGACATACTGAAAGACATGCTGTCATTCTCCAGTAGAAGTTTAGGCACTTGATTTAGGGCTTAAGGGAACAACTGTAGCCTGGATTATATACAAGAGCAGATTAAATAATGGTTTTGGTTTTAAAATACTGGAAACAATTAATCTGACCGATACGCTTAACGGTGTTTAAGGTTAAGTTTACTACATGGTTGTCTTCTGTTTGTGAATTCTGTGGGGAAACGATGGATTTCTGTGGGAAGTAGGATAGAAACCAAAAAGTTTATGAGGGAAAAAATGTAAAAATTAATATGTATCACAAGTGTGATTAATTCTTGAGTTTTGAACCACAATTTCATTGCACTTTTCATTAAATCAAGATAGGTGACCTCTAATATACTTTTTTGAAAATCTCAAATTCTTCTTTATCCTTGGTACTAAGAGGCAACTTAATTTTTATATTTTTATTTACATATATCCATAAAAATAGCTGCAAAACTGAATTTGGGTCTGTACCTGACTTTTTTCCCCCCCCATTATTGTAGCTATAATTAAAACAGCTCTTCCCAACATGGACAGAGAAGCCAAAGAAGAATACTTTGTGGTCATCCAAGCAAAGGACATGGGAGGACATATGGGTGGACTCTCTGGAACTACAACAGTGACAATTACACTCACTGATGTTAATGACAATCCTCCTAAGTTTGCACAGAGTAAGTGCCATTATGTGTATGTGTTCTCCTATATAAGAAAGTAATATAGTGCCTGTTTTTTATTATCAAGCTCTTTTTTTTTATCATCATATTGCCTGGGTTTGTAATGTAGTTTAAAAATATGTAGCTGCTATTAGAGAAAGATTAATAATCCTCTGCCTGATTAAGAGCTTAGGAAAGAGGGAATTACATCCACAACAGTGTACACAGCTCTGTCTTCCTTGTTACCCCTCTTACATCCACACAAAAGGGCTTGGGAACTTTTTTCATACATTTATTTGCTTTCAGTGCAGTTGTTTCTAAGTGCTAGTTTTAGTTGCTGTTATATGTGCTTCCATCTCATGCAGACAAGTGACACCACCAGTAAAAGACATATATGACTAGTAAAAGAAATAAAGGTCTGACTAATTAGGTACTAGCGAAGAAAACAAAGAAAATAAGTCTGAGTCTAGATAATTGTTGATCTTTAATTCAAAATCCATATTTACTACTGTGGTTCCAATGGATATCTTGCTGGGCTAGGTTAAAATGATTTGGCATCCTGCTGAGATTCTCTACAAGCTTTGCAGTCTATTTCAAAGATGAAGACAAAAAGAAAAAAGAAGAGGGAAGAGCATAATGACTGGATCGATTTTATTTTGAACAGGTGCAATCTAATGCACTATTAGAAACTTATCTTTTTATCCAGCTTGTTCCGAAAAACTAAAGTTGTAAGGTATTAAGGGTCTGTTCTGAGGCTGGAGAATGTTCACGTCTAGACTTCGTATCATTTTTACTTTATAAGAAGCATGTTTTTCTAACATGGTACTTATGCACCCAACGTAAAATTAATTCGTTTCCACTTATGTATGACCTGAAGTCCGCTTTTGCCCTGTTCTGAAGACACAAAGAGTGAAATGGGTTTGTCCTAGTACTCAGCATGTGATAAATACTCTCCTATAGTCTAGAAAATTCACATACAGATAGAGATAAAAAAATATGAAATAAATAAGCAGAGGTAAAAGCATATTTGCAAAATACATATTTTATTACCTCATCTTAGTGATTTTTAACAGATAAGCACTCTGTGCACAATAAAAGGTTTTCTCTCATTATAAAATAAGAAATGCATAATTTTCTTACTTTATATTACATTGCATTGCTTGCACTTGTGTAATAGTGTTTTCCAACATATGATGACAATTTCCCTAATAATGTGAACATCTATAGATGAGACTCCTGGATGAAGCGTATCACCACAACGCAGAGGGACATTTCTTTTATACCTGCGATGTACTGTAGCTCTAACCCTGTGACTACAGATCTACTTTTGCCAGCTTGCCGGGCTTTTATATTTGTATCACTTTCTGTCTTAAAAAGCCTTTGCCTGCCAGTGTGAAAAAAGCTGATCAGAAAATCAGGAACACAACTGGTGCTAATTGGTACATTTGCTGGAGGTCTCAGCAGGAAGCACAGGAGTGAATGCATACGGAGATGAAACTGTACTTTCCCTGTGCAGTTTACTCATATCTGTTCTCCTGTAGCTTGGATACATGACACACTGACTGGGTAGCATGAGGAAGACTGCATCACAGATCCCTGAAATATATTTTCTACACAGAAAATGTAGATTAGTTTTCCTTCAACAAAGAGTGAGTTGCTGACTTTGAAGCTGTTACAGCTAGTGCATTCCAGTGCAGAATTCAAGCTACCATCTAGGAATAACCACCCTGTTGTAACACTGACCGTTATGCAACTTCATTAGAAAAAACCTGCATGTACTATAACTTTGTATTGTATATACATTGCATTTAATGAGGATAAGCCATAGTAAATATTGTAACTGGATATTATTACAAATTCTGCCTTTTAAAACTAAGTATTCATAGCATGCTGCCTAGCATTACAGATTAGTCATGACTGGCCTTATACAAAAGCTGATCAAGTCTTTAACATTTTTTTACACCGTTGAAGCACGGTTTGCATTTGCCTGGAAAGGAAAATAAGAAAGGATCAAACTTACAATAGACCCTAACTGGAATGAAATAGAAATTCATAAGATGTATTACATGCTGCTTTCACAATAAATTGTAATGAACTCAGAAAGCAGTGTGTTTTATCAGTTTGTTGTTTCCAGGCAGGATAGAAATGTATATTTATGGTTTGATTCAAAGAGCGTTAGCCTCCTGAGTTTTAGAAATGAAAAAGATGAACTTTCACTACTTCTATGATCTCTTTGAAATAATTTTAGAGGTATTTTATAAGTCACAGAAGCTTTTAACCTGGCAGTTTACCATAGGACTGTACTGAGAAAAACTGTGCACTGCTGTGAAAACCAAAGGTTTTCAAAGATGCGTAATGTGGATTTTTGGTCAGCTCTGCACTATGACATCTTGACAGGACAATTCGTAATTCTTGAGAGCAATTTGTGTAAAAGAGTCAGCTGCATCATAATACATTTTTTTTACAATATTTTGTAAACTATCTTAATAAATCTGAGAGAAAAACACCAATCAAATGGTGTTAAAAATGCAATCAACTGTGTCTGAAGATTCAAACCACAAAGTGTGGACAGCAGTTTAAATTATGAACACATAATTTAGTCTCCTGAGGCACTTGATTGCTTTGGCTGCTCATTGTTTGTGAGCCATTATGAATATTCTTGAGGAATCTTGATGATCTTCAAATTATGTCTAATAATTTAGCCTAGAAACATTAAAGAAAAAAAGTATTTAACTTTGGGACAGACTATATGTATAGCTAATATATGTATTTGTGAATTCTTCACAGTTTCCTTCCTACTTTCAACTGTTGCTACTGCAATTAGCCTACAAACAGTTAAAGCAACAACTCCATAACATTTTAGAAAAACATTTAGAAAACTCCTAGCTGCACATAACAGTAAAAGCTGCATGTTGTCTTAGAACAACTGTGAGGACAGAAAAGAACAAGTCCAGAACCCTTTGTCAAAAACTATTTTAATGGTCTCATCTCTTAATCTTGAATTCCTTTTGACTGTTTTAATTACTAAGTAGCACTGCAGTTGATTAGATCACGTATTAACCGTGGCTTCAATAAGTGTAAATTACCAAGAGGTAAAAAAGTAGGCCCTCCATAAAGAATTTTTGATGTAAAGCATGCACGTCTTCTGTTTTTCAGAGTACTGTTAAGAACTGGGAGATAGAATAGTAAAATGGGTATTTTGATTTTTCTCTTAATAAAATGCTTACTTAAAATAATATATTACAAGTTCTAAATAGATTTTTGACACTTCTTAGGTAAGAAGGTTTGAAGCAAGTATTACAAAAAATAAAAATGCTGACAACTTGAATAGCACTTTGTAGTGGATTTTAGTCTAACCCTACAACCAAATAGTAAATACACTAATGATCACTATGAAAAGTTATCATGTCCTTTAAAACATAAATTTTGGGAGTTTTCTTGAATGTTTTTTAATTAGTTTCTTACCACAAAAGGGAGGTGGAAGGGGTTAAAAAAAAACAATAACAACAACAACAAAAAAACACAAACAAAAAAAAAAACACCAAATCAAATTAAAAGGGTCAAAAAAGCAGTAAAGATCTGAAATTGTGTAAGGCATCTTTAAAGTATTAGACCAGTTTTCTACAGAGTAAAAGCCAAAGTTTCATAGTTGAATTCTTTAAAAAATATAACTACATGTCTGTAAATAAAACGGTAAGTTCAACGTTGCATACTTTCAGTGTTGAAAGTAGCTTAATATTTATGTTTGCCATCACTAAGCATCCCTGCAAGGAAATAGCAGGATGCTACCGTAATGAAAAGAACATTCAGTAAAGTGAATATTCCTACATAAGGAAGACGTTTTGCTGCTTTCAGTAAAGAACTTGTGTAAATGTAGTTTGTATCAGTTGCACGTCTCAGGAGTTTGCACTGGGGAAGTATAAAAAAAATGAAGAGCACACGAGAGATACTGGAATCAGGTGTAATGTTTAGTCTTTTCCTCTTATTTGTAAGGTCTGTATCACTTCTCAGTGATGGAAGATGTTGCTCTTGGTGAACCAATAGGAAGGGTGAAAGCAAATGACCTGGATATTGGAGAAAATGCCAAATCATCCTATGATATTATTGAAGGAGATGGAATGGATATATTTGAAATTACTACAGATGCCCAAACTCAGGACGGCATTATTAGAGTGAGAAAGGTAAATGATATATCTGTTAAAAAAAAAAACGTTTATTGTACATACAACTACCCAGCCAGACTGTACTCTGTGAGAAGATTCTGGATTTCCAAGGATTCTTTTATTTATGGATGAGGTGTCAAGCCAGTGAAGTGATAAAAAAGGGATGTATTAGCCATGTCCCTCAAAATTTGCATTTAGGTGTCAACGGGGGGGACATCCATGGAAGTATTTTGTGTGCTGGGAATGTGTTAATCTTATCTGGGTTACCACATGGTCAAATCATATTATTTAAATTACCTGAAGTGTGAGAGGCTTAATCTTCCACCTTTCTCACGTTGAACTCTCTTTGCTCAGTGAATAGTGATTTCAGTGAACCTTATCAAGGACATCAGTACTGTTTCACATGAGAAGTGCCAAATTCGAGCCCTAAAGAAGGCTACAACTCGGTTACCTTTTCTATGCTTGTACAGTGTTGATGTATGCAAGATGAGGTATTTGCATGTACATAATAGAAGGACCACCCAATTCTATACAGAAATATGGGGAGAGACAGCATATCTAGTCAATGAAACATTATTTGCAGACTTAATTTTCATTGTTTTCTGGGAAAAGAGAAGAGAGACGATTCTCATGCTGTGTTCTGAAAAAGGATATGAATATAACTTGTAACACTGGCATAGAGGGTTTTAAATATGTAGCGTAGAACACACTAAATTACTCTTTGGGTTTTTTTTTTTCAAAACAAAACAAAACAAAAACAAAACTTGACATTCCAGTGAAAAAAAGAAGAATCCAGTGAGTACAGGTAATTAATATTCAACTTGTACTTGTAATTAAAGAAGTCAAGCAGAGTACCTGTCAAAAGTTTATATTTTCTGTTTCTCAGTCAGCACTGTAGATGTATAATAAAATGATGTATATTTATCATAATTTAGATCTGTTTTCCTAAAGAGAAAATTATGATATACATCCCTGATCTTCCTTACTGTTATTTATTCTATGCTGTGTCCTCTTTTGTAAACTAAGGCAATTAGCCTTTTGCCCCAGTTCCCTTGGCTTTATTTCATAACTGAGTCGCTAAGATAATGTTGTTTCATATATTAATTTTGACAGCAATAATAATTTTGGTTCTACTACAATAGATGATGTATGGAGGGTACTTTTCACCAATAGATTTTCTCCAGCATCAGTTCATGGGTTTTAGACAATGCAGAGTAAATTTTCAATATGATATTCTGATTAAGCATGACTAAATGTATTGGGGTGCTGTCATTTCTGTAAAGCACATGAAAAGCAATTGAAAAAATTATATAGGAGCTATGATTGGCAAATTGTGAATATGCTGATTTATAAATCACTATTCATAATTACAAAAGCTTACTAATTTAAGAGCTGCTAAAGAAGAAAGGTTTTCTCATGTTTACTAGAATTTCTGAGAAAGAGCAAATCCCATTAGAGCTTGATTCATACCTGAAAAAAAATCAACAAAATTTGAAAGTATACATATTGAAGGCTTTGACAGACTTCCTGAAAGTCCCTATTTGTGCTCTTGCCGGTATTTGCATTGCAGATTCAGAGTTTCTATGTCCTTTTCTTTTTCTCCCTGGGACATTGTAATGCAAATCTTAATATCTTTCCAATGCTTGGCAATTTGCATCTTTCAAATTTGAATCATTGTGAGACACAAGAGAATTATATGGTGAATATACTGATGTGCTTCAAGACACAAACTTGAATCTCCTATAATGAAAATTTCTAATATTCAAAAGTGTCACAGATTTGGTTTTTATTTGGTATTTCATTCCTTTAAATCCCCTGTGTTTTCATCTTTTATGTTTTAATATGGAACTGTAAAATAGTAAAAACAATGGTGACATGCCAGGTATATTGATAGAATAAAGTAATCGGTTTCATGTTTCTCTCTCTGAAAAAAAAATAAGATACAGAAATAAGAATTGCTACAGTTTTAAGAAATTCCTGAGAGACGTATACCTCATTTACCCCTATAAACAGAAATGCAGAGTTACCTGAAGTGCAATAATACTGAAGTACTTTCTTGTATGATTAGCTCTACATTTTTCCACATAATGCCTCTCATGTCCAACAAATAATAATTGCTAGTTCTTTGCATTTCTCACATTGTTCTGGAAGTAATAAAATATTTTTTCTTTGTGGAGCTAGTATAATTTTTTTTCTTATCTCCAACTAACAAAGCACTGACTAAGTGCATGATTAGTATGCAAGTCATGTCATCACCAACAAATTTGTAATATTTATCTGATATGTAATTGTAATGGTATAATTCATGAGAGAGAATATTTTAGTAAATTTCTTGTGAAAAGCAAGAAAACAAAGAGTTCTTGTTTTCTCTGAGGCTGGTTGGTAAACAGATATCAATATATGCCTAGGAAATTCGCAGGTTGGATTTCTGGGAGTGAGAAATGATTGCATTAAAACTCACTGAACGTGCTTAAATGCACATAACTTTCATCCATCAGCATTATATTCATTTGTTCTTTCTCTGTGGCCATTAGTAAAAGACATTTATCTTTGTCATTCTTAACAGCCACTGGACTTTGAGACCAAAAAATCCTATACTCTGAAGGTAGAAGCAGCCAACATTCATATTGATCCTCGCTTCATCAGTGGAGGACCATTTAAGGATACAGCAACAGTAAAAATTGTAGTAGAGGATGCTGATGAGCCACCAGTCTTTTCATCACCTACTTACCTACTGGAAGTGCATGAAAATGCTGCTGTTAACTCTGTGATTGGTCAGGTGACCGCCCATGACCCTGATGTGTCTTCCAGTCCTATAAGGTAGTGCTGCTTTAAAGTTCTCTTTGAAAAAAATACTGGCAGAATACTAAGTGTATTTTCCCATACATTGTATGACACTGTTCTCATGCTGTTTTATTTCTATGAAAATACTTGTATAGGATTTGTTTTATGATGTTAATTTTATCAGTTCGGATCATTTTCAAAATCACAAAGATGCTCCTTGCCACATGAATAGTCTTATGAAACAGTAAGAATGCAGTGAAATTAAAATAGGGTGTATGAGGTCAGATGGGGTTGAATCATCAGTGTGTATCTCTGCAGTTATTTTAAATAATCCACTAGTGTCTGCACTAACAATACTGAGTTTGTTCCATGTAGTTGTAAGGTTGTCAAAACATATTTTGTATTCCTTTGGCTAAACCCATTCCTGGTTTAAAGATAGAAAGTCAGAGATTATTATGCCCATATGACTTTTGCATCTTCGATTTATAATATTTTCCCTTTTTGATCTAACTTGAACAAAATCTGTTATACCAGTTTCATCAGATCAGTGTTTTCTATCTCATTTTGATGAGCACATATCTTTCCCCCACCTTTGTAATGGTTAGTATGGTATGATGCGAGTGTTCCCAAAACACATTTTGCTATGTATAGTGCTGCCTGATAAAAACATTATGAAAACAAACAGCAAAACGTCAAATTCATAGTAAAGGTATATTTGGAGAGAGTCTAATTAATAATAATCATCACTGTACATTACTGCTTTAGGGAATTTAAGCTACGCCAGCAGTCATTTTCAGCATTGTGAGGATGATGCTAATTGTTATAATCTATCACTTAAGACCATTTTCTAATCATTATCATTTACACCAGGTTTGTCAAAGACCCAAACTTTAAACCTTTATTTAGGGGGCCTACATGTTGCATATCATATTTTAGTATTTTCAGAATTAGAAATTCAGAATTTCCAACATGTTTGGATGTATTAGAGCTTCTATATGAAGATGTTGGAGAGTACGTTGGAGTCTCTCATTTCTAAATCATCCTTTCAAAACTAGCTAAATGTGGCATTAACTATCACAGATTTCTATACAAATTAATTGATTAATATATTTTCTACTGCAGGACACAACCCAGACAGTGTTAATAGGCACCAAATTTCTTTTCTTGCCAGAGAAGCTCTCAGGATGATCAAAGATGGTAATCTGATCATAGAAATAGGAAATAAATGAGGATAGTTTTCTATCCCCGGTTAGAAAAATGTTACATAAACAGAAAAAAAGTAATACAGAATGCACAGAGTTTGATCTATCACAATTTAAGCAGCGACTCCACCCCTGATTTTATTACTGCTGTCCACTGGCATCTGTGAAAAGGCTTGCACTGCCGCTACAAAGACAGGATCTTCTGAAAGGTGTGTGAAACCAGCCATGGTGGCAGCTAGTTGGCTTTCTTCCCTTTATTCCAGCTCAATAGTAATTTCTCTTTCAATTTAACCTTAGTTCCTTCCTCTGCCCTGTTCTGCTTTGCTCTTCGCTTGGTCCTGTGCTCCTCTGCTTCTTGATTGTGTCCCCTTTGTTCCTCATCTCAGCCTGGCTTCAACTCTGCTTCAGTTTTACCTTGGCTATTTTTCCAGTCTTGTTCTGTTTCCCTGGAATTCTTTTCTAATCCTGCCCCAAACTCTTAATAATTTAGACCAGCTACAAGCCTACCTATGTCCTAAAATTGAGCCTCTTTATTCTGTCCAAGCCTGAAAAATTGAACTGAGAAAAATATTTACTTCATTTCCGTTTTTTTATCATTTTATAGATCAAGATATTTTCAAAATTTTAAAAGCAAAAATATTTTATATGTGCAAACTGAATTAGAATGTTATTACTTATCAAGTCATATAGGAACAATTGACATACATGAAACAGAATTGGCCAAAATTCGTTACATTTAAACAAAAAGGTAATTAATTAGTGTGATTTTTTATCTTCTTTAAAAATATTATATGCAGTACTTAATAAGGTTTAATTTTTCTACTCTATTGGTTTGATAGCTAATTAAGGAATATACAGAGCTCAATTTTCTATCCAGCTTTCATTTTTCTTGTTTCCTCACCTGATTAATTTGGCTTTATCTGGGATAGCTCTGGAAAGTCCAAATTCCTTTTTTGCGTTTTTTGCATGAAAAATATTTTAAGGCAAAAAGAAAAAGAGATTTCAAGTTAGTAATTCTACTATTACGGGAGCAAAAATATTCATCAGAGACAAGTAGGGAGCAGAAATGCAGTTACTTTCTTTCCAATTCAGAACAAAATTGGAACATGGCAGGTTCTAACAAAAGTATATGGAAACATGGTTTTGTTGGATTAGAATGTTTCATTTTGATTGTGCATTTCAAGTGTTTATTCTGTTATTATATCATGTATATATGTAAATTTTATGTATACGTTTTATGATACACTTTCAAAAATATTAAACATAAGTTAAAAAATTAAAAAACAGAATTAAAACATTCTGTTCTAAAAATAATTGACTGTTTTAATACTGCCTGGCCATTTTTTAATGTATTTTTTCCTTTAAAACAGAATTTTAGGAGACAAAAAACAATTGCATTTCAAGGAAATTATATTTTTCAATAGATATCTCTTCGATCAATATTTTGGTTAGACAGAGCTTTTGTGTACATTTGTTATAAAAACCCTGGCAACACAAACAAAAATATGAATCACCTTATGTGCTACCAATACCACATCTGCTGCACATTAGTCTTATACATAAAGACTCAGTAAACGCAGCGTATTTCAGTACCATAAATGAAATAAAATATGGATATCTCTGAACATGGAAATAGTCTGATAATTGAGTCATGAGACAAAACATTAAAGACTTTAGAAAAATTATTATAGATAGAAAACAGCCTGGAAAGAAACTTCTCCCATGTTTTCTTTTTTTTTTTTTAAAAAAAGTTTAACCTCATTTCTATCCAATACAACAGTAATTTGTTTTTTATGCTTGCTTACAAGACATGAAACATATTCTCTGATCTTTCCATGACTTGATCCAAAAGGTATGAAATCTATCATAGATTTACAAGCAGGTGTATAGATGGGTTACCAGTCTGGTTCTGAATGTGCCCACCTTATGGAAATACCTGAAGAGGGTTATTTAGGAATGTCTTGTGTCAAATGCAGAGTTTTGGCAGTGGTTATTAGTCTGAAATCTCTGTATCGGATAAAGAAATTTAGACACCGTTAGATGGATGGGACTAAAGGGTGCATATGTTGTACAGGACTTTTCTCGTTGTTGTCGAGCCCTAATTGTGGATAAGCAAAGGCATCTTTGAATGGCTAAGTGATAATGTGATATTCAGCTGAATTATGCATTCATTATGTGTTTCTCCAATGAATATGAACTATCTTTTCATATCGGTTTTTAGGTTAGTCTAACTATATCATATCTTTCATAAACCAGTATTTTTAAAATAAGCAGCAAAATTTCTCTTTTATCTTTATTTGCTATTCTGCTGTGCATGTTGCTTAAGGGCCTGGCTTACTTTTAAGCCTGATGGTGAAAAGGATTTACCAATTTGGCTAATAATTGTAAACATGGTCAGCAGTTTGTCTTATTCTAGCCCAGTCATTTCAGAAGCATGCGTCAGTGGCTCACACCTTACTGCATCTAGACTGCGTCCATCTCTCTTGAGAAAGGGACCCAGTGAATTCAGCTAAGCTAGTTGTAAAGCTTTACTGTAGTTTATTTAGTAAGGGTGGTACATTCTTGCTTATAGTATAATTAGACTTGAAAGATCATAATCTATTAGCATACAAATCTATTGATTCCAGTAGTACTTCTTTCATGTTTCTGTTGTTATTTTATAGCCACGGTCTGTTTATCTGCAGTAAATTATCTTGGATAAAGCATGATCCAAGTGCATAGAAAAAAGTATGAGTAATAATCTTTCTTCCTATATTGTATCTGCCCTCCTATAAATCACTGCCCTTCAGTGTCTTTCTCTGTGGAGAGATAAGCTTCATTGTGGCAGGTTTTCCCCATTCATATCGACAGAGATTTCATCTTTGGCAGCAGTTGATCATTTTCTTAATTCACAGCAGGCCTTAAAAACCTAGATACGATATTTTGTGCCTCCCTAATGGTACAGCTGTTTATCTGTCACTAAGTAGCACGTCCGATCTGCTTGGCTAATAAACAATGGTGATTTACCACTGATGAGGTATCAGTACTGTGATTCAAATCTCAGCAGGTGCAGCAAAAAAGGATTTCTGCTCTTATTTACATTCGTGCAAATAAAGAATAGATCAAATTAAGTCGTAATAGCAATAGTGCATGAGCAGGACTGAGAATCATTTTTAGTCTTCTGTTAAGCCACGATGGGGTTGTTCCTATAATTGCCATAGCAGACCCATAAACTAACCAAAAATTCCCAATAACCTGTGCTGGGTTTATGGCAATTTCAAAATATATTATTTCCCAAGATATTCTTTTCTCATTTTTAGAGAAATGTATGTTTTATGTATAGCTTGTGGATCTGACAATGCATTCCCATTAAAAAGAGTTACAATACCATTATCATGAAAAGGAAACTGCAAATGTACTATTAGTTTTCCCAGGTTTATGACACTACAGATTTTATTTTTTATTTTTGTACCAAGTATTTATCAAATTAAAATCAGGAGAGGGTTTTACCTCTTTGTAGTCTTGTAAAGCCATGTAACTTATGTTAAAAATGTTTCATTTTGAATGCTGGTTTTGCATTGTGAATAAATACTGTTGGGATGAGATGAAATGCAATATAATAAACTCACAAATGTTACGCTCCCAGTTTTATAACTTCAAAAAATGTACTGCAGGAAGACTGTGAATGGAAGTTTAAAAAAGGATTGATCCTTAGAGAAAAACTGTGTCTTATCTCAATGGAATTTATGTCAAGCCCAGGTCAACTAACGTTAAATAACATATAAGCATTTCATATTTTGTTTGTGGACTGTAAAAAATTCATAATTGTTTGATATCAGAAGAGTTCTGTCTGCATCATTACATAAATATCAAGAATTAAAGATAATTTTAAGTCATGACATCTTAAAAAAAGTTATCGATTGCTGTCTTTCTTGTATTTTCTTGAGTGAAATCTTAAACCCGTGAAAGTCTCCAAGATATTTTTTACTAACTTCATTAGTACCAAAATTTTACTTCTAATACTTTAATTGGAACTAGGGAGACATCAAAATAAGGTTAAGATACATTTTCAGAACTGATTGCCTGAAGTTAGGCATCTACAGCTTTATTCTTCCACACAAGTGACCTGATTTTCAGAAATGCTGAGGACAGTACAATTCCCATTAAACCATCGAGAACTGAGTACATGGAGCTCACCTGAAAATCAGTTTACTTAAATGTCCAAATATAGATGCATGTGCCTAGCTTTAGGCACATATATTTGGAACTTTATTTCATTTTTTTTCTAGTAGTCTTCTTAACCAAAGTACTCGTTTACTCAAACGTTCTTGTTTCACTCAAACGTACCAAAGTACTCGTTTACTCTTAACCAAAGTACTCGTTTACTCAAAGTGAGTAAAACTAGTTCTTCTCAGAGTTTAAAAACAGAAAACTTAAATGTCTAACAAATCCCTTTTCCTAGTTAAAGGGTTTTCACTCTTAAGTCCACTGTTAAGTTAAGTACCTTACCAGTGTGATCATGCTAGCCCTGATCTTTAGTAATACAGTCTTTAAACACTTAAACTTCAAGATTTTGATAAATTTTCATAATTTAGAACTAATTTTTTGTAACTGAATTGTATCTTACTGAATGCATTGCACAAGCAATCTAATTGCAATGTATCTTTTATTCTGAATATGAAAGTATCTGACACTGAAATGAAAAAAGATGAATGCCATAATCCTAAGCTTTGAAATCAGATCCTACTGCTATGTCTATCAAAATCAATTGTGTTATGCTGGAATGAGTTTGAGTTCATCAGAATATGTTTATTGTAGTATATAAAGGAACTTCCAAATCAGAACTTTTTTTGGAAATTGCGTATGATAAAGTATAAAACAGAATGGAATAACTGATTTTCAGATAACTCTGCCATTGTCGCTGTAGCAAAATATGCTCTTGTTCTTTTATCAGTGAATTTAACAATGTATTTGCAAAAAGTAGAAATGTAATGAGAAACTGACAGTCTGAGTCACTTTTCTGACCACTATATAATGTAATCCAGTCTGATACTATATCCTAACTCACCCTATTATGCCTAGATATAATGCAGAACAGATGTAAAAATTGTCAGTGCATGCTGTTAGGTTCTGTAATACATAGGCACAAAGGCTTAAAAGGCTTTTATATAAATCCACAATTAGGATTCAGTAAAACCCCTTGAAGTCATTTTTTGTTGAACCATATCAATAGTTTATCACTAAACTCTCTCATTTCATACCTTTCCTGTCAAAAATTGGAAGGCTTAATTTTGTGATTTAGTTTCTTTTTGCGAATAATACATTAATAAAATAACTCTGTGAAAATGGACAAACATAAAAGCTTTCCTGGAGATCCTGTTCTGAGCTTTAAATCATCATCCTGCTTAATGCACCGTTGGAGCAATCTACTGCAGCTCTTTCTTGTTGTCAACCTGGCTCTGTTTAGGCTGCATAATTTACCTGGACATTCACATTTGCAAACTCTGACTACCTGTCAGACAAAACTTGTTTCGTTAAAAATCAGTGATGTCAATCCATAAAACAATCAGTCCTTCAGTGTTCAAAGTGTTTTATAGGAAAATGGTGATCACTAACTGCATTCTGCCCATGGAGCTGCTTGAACCATAACCAAATATGCTTGGTGAATAGTTCATGCTTCGTTAATCTGAAATTTATTCATAAAATAATATTATTCAGCCCTTTTTAAAATAACCATGAAGCCCACCATTTTTGTGTGCTTAATACATTACTGTTGAAATTATCATCTGTTACTGTGAAATACCATAGAAACTGTCTAATAAATGTGATAGATTGTGTAATTAACTCTTGATCAGCACCGTTTTTCAAAGATGTTACCCAGTGAACCTGAGGGCATTTTATGACCTTCACACTGGGTATACAGCTAATTACTCCATGGGCAATAATTATTAAGGTTTTTTTAGTCTCAGTTTGTCATTTTGTCTTATAAATTATTATGCTATTGAGCTTCTCAATCCATTTGGCTATAAAACTGCAGCTCTCAGAGGGCTCCTTAAATTGTCTTGTGATTGTATGGATTACACCAACTTCATTAAGTAGATTACAGGGATGTCTATTTTGTAGGTTTTCCATTGATCGGCATACTGACCTTGAGAGACAGTTCAACATTAACGCAGAAGATGGGAAAATAACTTTGGCAACGCCACTGGACAGAGAAACAAATATGTGGCACAACATAACTATTGTAGCTACTGAAACTAGTAAGTATTTGTGTATACTGACTTTTAGTTCTGTTGGTTTTATAATTTTAACAGTGCGCGCCATGGAAACTCTATATAATGCAGTAAAAAGTAAAACACATCGGATTTTTAAATTACAGAATTTTTGAAAGAAAACTTAATTTCTGCTGAAGTTCCATTTCTTTTAGTTTTCAAAACTGCATTTTTTTCAGTAAATACAGTAATATAGATTTTTGAAGAAATATATGAGTACATTTGTACAGGGTATATTGCGTAAATGTTAAAAAATGTTTAAAAAAACCCCAAAACTGAAGCCTTATATTTAGTTAGTTATATTAAGACAGAAAAAATAAAGCTTTGCTATTGTAGAAGTAAATTGTAGACTCAACCTAGAAGTTCTTAATGCTGAGTGATGTTACGTTTCAGTACCATAAATGATTAAGCACATGGGTAATGTTGCATGATAGTCCTATTTGATACATATGAATAAATTTACTCATATACAGCTATAGACAAGAACATGGATTGTTCAGATCTACAAAACTATTGTGACTGATCTGTTCACCTAAGTCATTGGGAGCCAGGAGTGTCACCCTGTCTGGGAATATGGGTCCTAGGTTTTAATCAAGAAGAATTCTTGATTAATTTGGAATTGTAAGCATTGCTGACAGGATCACATATGACCATATAATTTATTATTAATATTAGCACTGTGGTTTAGACTATACATTTGACATAAACATATTGCAGCAAAAGAACAGATTCAGAACATAGGTCTGTCATCCTATGTCATCGTCTTAACTGAAACACAAACTCTGAAAATGTTTCTGCTGACATATCCTGCAATCAATGCATCTGCACAATTCCCATACGTGCATACACACTTGACACGTTGTTGTAAGAATATCTGTCTTCGGAGCCTGATGATCAGTGCCGCTAATTCTTGCATGTACAAAATAGGGGGATGTTAATGCTTGCTTTTCCCCCCAGAGTATCTTTTTTAAAGGATATAGTAGTATGATACAGAACTTCTAATGCTCAGTTTCATACTACTGTAGCTATGAACATAATGAATGGGAGGATAAAATATGCTTATTTGGCCCATTTTTGTTGTCCAATATTTTTCTGTGGTACTTGTTTTCAAAAACAAACATGTTAGGAATCTGTGACAGGTAACTGAAATGGCATACATAAATGGGAAAGATAGGTCTGAGTATACACGAAGCTCTCAACTTACAACCCCTGTAAACTGTATTCCTATGACCTACCTTAATAATTTGTGTATTTCATTGCCAGTAGTGCAGTAGTGCCAACAGTGCCCTGTTAATTACTGTCAAATCTTGCAGGCAAACGCTACTTTGATAAATTAGCAAGGATAATTTCTGCTTGCAGGAAAGCCAAGCCAACACAGGGGATCAAACTACATAAGGAAAGAAAGTAAGCTCTGTTTTCACAGGGCATGTTTTGCCGAGGTTAATATCAAACCAGTTAATAATTTTGATGTTTTTAAAGAAGAAAGATATAAAATTTCCATACCAATTTTCTCAAGACATGAGGAATGTCAGAACATGAGATTTACCAATGGCATGGAAAGCAGAATTATTAGTTTGTGATCCAAAGTTTTCAGACATTGGAATAGTAAGATGTGAAGTGAAGTAATTTTACGTTTTGTTTCCTCCAAAAAGTCAAAAAAGTACAAAATACAAAGAATAATTTTTCAAGAAACTCCTCCAATTCATTTTTTTATCTACCTTATATGTGTGTGTCAGAGCAAAGTTAACAGAAGTGCACTTTACTAAGCCACATCAGAATCAAGTCTGCCTGTTGCATCTTCAGATTTTTAAAACATAATTATACTCAAGAATTTTGTAAGAAATCAGCCTTGTCATTAGACTTCATGGGAGCCTCAGCATCTATCACTATCGTAAAATTGCCTCTTATCAGACTGGCTATGAAAATAATAATACCAATCTTGTTCTAAGCATTTGCATTCCTGCTGATGGCTTATTTTCGCATTCCTAATATAATTATTTGACATTTACATAAAACAAGAGCTTAATTTCATAGACTACTATCTTTGCTTATTTAAGAGAAATTATTTTTAAGCTCCTCATGCACAAACTAAATGTGTTCATAGAACTGTCAAGCAGGGTAAAATGGGCATTTTCAGATTTTTTTCCAACACAGTAATAATCAAAATCTCTGTTATAAAATAACAGAAGTCTGTTGGAGGCAGACACAAGCAGCAAATGAAAATATGAAGTGTGTCATTATGATGCTTCCACTGACAGTCATATTAGTGGACTGCTGATCACGCCCATAAAAATAAAGATGTCAGCATCATTCTACAGGAGCATTTTCTCCTCCTAGGCTAGCTGCTTTCCAGGTTCAGTTCAAAGCTCACCTCTATTCCTGTGGGGCAATTATCAGACCATTTCATTGCCATTACACTTGCTTGCTAATCATAAGCCATGATATTGTTTTTTTCTTCTTGATTCCCAGCATGGTAGATCCTAAATATACCCTGATTTGTCAACACTTTCACAGATAAACACCAAGGTTTGCCAAAACATAAATCACTGTTTCAGAGCTTCGTGCTGATAAGTTACCTGCAGCTAAATTTGTGCTTTAAGCACAGGTAATTTTTGGCAGTTCTCTGCTGACACTACGACAGTTACTCCTTTGTATCATCCCTCAGCCACTGGCTCAGTGTCTTCCAAGACAAGATTGGTCTGGCTGAATTGAGCATAACTTCTGCATTTTCACCTGGGTGAGGATGAAGATTTTTAGATTCAGACTGGCTGATCTCTTTCAAAGAGATCAGATTTAGTATGGATAATTTTAAACATGCTACTTCTTTTTAATCTGAGTGCCCCAAAATGTGAACTTAACCCTTTCATGTCTAGCAAAACTAGGAGTAGAAACACAAAAGCATGAGCCAGTGGGGACTGTGACTCTTTTCTGTAAGTGCTTAATAGCCAAAAGACCAGTTTGGTTTATTTTTTTTTTTCCAGAAGAAGGATATTTTCTTTTCCTATTCATAGGCAAGTGTCTGGCTAGTTCTAATTCAGAACAAATTCATGTTATTGGTGACAAATAGTATTACCATCATATTTTGAGACCTGTGCAAAGTGAGGAGGGTGGCATTTCCCTCCTTTCACTTTCCCATCACTAGCAGACTCCTTCCAGCCTCTGTGAAGGAGTTTCTAGTTGTCTGCAGCCTTTCTTCTTGGATGGTTAAACTAGCCAGACAGACTAAGGAAAAGTTGCTTTGAGTGGCTCTCCCTCAGACAGTTGCCCAAACTTTTGTATTGCCTTTATGTTCTGGTTCTCAAAATATGTAGACAAGTTGCATATAGTTTTATGCCTCTTGTTTAAATCACAGTAACTACGTTACATACTGGTTGCATGCCCCTGGAGATGATTCTTCAAATATTTCATCCATCTGAATCTTTTTTTGGTCACTAAAGATGAAACAATGCAAAGAGCAATCAGTGAAAAAGACTGGACTGAAAGTGATTAACGTGGTACAGGTGATATTTAGGTAACAGTTTTAGTATTTCGGATTTAGTTATACATTTTCCATGAATTTAGTGAAAAACCAGTAGATAAATTCCTTTTGCAGCTTTGATCCTCTCAGCTGCTACGTTAAATCTATTCCATCCCTTTTGCCCATTTTTTTCTATTGTATGATTTTTTCTACTTTCTTACATTGTCAGATTAATTTCTGCTTCTTTGTTGTTCAACTTTTTTCCTCTCTGGTCATGTAGTGACTCCTCTATGTTGATGAATTCTGTCACATGGATTTTTAAGAGAAGAGAATATTACAAAGAACTTTGACCTTTTTGAAAGATCGCTCTGAAATACAGGCTTAGGATTCACAGAAGAAATGTGTATTAACACTCATGGCAAGAGGGATACTGAAAGTTATTGTACCTATGAATTGATTCTTAAATTTTCTTTCTACGTTGCCATACATCCAAGTTTACTCTGCTGAATGAGTCAGGAGCAGGAACATCTAGATGATTACAGGCTAGAGGAAGCAGGCTTACTGGCAAAATGACCTTTCCCTGAGAAATGTACCTTTTGGTCTGTGGATGTAGAAGGTGAACTTTGTTTTCTGTCACTGACTCTGGACTTCAAATACTGGTCTAATGAGATTTCTCATTGTTTTGTTGTGTAGTTGAGACTTATGTGAGCTTAAAATTTTATCCCAAGGTTGGCAGGTTTATTTTAGCTAGATGCTTGAGAGAACGGGGATGGATGTAGCCTTGCTTTGTAAGTCAGGGCTGATTATGCTGCTTGTATGTTTGAGCTCTCTGGAGCTATGCCCTGAACAGGAAAGGAATCTGGGGGCATGTGCAAGTATTCTCTGAGAGGCTGAATTGCGTGCAGTAAGAATGAATGATTAACTTACAGACGTTTCTTTTGGTCCGTCTTTTTTGTATTTTCAAAGGCTCATCACATCTTTGGTTCTTTGGTACTTTTTTGAAATGGCATTTTCTGCCATTCAGTAAAACCTAGTAGAGTCAGGATCCTAATAGTCAGACATGATCCCATTCATCTGAACACACAAATACATTTTTCAGTTTGTAGAAGTTACAATTATAGCTGTAACTACTGTTCACATTGATATGCTCGTGTTGCTTGCATTAACTGGTTAGCAATTTTGCTGGGCAGTGAAGCAGAGCAGAGTTCAGGCTGGGCTAACCCCCTCAGTATTCCCTCAGTTTCTTGTATGGGTTTTGCAGTACTTACCGAGTTATGTGTTGTCAATGCTACTCAGCTACTAAAAGAAAATCAAATAGCCATAATTTATTTATTAGAACATTTTTGCTACAGTTTGCACAGATTCTGAACGGACTTCAGAATCCCTGATCATTCAAGCTGTCAGATTGTCATACATGTATAAGGCATATAAAAACTAAACTCTCTCTTCTTTCTGCCTCCAGCTGCATGGATTTCCATTTCCATCTTCTAATGGTTGTAACAGCCACATTGCAGATATTTCCCTAGCATCTTTACTGTGTGTCTCATTAATACTAAGGAAATGCTCTATACTTCAGTCATTGCTGGTTAATTGATATAACAAAAGCAGTAATAAATGGAGAACTAATGCAGTGTGAAACCAAAGGAAAGACTTATCTCAGAGAAGCTGTTTTAACTTAGGCAAGAAAGAAGTGTATTAGTAACATAATTTAACTGCACAACATTCCTCCAATTTAAATATGAATATCCTGATATTTGCATACTCATCCCTCCTAAACTATAGCTGAGATCTACTTGAGGTACAGGATTCTAGTGAATTCTTTGGAAACAAAAAGTGTTCACTATTAGCAATGCTTATCTAGAATTCACTTTTTAAAAAGTGAGGTAATCCTTTTCTCAAGAATATGTGTATTACATAGTAGAAATTCATTGAATGATACTATAGATTTCAACAAGAAAAAACCTCTGAACATATCCTAGTTGACAGTCTCTGAGATTTGTGAAAAACAGAGCAACAAATAACAGAAACCATGGCTCATAAACTTTGAAGACAACTAAATGATGATCCCTTTAAACTCTCCAAGCTTTCTTCCACCTGACATAACATTGAGTGGGCTACTCAAGATCTATAGTTTCTTCCTAGCCTTCTTATGACCGTGTGCAACACTGGATTCCTCAGACTGCATTCGGGTCGAATCTCAGTTACCGTTTGTGAGGTACTACCGTGAGTATATTCAAGCATAGACAGGTTCTTTTATAAGGAGTACAGATTCAAGCCTTTTCAGACATACTGGGAAGTACAGAGATGAAGTGTGGATCCGTTTGCTCTGTTGCATCAGATTACAAGAAGGCTCTTCTAAAACTCCTCCCTCTTCTCACACTCTGTGCATCACATGCACAGACATGCAACGAATCAGTCCGCTGGGGAATTCCAAAGCCAGTGCAGGACTCCCTGGGAGAGGATATTTCTCCTAGCCTAGAGCAATGCTTTTAGCCAAGTTTTAAATCTCTGAATGAAGGGTTTTAATGGAATTTCTGTTTTCCTTATTCTCCCGCCACTGTAGTTATGGAGCTATTATTTTCATTTTGATTGACTGCTTTATCAAATGATTCTTGGTAGTCAGCTTTACTTGCCAAACAAAAAGCATACCAGTGGCTAGCTAAGCCCTCTGCCCAAGTGCTTGGCAAAGTACCAGAACTGCCACAACTAGTAGAAATTCTTGTGAAGTATTAGTCAAAGCAAGAGATGAAAATATAGACAAGATCTTGAAATTTAAATGGTGATTTGACCACAATAAATATTTTCCAGGCATAGAGCATAGGAATCTCAAGGACAAAGCTGTGGGCTCTATCTGACAAAGGTAATTACCCATACCAACTGCATTCTTCAGAAATGAAGAAGTATGAGGCAATTTTATCACCTAATGGGAAAGGGCATAAAGCCAGAAAGACTCTTTATGGTTTACCAAGAATATAAATACAATAATTGAATCATCACCCAGTACATGCTCTACTAAAGTTACCTATATTGTATATTCCTTTAAAAAATACAAGGACACTAATTAAAAAGGAAGAGAGACATAATTACTCTTCAGAATAAGCTTTCAGCTACAATGTATTTTTTAATGCCATGAATACCTTTGCTCATGCTTTCATTTATTTAATTTTATTTTGCCTTTTAGTGTAAAAATGACTATAGGCATTATTAGCAATAATTCTAACATTTTAGGGAGTTACTTTGGTGCATCATATAATTACCTCTAATTTAGGGCTGAGTAAATTTCAGTAAGTTTTAGAAAGAGGAGAAGCTCAGGAATATTAACCTTTTTCGCTTGACCCTTTTTTCTCTGGCTTAGTGGAACTCAAACTAGATAATCCATCATTTTTGCACAGAAACAGAGAATTTAGTAAGGTAGTTTTTATTCATTTGCACATAAATACAGGGTTACACAGAACTCCATAGATTCTAATGGGTCACAGAGCATTTGCCATTGGTCAGTGGAGGGCTGGTATATCGTGTAAATCTAGTTTGCAGTTCTCAGCTATGAAGGTGCATTCAGACATATCACAAACTTTCCCATTAGTGTTTTTCACAGCTCAAGAATAGCAGGAGAGGTGATCCACATGGATAATTGCATGGGAGTAGCCATATAATGAGGAAATATGAATGGGAATGGAGTGTACTTACGAAACAATCTCTGTATAAAATGGTCTCAGTACTCTGGGTACATTCAGGTATGGGATGCTGAATAAAAGTTAGCAACCTCTGATTACAGAGGAAAGCATGTAAGGCAGCTGTGCATAAAGCATCTGAGTAATTCAGTGTGAAAAAAAGTCAGAGGAGGTATTAAACATAATTATGTCAAGGAAAAGGAGAGAGATTTGCCTCAACAGTCTAACTTCTTTTCTTTCTATTATAAAGCCAGGCTAGACAACTTAGTTCTGGATTTTGAAATGTTGATTTCACAAAAACATACTGGAATTGAGAACGCTGTTCAAAGCTTAAAACACAAAAGGTTAGGACATTAGGTGGTGTTTTAGAAGGGAATAAGGCTTTCTGGGGCACAAAATGGGTAAGGATTCAAGTAAGGGGAATACAAGGGTCATTAGTGAAAATGTACTTGACTAATTCATGTGAAGTCTGTTTGTTAATTACTTTGAGAAAACTGGAGGCATGGCTAAACTCACAATATACATATTATATGAGCAGAATTAGTGCATTGTTAAAACTGAACAACTAACAATTGGCCACATGCACTTTGAACATTTGAATTATAATTTCTGAAGAAAATATGAGTAATCTTAAAAATACTGTGTAATATTCATCTAGTTTGATAAGCTGAATTCATCTACTTCTAAGCAGAATGTGACTATCTAAAATCTCCATTGTTTTCGCATGAGAGTAGGTCGGAGTAGAGGTTTGTAACTGAATATCGTTTTAGTCAATCTTCTTTAAGCGCAATTCTTTCTAGAATAAAGACTCTACTCAGGGTAGCATGCTTTCAGCTTCTAGTAAAGTTGCTGGATAGCAAAGAATGACAGTATTTTCTGGCTGAAAAAGAGAGGAGAGGATTTTTTAAAGGTACATACTGATATGCTAGGGAGATCTTTTTGCTTATTGCTGAAGGTATGCAATTAAGACTGGTTTGATGCTAAACTCCTAGAACCTGATTCAAATCCACCATATCCAGCAATATTTTATCTGTGAAGGAAACATAAGAGTAGTTAAATTGCACTGTTAAGAAAATCAGTCCCAGAAAGGAATATGAGTTCTAAAAATAATGAAATTTAAATACTTCTATAATAAATTCTTGTTTAATAAAAATTTTTTTAAAGCATTTTGACGTTTTGTCTATCAGTAAGGGAGGGATTTCTTTTGAGCTATTAATTATTTTACTTCAATCATTAAATAATTTAAAATAAAAAAATCAAAATATTCCAGACATCTTGTCCTCAATCAGTCTGCTTATTGTTATTATTATTGTTGCTAGTCATTATAAAAATTCATAGCTAATTATAACTGACAATAAGACTTTGCATACCTAAGTCAATATTTTATAACATTTTAATATGTATGATGTATTAGCATATTAACAGTATAATTGCTCTAAAGTGTGGGCCAGATTCCTGACTGGTTTATGCTAGTGCAACTCCCTTGATTAAGCTGGAATTGAGCAACACAGCAGCAAATCATGCTCTGGTACATTTGTTGTGTCTTAAAACTTTTCATCGATCAGTTTTCTTCCTGCTTGTTCGCTGGTTTATTTTTTCAGGCAAATCCTTTTCTGTCATTTAATGGCACCATATTATTTTCTGGAAATTTTTTCTCAGTTATATTTAGAAATTAAAACCTGTTACTTCCTCACAACAATTAAGGCAGAAAATCTGGAATCCTAATTAGGTTTGTGGTGCTGTGATCCACAAGGAGTAAAGATCCAGTAGCATTTCTTCACGCTGTTATTATTGCTAGTGTGTATAATAAAGGTAACAAAAAGATGTGGTTCCCTATGCTTTTCTGTGGTTCCCTGTTTTCCTAACTCTTTTTTCCTTCTTATTGGTAGCTGCCACAAGGAAGTGGGAAAACACTTTTTTCAAAAGATTTTAGTAGACTCTGACTTTTACTAAAATGGCGGGTCTGTAGAATAGTGCTTCCTAGTTGCAGATGCTTCCAGAGATTACAAATGCTGTTTTGCTATTGCTTAGTCTTTGTTAGGTAAAATTTTTTCCTTTCTTTTTTTTTTAATTTGCATTGATTTTTGCAAAAAATAACTTCAAACATTTCTAGCTTGCCTTTCTTTATAGTTTATAAGTCCACTGCTAATAGTTGCTAAAACTTAAACCATATTTTTAATTTTTGCACTCGTAACAATTCACTACTGAAATACGTAGCACAGTTCATTTACTGAAAGTGAAATAACTGCAAACTACATCTCTAACTTGCATCCTCGTTAGAGACAAATAAGGCTCAATACCATAGTACTTTATCAGAAATACAGGTTGTTTTCTGCCAGCATTTATTTCAGTTTGGTTTCTGAATAGATGTGTGGGTGGAAGGATGTTGGTAGTGTACTTTTTTTTTTCCCCCCTTAAGGATTTACTTAGGATCTGTGAATAAAACAGAATTATTTTCATTGTCGTAAACCTGACATGACAATAGCAGCTTCCAATACAACCCACTCAAGCAGCTATACTAATAATTTATTTTGAATTATGTATTTGTTTACTCATATTGATGTGTCACATATATCTTGATTATGTGTCACTATGAATATAAAGCTCACTGTGGTCAAAATTAGATATGCAGAAGAACAGTCTCTAAGGACACGCTGTTTGCATCCAGAGCTTCTGAGAAAAGACAAGTACCCGTAATTGCTACTCAAATACTGAAAAGGTGCTACAGTTTCTGATTAGGATGCCCCTTCTAACTCTTTTCAAGCCTCATCCCATCCCTTTGTTCCCCCTACTTTAATATCCCCCCTTCTCTCTCCTAGTGCATATCCCATGCAGTCTAATCACTCTTTTATGAAACATGTAGGTTACATGTAATGAGCACTCATATGTTACCTAGTACATCTAGTATTTACTATATCTTCTAGCATTTTCTTTTTGGAGTCCATGAAAATGAATAGGAAGTGGTGAAACTAAGGTGCATTTTTCAAAACACAAACATCATGATTAAAGGGAGACCACCATTCAAAGTGATTTATAATAACCAGAAACCCTTGAGTTTCTGGGTGGTTTGGTTTTTGGGAGGGTGGCACGAGGGGCGGGGGTTGCCTAGGCTTCCCGTTCCCCTCTAGCTCTAAGGTGCATATGAATTAGTTTCAGCATCCTCTGCTCCCTCAAGGACAAAATTACAGCTCACTTACTGTGGCCGCTGGTTCTCAGTCACATTGCAGCAGTGGATAACTTTTCCTCTCTTATCATGCATGGCTAAATTTAAACAGAACAGTGTCTTTTCATTTTCCCTTATGACCAGGGTTATGGTAGAAGAGACCCTCTTCACAGCTGTAAACTACATTTGAGGGGATGTTTTGCTTTTCCAATCTAGTTTTGCCTTTCCAAGCCCTTTTCATCTATCTATGCATTCAGACAAGACAATATCATGCATATATACCAAACAAAATATGATACTTCTGCAAAAAATTACAAACATTTCCCAGTTTTGCAAATGGATCTTTCAGTTCACAGAGGATCAGAGGTAATTACAGAGTAACTATTTGTTAGGCTGCTGAATAACTGTACAGCTTAATGGTGTGGAAAAAAAACAAAGAGGTTGCATTTAAATGTCAAATTATAGCCTGCCCTCAGATAAGCAAAACGGGGCCTGATTCCATCAATATGTATTGTAGCTGTATGAAAAGAATATACTAACTTTTTAAAAATATAGTTTGATTATCAAGTTTTATAAATCACTGTTGATACTTTGAAGTTAACAAAGTATCCGGTTTAAGTCCCTGTTTTAATTTAAATTATATTTACATTTTAAATCTTAAATTATTTTAAATGTAGGAAATAGATAATGTAATATTAAGGACAAGGACTAGATTAAACTTCCAGAATAGAAGAGATCTGACCAACTTCAGTAGAAGCTGAATCAGGCCTTGAAGTGAAAGGGGAAAGTGCATACCAACATAGTCTGTTTACATTACTTTGCTACTACAATGGCAAGCAAAGAACTCAGTACAGGGTTAGGTGGAATGTCACTGATAGTCACTGATTCGGTTAGACTCAATGATCTTAAGGGTCTTTTCCAACCTAAATAATTCTATGATTCAAAAAAATGATCCATTTGGTCTTTTTGCAGGCATGTTTCATTTTTCAGCAAATTGTAGGTAATTGATTCAAAATTCATATCGGTTCTGGGCTATATTAAACAATTCTTATGTCTTGCATGCACTAATGCAAAAGAAAAGAAAACCCTGCAGAAAATGAAAGTGAGTGAAAACTTTGTCTGAACAGGGCCTGAAGAATATGGCTTTATTTAATTATCATTTTCTGGCATGGCTTGTGCATCTGTGACAGAAGTTTTACTCTTTCTTTTTTCTTTTCGTATTATCAGCAACCTGAAAGTATAATCTGTCCTTTAGTCCCAAGCTATACATCTTATATATTGATTAAAGGTAGCTATGTGGCCTATCTTAGTCACCTCTTTACAGATGGAGTTGTTGAACTTTGGAAACCTCTTAACTACAAATTCAGCTTTGAAGTCAAGGACTTGAAAATGTAGTCTGTCCTCAGTTTCCCCTCCTTCTTGTCCTCCTTTCCAGGATACGCAGTTGAAATGCACTCCTCGCACTCCACCTGGTTAGCGGGTATGTATGGTTCTTCTGCATTTGTCCATGCCTGTGGAAGCATGCATTTTGCAAGAGTCTGACATCTTTTTCATGGCAATGAGAGGTAGAAAAGTGGACAAAAATGAAGGAGGTGGAAGATGTTGAGCAAGTCCTTGGTTAAACTTGTGTCAGTCTATCAGTGAGGAAATAAAAATAGAACATAACATAGTTTTGCTCTTGACTTGTTCATCTTTCTTCTGGAGACCATAATAAAATAAACCAAGTGATCTACTGAAAGGAGACAAAACTTTTCAACTCTATTATTATTTTTCTCCCAAAGAATGACTTAAGGAACAAACCCGAGAAATATGTTTCACATCTTTTTCTTTCTGCCTCCCTCCCACACACATGTACACGCAGAGACTCGCCACAATCTGTACTCTTCTAATATGTTCCAGTGTGCTGAAATAAATATAAATGGAACATTATTTTTGAAGCAGTGTTTGTTTCTTGTCATAGCAACTTCTACAGAAGCCTTTCTGCTATGTACTGATATGTTTATATTATTTTATAGATATTCCACAACTCTTAGTGTTTCCTCATCCCTAAAAATACAAGAATTGCAGGGGGGGATCTAAATCTTCATGATGACCAATCCTGTTTGGTTGCTTGAATTTTATCCTAATTCAGAAATAGCTTACATTCTGTTATTTTTAACAGAAATATGCCAATTACTGATGTCTTTTCCTGACAATTTCAGAGTCAGTTTCAGGCACTCGGTCTCTCTTGAATCAGATCATTACATAGCACTTCAGACAAATGAACACAGTATTTGCTTCAGTATGTGATTTCTATAGTTAAACTTCAACATAAATAAAATTTCAGTTTCACAATAGCATCTATGTTTCTCAGCATTCTTGAAGTTAGATTTGTCAGTTTTATATGACAAAAAAATTGTTACAAGCTGTGGTGTAACATAGGTAAAGGATTGCACAAAGAAAACAACAACATAAACCCTAACAGGAGAAATAAACTCGTCCTGCATTAGATTATCTTAGTAAAGTTATTAGATGAAACCTTGATAAAGTCATGGGGAATGGATCTGTTAAAATACAACTTAATAAGTTTGAAATATAAGGGATGTAAAACAAGTACTGTTGTTTTTATTAAGTCAGTGATTCAGATTTTATTTTGATTTCTCTGTTAGAACTAAGACTTCCTCTACTTCTAATTTAAAATATTATTATAGTAGAAATTTCACTGAATCAGAGAAGCATGAAATAGCCATTTTCAAGCCATGTGGTGATGACAATAATAATAAAAGATGTGTTATTTTCTAGGAGTCTACTTTCTATTCAGGTACTTAATTTTAGTTAAAATGCAAGACAGCTTATGACTTTTTAAAGAGAACCTTGAAGTGATTTTGGATGATGTAATTAAATAAAGGAAAACTGGATTAAACTGGATTTCTTTGGGTTAAACAAATGATAAGCTTCATTTTGTGCAGCCAATAATTCTCTCTCTTAAAGACCACTGCTCTTTAAGACCACTTGTAGGTGTATCTGTCAAGGAAAGACAGCAGAGAAGTGTTTTAAGCGTATTTATGAAGTGTTTAAGTGTTTATGGGAGTTGAATAGCTGCATTATGTTCTGTTAGTTATGGCACAAGACCAAAAATTTCATGTATAGGCTCTAGTTACTCCTAGTATTACTTGCTGCATGCAGTAACGATGTTAACAATGCTTAGTGCTTTGCATTACAAATTTCCAATGATACATGCACATCTCCGATATGTAGGGTTTTTCCAGGAAGGAAGAAATGTGTTGATCAAAATAAGAATTAGTGTAGGTCTGTAGCCTCCAAAAGTTCAGGTTTGGAGACACTGAATTTTGACTTTGATTATCTCATCTACCTCTTCATTTTTGTATCAAACACTGCAGCCTTTTTTAATCCTGAGTAAGTTTCAATTGGTATGTTATTCAAAGAGTACCAGCAAGGTGTGTATTTCAAGCGTTTAAAGTTCCAGTAGAATCTTGAGAACTGAGGAGAAAAGCAGAAGAGCTTTTTAGGTGCTTATAATTCTTGTAGACCTTTCAATATGCATTTCTAAACTCAGCTGGACTTTCCATTATTTTTGGAAATTTGTTTATTATCACTAATAAGTTCCACTAGTTATTTTTACGTTGAGTCATCCTTTCCTTATATCTGTCTAGATGTTCCTTTCTTTGTGTGTGTTCTGTGCTCATCTACAGCAGACTACTGGATCTTAGAACCCTTGGCAGTAATTGAGACTTCAGCAGAGACATAGAAGAGCTGTACTAGGAAATTATGTACACAATTTGCATATGTGTTTCTTATAGCTACATGCTGTGCTGTGGCTGTGGTGTCCACAGATGACCAACTGAATGTATTTGAAATGAAAAACTAAGTCCTTCTGTGCAGCCTTACTCTGAAAAGAGTTTTGGTAAACTAGACTAGTGGAAATTTTCTCAATATTTTTTAATCTTGCACCTCAGTGTGCTAGATTTTCAAACCAAGGCATTGCTTCTCAAGTGACCGTCCTAATGATATATTTGTATTGCAAGGTTCAGGGTAGGTCTTTTTAAACTGTGCATCACAATAAATACAGGTGATAAATGATGATTTGGTTAGTTCCTTAGAGAGAGAGTCTCTAACTTTACGCTCTTTTATGACTTTGCATAAAATAATGGATTGGAACTGAAGCAATCAGTCTTACTGTCTACCCGGTACATGCAAGAAGACTCAGTCTCCCTTAATTCTATTGACTGGGTGGTTCATTGGAAAAAAAATCCAAATCAAACAAAAAAAAAACCCCAGTAATTAAAACTCGGTTTTGTCACTAGTTTAGAAAGAACTGACTCTCTATTCATACAAATGAGGAAAAGTTCTGAACATTGAATACTAATCAGTATGAAGGCCAACTCTATGAAGGACAGTTGCCCATGCAAACATAACAGTTTGTGCACTCTGTGGATCAGAGTGGATCCACTTCAATCACTTTCTACTTTTAGTTCAAGGATACTGGGCATTGCTAACAGCGATAGATTTAAACTTGAGAGAGACGTCCTCTGCATAGACGTTTTACCACTGAGAAGTTTGCAGACATTAAAAGTATGAAAATGGACAGATTAAACTATTTTATCTTGACAGTGTTTTCATCCATGAGTGAAATCAGGATTTGCTTAGTGAGAATTCATTAATTTGTTTGAATAGGTATGCTTAGGGTGATTTTTATTTATAGGGAAAACACTTAGCATAAAGTGAAATTTCATCGAAAAGTTTGCAATGACAAAATAATGCAATGTATTCAGTGTGGTGGGCAGTACAAGCAGTAGATAAAATTCCCTCTCCATCTCTCTCTTTCTCAACAATAAATTTCATCATAGTCACAAGAACCCTAATAGGCGGTGGATATCCCCTTGTTTGGAGATTTCCAAACCAGTTGGGTCTCTCTTGTGTTTAGTAAATTATTTTTTTAAATTAATTCTCATCAAGCTTCTAATTCTAATTTCTTTAAATTTAATGTTTGTATTTCTGATGAAAGACAAACATTTTGGGGGCAGTCACAAGGGACATGAATAATTTCTTTAGAAGCTTATCTAATTAATTACATTTCTCTGTAATGTCTTTAAAATTTGAACTGCCATCATTTCATTAATTTAGATAAAAGTAAATCTTTAGTGTTTAACTATGACGCTAGTGCTGAGAATTCTGATAACCTCAAGGTTCATTGTCTGTATTTTTATCAAGTTAAGATTAAAAAAAGTGTTTAAAATGTTTGGGATTCATTATTTGCATGTTAACTTTTATTTTATTTCAAATACATTATTATTTCATGGCATAAGTGTTCACCTCACCTGTTAATAAGTGAGATCATATGATGCAAAATGCACATAAATATTACCCTTACAATATTTTGGTGGGGATTTCTTTTTCTTCTGTAACATGTTTCTTTCTGAACTAAAACTTTTGACTCCTTCAAATGGGAAGCATTCAAAGTCTGATGTCTAGTAATCTTCCATATCCTGTACAGGTGGAATTTTAATATTTCAGGCTATCCAGCAAACATAAAGCCTTTGTTTATAGCACTAGAGATTTGGTGCTAGCCTGGTTTTGTGTCTTTTTGAAATAGTTATTTTATGCTATTTCAAAGTAATGTTAGTAAAGCAATTGAAATTTACACGTTTAGATTTATAGGTGGAGCCTCAAAAATTATGGCTGTCTTTAGCATACAAGGAAAAAAAAAGGAATCAAGAGGTGGGGTTTGATTAGGTCACAACACAATTAACTTTGGTGGAAACCACAAAAAATACAGTGTGTATAGTGATTCTTCCTTTAATCATCTCTACCACTTGGAGGGCTGCCACCAGTTGCTACCTGCCCACTGGTGGAGCCTGACGTACTTCTACTTTGTAGACATTTGTTATGAGAGGTACATTGAATAGCAGGCAATAGGAACTTCTGTCCTGCCTTCCCCTACGCCAGTTCTGTATTGCCAGGGAACAGAACCCATATGGACTGATGACAGCTGCTAAGCTGTCACAACAACTGTGAGTAAGTTGATACCCTGACTTACGGTAGCAGCTTTCTTGCCTGCAGTAATAATTTAGGCAAAAGCACGTAGTTCAATTACAAGTCAGACCCAGAGTTTAACTCACACAGTGTGCAGTTCTTCAAACTGTTGTTGATATAAACAAAATAAAATACTATGGTTGTAAATTAATACTCATTAAGAGATGGATTTTGAAACTAGTATTTGAGTTACTTGTAGAGGTATGCATGTGCTATAGAACAGTGTTTTAAACTCTTCAGCTGGTCACCTCAGTTTAAACTGAATTCATGTTTTTTCTCTTTGGGAAAAATAATTAAAATATTTATAAATAGTCTCTTAAAATAAATTAGCTATACTGAATTGAAGGAAAGACACTAGAAACTGACGGTGAAATCTATTCAAAGTAGAATGCGAACTGTTGGTTTAGCTTTTCTTCCCTCACAGCTTAACAAGGGTATTCTACTCTTTACAGTGATAAACAATTTTATGCAAAATAGCTTTATCTTATAAGTAATGAGGCTTTATTTCGGTGAAGAAGGAAGTTCACAGGTCATATTTTTGGCCAGTGGCAGATGAATCAAAGTGCTTTAATAGTCCAGAGTACTATCTAGTTTTGCCTATGTCAATCTACCATCTATCTTTCTCACAATGTGGGTCTCCACATTAATCGTATTTGTAATGAAGAAATAATAGATGTGCAGTCAGAACAACTAATAGAGTAAAATGCTCTATGCTCTGCCAAAGATAAACAAAGAAATAAATCTATGTTGTTTACAGCCTTCCCTTTTCCATGTATAATGGACTTTATCAATAAAACAATACAAACTTCATCAAAGAAAAATCTTACCAATTTAGTCCAAGAAAGGTCTTCATTGAGCTAATCTCCAACAAACGCTGTTTGCAATAGGGACCTATTTATTCTTTTCAACCATAAAATACTGGCCATTCTTCTTTATCTCATGCTCCAACTCTACGATCCATTACGGATAAGACAACCCAATTAAGCAAGGACAGAAGACAGGAAGAGTATGGTTACTATGTAAGCATTTATGTATCAGTCCCAAAGTAATGTATCAGTCCCAAATTAAATATGCTTACCTCTTATGCTTTGATTTCTTTTCTTAGGGAACCACAGTCAAGTGTCCAGGGTGCCTGTTGCTATCAAAGTTCTTGATGTAAATGACAATGCTCCTGAGTTTGCATCAGAGCATGAAGCCTTTTTATGTGAGAATGGGAAGCCTGGACAAGTAAGTATCTCCATGTTTTTATGTTGTATACTTTGGTGTGTGACAATGGGGTGCAGTTCCTCCCTGTAATCTTATCTTTATTCCCAAAATATGTGCCTATGTGTTCATGCTAACGACTCTGAACATTCATTTAAGATAAACCTATGATCGTATTCTCTGGTTCATCTCTCTATATATGGACATATATATTTCTTGAAGTATAGGTTTTAAATTAAAGATAGGTATCTTGGGACAATATCCAGAAAAAATGCCGAGTGTCTTTAAGCTCCCACTGTTTCCTCTCTGTTTGATGGAGCTCATCACTTCATAGGTTCATGTGTGTTTATAGGCAAAAGTATCATCCAACCTGCATTCCAATTCAGTTATTGAACTATATTGCAGCTGGTCCCAGGTATAATTTAGAAGAAAGGCTTAAAACAATAAAACCATTTCCCCTTACGCATATCTCAGTTATAATCTCTTTCTATTTAGTTCTTACTTTTCTATGACAATTGGGAAAAAACAAGAAAGCAAACCAGAACTTGATGGAAAGGCAAGTAAATTGTAACTGCATGTAAAATATCTAAAGAGGGGTGGTGTGTTGGAGAAGTGGAGTTCAAGTTTTTATTATACTTAAAAAAAAAAAAGAAAAGAAAAAGACTTAACAGGTTATTTGCTTCTTGATTTAATGAAATAAAAGGGTTGGCAAAGGAATTTACACAACACTCTACAAGGTTAAATAAACACAGGAAGATATCAGAAGCAAGATTTAACCTGTACAGCCTTTTTCAAAGAAAATGAAACAGATTTCTTAAAAGGCATTGATTTTGAAGGACAAATGTACAGAAATCGGGAAGAATATCTCATATGCCACATAAATAATAAGAATAAAGATTCAAGAAAATGTACAGACTTTTAGAAAGTAATGCAGTGTAAATGAGATTTAACTTTTGTCCAGCTTGAGAAACACTGTATGTTACAACAATTCACTGTTTTTAAACTTTCTAATTTATTTCTAGATTGTGACATTTTATTTAAATAAACAGCAGCTGACAGCATGACACTAGTCTTGTTAATCCAACTATTCCTGTGTCTCATGTGGGTGTTAGGCATTAAATTCACTATTCTCCAAAGAAGGCTACCTGACAATAGAGTTAGAAATTATTTTCTTTTAGTAGTATTAAATGACAGCCGATATAGTAGTATATGACAACCTCCCTCTGCCAAGACTGGATTGTTACAGAAGATGATTTGACTTCTAGCACCCCTTTTTGTTTATTAAAAAGGTGTCAAAAATATGTCATTTAAGAAAGGAGAATTCTCTCTAACCACTGAAAAGCAGATTATTGAAATGTGGCCTTATGGGCAGACAGTTATGTTGCTAGTGGTATTTAAGTTCTTCTAGCTCAGAGTGGATTTCTGTTTAGCTCAGGGTGGATTTCAGATGCTGATTAGTTACGTTTTCTAGGATATATATCCTAATGAGTATACCTTTATCCAGGGTTCGGTAAGCTTCCCTGAAATCAGAAAGCTGTGTTGCACAGTGTTTTCTGAATATATTTATCTAGGTATTCCTATCAAATTTCAGGTGGTTTAAGAGATGGTGAAAAATGTTCATATTTCATTTTGGAATAAAACAATAAATGAGATGGTTAAGAGTCAGCTGGTAAAAGAGGCTTTTGTTTAAGCACTTACGGAAAACTTTCATTAAACCATGATATTCTTCATCTTACTATCACCTTTTACGCTCTTGATCTGATGAGAGATGTCACTCTTGAGCATGAATCCTTGTGTGAACTTTACAGATGGTTATTAAATAGTTAGCTGCCAGCATGGATGAGGTGGCACTGATCCTGCAATTTATTCTGTGTTTTAAACAAATATCCAGAATAATCACCAAGTTTAGGTTCTAAATTTAAGTCGTCATTCAAAAATTATCTGCTCCTGTAAAGACTGTAGTATCTACACTACCTGATTGGGTTTTTTTAATGCTTATTATTCTATATTCAAATTTTGGAAGAAATCATATTAATCAGTCAAGATGTAGAATTCAAAAAATTAAATATGTCTCAGCTATGAAATAGGTAATACGAGAAACACACTACTCTCTCACATAGTAGCAAAAGCCTAATTCAGATAGTTCTCCAAAGTTTAAACTTGAATGTTACATGTGCAGGAAAGGTGCAATTGTGTTATGGTATTCCAATCTATTTACATTTGCAGTTCAACTTAAATCTAAGTTGAAATGAAATTTGAATTACCGTAAGGGAGATTACATTTGAACCTTTTATGAAACCTTATTTGCAGACCCTAAATATATTGAACCATCTATTCAAGTTCAGTTTCTAAGTGTTCTATTTTGGGTTCTGATATAATTGCAAGTGGCAAGTGCAGCTGCTGGGATGTGACAGAATGTATTAAAAACTGTTGATGTACAACATTGCCAGATGCATTTTCTTTGCTTTAACCTACCTCTAACAGTAGAGGTACTACAGCTAGTAGGAGAGGAAAGGGAGAGGAGGAGGAAATGTATCTGTCCGTGCACATATTTATGTGCTCCCTGCACATTTTTACACACAACAGAAAGTTGCCAGAAATGTTTTTTGTCAGTTTTAGGGAGGGAAAAAAGAAATATTTGAACGTGCTGTTACAGTACCTCTAAGCTAACCGTAAAACAGCTCATGTCTTTCCCTGTTATTCCTTTCTTTGCGTAATTCCACTCGCTAAAGCCAGAACATTCATGGTTTTGCTGGCTATAGCTGTACAGTTGATTGTTCTCCAGCCCAGCTAAACTATTTTCCTATACTCCTAGAACAGAACAGAACATTTGTATTGTTGAGTAAGAAAAGTGCCTCACTCACTGTTCCCCAGTTCATACCCAGACTTTTCCAGTGAAGTGCTGTTTGCTCAAAACAAAGCTACAAAATTTTCAAACACTTAAGTAGTGCAGATAATGATGTATCAGTGCTCAAGCCAGTGTTCAAACTAGAGCAATATAAAACTGAGTACAATGTTCCTCCAGTCTCTCGCAATTTGTCTCTATTTTATTCAGTTCTCCTGATAGAATTGGCTTTTTCTAATGGAAGAAATCTTGAGATAGATCTTTGTCTCTCTGAAGAGTCAAAGCTCATTCAAACGGCAAAATGCAGGTTCTAGCAGTAAAGGGCTGGCTGTAGCTGAAAAGGCAAAGTTGAAATTGTACTGTGATGAGTCTGCTGCTTATAGTAATGAGTCTGCAAAGTAATTCAGAAATAACCATGAACACCAATGTAACTGCAAAAGTTTTTTCAGAGTTGGAAGAACAGTTTTAATGAAAGTAGGGAACAGTTTACTAATGATAAGGAACCATTCGAAAGTTGCATTGCAGGGAAAGACTTTTAAACAGTATCATACATTAAAATTGCACAGAGATAGTTATGATAGTTCATTGGTAAGAATTTTGTTTTGCTGTTTATCCTTCTACATCATTCATTATCATTATACTGGTAATCTTTTATAAATACTATTTCAGGCATATATGGCTTTGTAGAAATGCAATACAAACCTGCAGACTATAATGCCAAGTTGCCCTAGGGGATCATTTAACTACTAATTTCAGTCCAGAGCTGCCTGTTAAGCAAAATATGCTGATTTACTGTGTTTCTACTAAATGTATGTACAGAACCAAATATATGCATGAATTTTTAATACAACATCAAAGTTGAAATTTTACATGGAAGAATTTCAGAAATTTCAAGATTGAACAGCCAAAGGGTTATTAACTGTCACTGTAATGCTTATGGATATGTAGTGAAAAAATCTGTTCTTGATTTCTTTATTATTAGTATTGACCAATTTTGTTATGTGGAACACCTTTGTTATGCATGTTATTACTAGGAAAGAAAAAACATCTGTAGCGATAGGTAAGGCAGGTCAGCCCTGGAAGATTCTCTACCATGTTATGAACCACAAATTAAGAGTTGGAGAATTACTTCAATAGTGTTCCATTACGAGATCACACAACACTGAGCAATAAAGTATGCTCATCAGCATACTAATAAAAATGTGGTAATGAGAATTACTGGACTTTTCTCACCCCTATGGAGTAAAAGATACAGCAGCTTTGTATCACTGTATATATGTTATGCCTTTTTTTTTTTTAAGAGCTTATTTTAATGCAAATGCACAAAGAAATAAGGTTGCTATGGGAACACTAACTCTTAATTCCTTGACGGGTGCATGTAACACAACAAATGTAGTATTCCACTAAGCCTGTCTTTTGCATATAATTTTCAGTGCATTTTCAGAGGAAGAATGATTTGGTAAACAATGAAGGGAATGGATGGAAAGAACTAAAATATAAGAAAGAATTCTATAGGACATTAAGAGGTATCTATAGTTCCTGGGGGAAAAAAAAAAAGGACAAAGAATATACCCAGTTTCTATTTCCTGAAAATTTCCAATCTGGATTATATTCTAAGCTTATTTCATAAAATTTCTGTGAGCTGAAAACCGATATTACTAATATCCTTGGCTACTGGCTTTCAGGTATATTAATTCAAAACCTGGACACAGTGAAGTGAATTTTTACAGTCAACTCTCTTACATAATGCTGGAAAGAATTAACAGTTATGTAGCCAGTAAAGATAAAATTGCATAACCATTTGATAAACTGCACCTATTATGTGCAGTTGACCTTCCAGACTTCACTGTGCCATTATCCTTTTTCCCTATTGCTTTCCCATTCTAGCAGTGTTTGAAAAATGGAGCAATCATAAAATATATCTGTCTAAAGATACTTTTTCAGGATTCCATTCTAAATTGCACTTACCTGTGATGCAGAATTACTAGTACCTACTCCAGCCCTGGGCCTGGCACACGTGCATAGTTTAGTACCTTACACCTCTGCAAAAAGAAAGCTGAAAATGTTCCACATCTGTAAATGGCTCCATCTCTGCAGTGGGACAGACAACATCTGCTTATATATTTTTCAGCTGTTTATATTTTTTCACACTGCATAGCTCTCGAGGATCCATTATGCAGCTATTAAATTGGAGACTACTTCTTTACCTAAAAGCTATGTTAGGCCTTTTTTTGTCCATCTCTTCTAATACATGTGTTTAAAATCATATCAATCAAGGTTTCCACCTTGGCAGATGCAGTTATCAGAAAAAAGAAGCTATTTATCTGGTATTTAAACAATCTAAAATTTTTTCCAGCAGATTTTTGATAATAAACTGACCTATCCAGAATATGATTAGGTGAGGAATTAATTGTCTCACATTCCTTCCTAGGTTGTCTTACAAATTATGTACGCCTATATCAATACCTGGTCAAACATCTTTTTACAAACGTAATTTCAAATATTTATGTTTTGATGTTGCTCCTTGTGGTTATCTAGTAAGATTTTATTCTTTCTTTGACTCTTGAAGATCATAGAAGAAAGAATGGGGTATTGACTATTATCATATATGCAACAGATACAGATTGATAGTCCTTTCTCTTGCGGTAAAACAGTATAAAATATAGGTTATTAGCATTTTGTTAGTGCAGCTGTGGAAATTTAAAGTATAAGTCTATGAATTTGGACAGCATCAGACCCTGTTTCCATTTTTTACTCTACTCTTTAAAAATGAAATTTGTAGTGATTCCTAATTTGAATTTAATTGTCCAAGAAATTATTGGTCAGTTGCTTTAGGCATTACAAAAATAACTACATAAGACAAAAATGTTATTGAATTAAATGGACATGGGAAAGGTCAATAATTCTCATTAAATTTCTTATAAACCTCATTTAGTGTGAGCTAACTACCACTGAAATTCAACTCTGAGTGCAGGATCTGGATCCATAGTTGTCTTTGTTTCTACTTCTCTGGAAAATATTTGGAATCAAAAGTAATTGCACCAAATATTAAAAAAAAACCAAACCTCCTGATTATTTTCAAATAATGTTTCCTCCTTTCATATTCCTATGCAGCTCTGTATGATTTGAAGATGATAAACTGCAGTATCTTTCTGAGTAATGTTGGAGGTAAAAGAGGTAAATGGAGGTAAATACACGGCAGATACTGTAGTTGGTCATATAAATCATATGAGGCGCTTCATACAAAGTTATTTGATTATTCAAAGTTATTCAGACTACCCAAACGCGTTCTCCTCTTCTAACCTTAGTATCCTGCGTTATTCTGGGAATCATTTCTTAATAATGATATTTTAAAACAAACCTATGTTCCTATACAGGAATAAGTGAAGGTTTATTAAAATTATGGAAAAAATCCAAATATAGACATAGATATTTTCTTTTTTTTCTGGATTAGATTATTTATCATATAAAACTTCACACCAAAAGTTAATTTTTAAAAAAATATTTATTCAATGAAGTAAAAAATGGTGGTGGGGGAAAGGAGAAAGGATTAAAGATAGATTATACATTTTGGTCCGATGGGAAGCATGCCTGTACAAATGAAAGACTACCATAGACATCATGAGTGTTTCTGAAACACAGTTTTCCTTCTTCTTTGTTGCTGAATAATAATTTATTATTTGCCTAAATCAGCAGCAGTTTTTACTGGCCTCTCTTATGTACCTGTCTCTCCTTATTCTCTGCCTCCTCCTTCTGGAAACAGTTTACATGGGCCAGATACAGTCCCTTTTCTCCAGACTTTCAGTCTAAGGTCTGTAAAAGCCTTGCAAGGTTATAAGTTAGCATTTTTAATCTGGCATGTAAACAAATGAGAATGTGTCTGATAGAATGGAATGGTTTTTTCAATACTGTATGTTTATCAAGAGTGTGAATATTAATGAGAGCATTTTCTGTTGTAGGTAATTCAGATTGTCAGTGCCATTGACAAAGATGATCCTAAAAATGGGCATTATTTCCTGTACAGTCTTCTTCCTGAAATGGTCAACAATCCAAACTTCACCATCAAGAAAAATGAAGGTAAATATAAAACATATATAATGTGTATCTGAACAACTTAGTTTTGAATTGCTTTATTGACTTCCAGTTACTTTACCAGTTTGTCCCTTGGGAAATTACAATGTAGACAACCTGTTTAGTGGTACCTTCATTATATCTCTTAAGCTATTTCCAATATCTTTACAGTAGATAAGAAGAAAGTAAAATGAATACTGAATTTAGATCCAGAAGACAGCTCACTGGCTTAAATAAAATGAAAGGATGGATTTACTGCCTGTTGTATTTCTATTAATTTGAAATTCCAGAGATATGCTGTAAGATGAAAATCTGAAAATATGTTGATAAATAAATGTTGATACTACATTGACTGGATATAGATGGGAGCATAAAATTAAGTATCTACTAAATCCCCCAAAGGAAACACCTTTTAAGCCTGTTTGTTGTGTGTATAAAGGTTCCAAAATATTTCAGTTAGCCACTTTTACTAGAAAGAGAAATCTGCTAGGTCAGCAAAGCCTAGAAGGGCACTTTGTATCACTAAGCTTTAGAGCACTTCTGGAAGGGCGTAATGTAATTTTGTAGTACTGAAGAAGTGGAATTTCATGCGTGATGGAAAAAAAGACCCATTTAATATTGTTGAGCAAGAAATTTACGCTGATCCTTGTCTTTGGCACACAGAAGGTCATGTGAGAAAGAGCTAGGAATTATTACAAGAATGCTATAAATAATGCTCTATGAATTTGTACTTACTTGAATATTCAGCAAAGTTTTTCCATCTTGGCTTTTTTTTTTTTTAATGAAACACTACCCTGTCAGGAATTTTAGTCAAATTCAGTCTCTTATTTCTCTTATTTGAAATTATAATGAAGGAAATCCCTATTTAGTCCATTACTAATAGGAAGATGTATGTGTGAGGTGTATGTGCATGAATGTAAAAGTAATACATGAAATGTCAAATAAAGAGAAAATGCTGTTTTCATTTTTTATTCTAGCTGTTCCAACCAAGAAGAATGATGGCACCAATTTGTTAAATGAGACTATAAAAACCTAAATTCTTAAATCTGCTTAAATATATCCTGATTTTTTCTTTTCATTAGATATGTTTTTCTCTTATAGCATTCACAAAGTGTGTCTCTACTTATATTTGTACTTTCATGTAGGAAATAAGTCTCTGTATGTTTTCTGCACTTACAGGAGAAGATAAAACAAACCTCTTCAAAATGCATTTCATAATCATCAGTAGTGTAACACAAATTGAATTAAGCATCCTAAATGTGAGGTGGTTTACTTTGCACAGCATGACAAAGTAAAAAAGGTCTTAGCATTTCTCTTCATGTTTAAATACTTACTCACATCACTAATTAGCCTTGTCCTTCCAATCTGTTACCCATTTAAGACCCACTCTTACTCCTAGTCACAGCCAATGGCAAAATGACTCCTGATCTGAGTGGGAGTGAGGAACTTTTCTATATAACATGGTTTAAAAAAATAAGTCCAATTTTGCTACAACATTGCCACTCAGTTTTACATAGTTTTTAATGCATTTGAATCAGTTAAATGTCTAAATCCTCTTAAAACAACCAAATGAAATCTCTTGAAATTAAAAATCCACTTGAAGAGACTTTTCTGATTTAGTCTTTCAGTATGCAGGAATAAAATTCTATCTATGCATACCCTCCTTTTCTATCAAGATTGCTCTATCAGGGCTGCAGCCCATGGTTGATGCTAGAACGTGATCTCCCACAGGAAGCAAGTATTCCTGTCAAAACCAAAATCAGGGTATAATTTGGTTGAGGTGAGGTTTCGTGTCATTTAAACATCATAAATCTTTAGTAAGTATTTAGTTATGCCACTTAAACAATGAACTTGACCATGACTTTGTCTTGCATATATCTGCTAGATAAGCATGTGTGATTATTCTTGTTGAAAAAACTCCAATACTCCTAAAAAAACTGAACTCTCAAGCCAAATCTCTCCTTAGTTGTACTAATGAGTGTCTGGGCTGTCCAAAAGCCAGTTTGGTGTGGTTTATTAGAAGCAATGTAAGAAAATGCCTATAACAAACCCTACTCTCATTTCTGGAGAATTGTGTTTCTGAGGATCAGATTAGTGCACAACCCACTTAGGCTTGGAACAGAAAAACATTTCCTCATACTGGTGGGCAAAATCCTTGACATCTTCCTGACTGTGACCTCAGCCTCACCTTCCTCCCATATTCTTGGCTCTGCCAAATTCTTTAAGGTGGTAGAGACTGCCTTGATGGCTGCTGAAGAAATGCTATCCTCTTATGGATATTATAAATGGATTGCATTTTCTCAGGAAACCTAATACAGAGACTCAATCTTTTATTTGCTAGAATTAGTAATTTTTTTTCTTTATTTAAATGAGTTTTCATATCTTGCCTTTCTCCAAAATTCTCTCAAGTGCAGAGATAAACGAAAGTACCCCTCCACAAGAGTGTTTGTGAAATTATATTACCCTTTAGGCATCTTCTTTTGTGCTTTAGGTAACGTTGTGGCATTTGGCAATTACTTCTCTACTTCATGAAGTAATGACGTTAACTGATCTGGTGGCACTAATATGCAAACAATGCAGTTTGGCATCTGCCATGGAAAGAAAGCTGTGATGTTCTGTTTCTGTCCCTCATACTAAAGAATATAGAAGATGCGTGTATCTTGGAATTTTCTCTTGCTATATGGAACATAAAAATAACCATTAATTAATTTAGTTTGCTGCTTACAGGCTAATTCTATTGTTTAAACTTTCCAGATTGCCCTAAGGCAAGTTCACATGATACTTCGGTAATTAACTGTGCTGCCCAAGTGTACCACAAATATTATGATCAGCTACGTTGTTATTGCCAAACATGTTTAACTGAGGGACACAACGGTGTATCTTTATCAGAAACCACAAAAAAACCCACTTCTCCTAAGACTGTTCCTTGAAATGATATACCGGTATCCTTTATTTGTTTGGTCTGTTAAATGTGCATATCTCCAATCCCTTCTGTAGACAAGATGCCCAAAACCGTAGAGGCTGTAGTGCCTTTCTGATGTAAGTAATGTAAAAATGTAGATTTAAATGTCATCATACATCTCACTGAATGTCTTTTTTATTTTCATATCTCCTGATAGGTTCTTTCTGTTCTTTTCCAAGCTCAAATGTCTGTTACTGAGTAGTTTTTCTTAAGCTTTGTGCCTTGGCTCAATGGGCAGCTGCTGATAATCTGAAGTGAAGCAATCCTACTCTCTCAAACTGTAATGCAAGGTACACTGGTCATTTAGATTGCCAGATGCATAAACCTTTATCCCTTCACAAGAGAAATAATAAAATGATGTAATAAAAATATAAGAAATTAATGCAACATGAAAATCATGTAACGTTTTCTATGTTAGTCCTGGTGACTAAACCTGTGACTCCATAACCTAACAAATCCTTGACTGCATAAACTCATATAGACCGACTGTCTGGTCACTTACTTTTCACATCTCTGTGCTGGGTTTCTGCATAGGAGCAGAAATGTGAAAAATGAAAATAAATGTTGTGTGTAGTGTTTCTGACAAACTTCAAACCAGAAAAAAACTAAAACTTCAGTTGAAAATATCTGATGTTTAGGCAGGTGTTGATACATCCTAACAATGTGTTGTAGATTCCTTAGCTGAATGGAATTAACCCTTCCAAAAAGCTGTAGGATCACAATAAATGACAAAAAAATGACAGGAATTTAGACAACTGATAAGGATTTTGTACTGTCATGGCACCAGTAAATTGAAATGAGACCTCTGGAAATGGTATTAGCATTTGTTGACACTCTTTTTTCAGGTGAGTGGTCTTCACAAAGCGTCACCTAAAATCAAATACCAATACATGGATCGTCTCCTGCATCCCAAACAATACGCTTACAGCAATACCTGTTTTCAGCATTGAATTCCTAATGTTCTTATGATTTCCTTAGGTTGTTCAAGTGAGAACAGAATTTTGTGATAAAAGCGTTTTCACAGATGTAAACATTTTGATATGCTGCCAATGCAATTTTTACTTTCAAAAACTAGCAAATACATCTTTGCCATAAAGTAAAGAGACTTAAAGATTTTCCCAAAAGATGTTTCCGTTGCTATTCCATTTTTCTTATGCCAAATTCTGTTTCCTAATGGAATAAACCGCGAATCAAATGTTCTACAGTACCTTTGGATGCAGTAACTCTTCTGACAGAAGAAATGGTGCATCTCTACTGTATAAATGTGATACTACATACCTCTTACTAGGGCTTATATCGTAGAAGCAATCAGAGGGCTGCTTGGAATGTGGGCAGGCCTTACCTTTGGGTTAAGAGAACCATCTTAATGGTATGCGTTTGTATTCCTGCAGAAGTCCAATAACCTTACAAGTAATCAGCCTCCCCTCTCCCCAAAATATTCAATGTCCGTCTGGTGATTTGAGCTCTGAATTTGGGCCGAACTGATTTTAGTGAGTGCATAGTAAAGAGGGTTTTTTTTTTTTCTTTTTAAATTGAAGCATTATATGTACTTCAGTGATGAGCTGTTCTGTTGGTTCTCTATAATGAACTTAATATTTATTCTGAACCATGCTTAGTCTGTTTTACCTATGATACCTATAATAGCTCCAAGAATGTTCGTGTTTAAATGTCCATTTCTTTTGTTCTTTCCATCTAGCAAGTTTAAATTTTTACTTATGTCCTCGTTGTGCTGCCTTTAAAGTATAGGCAATGTATCATGTATTTAAAAGGAAATAGCCTAGTATAATAATTTCAATCATTAACTGGCTTGCATGCCTTTGTATACTATTGCACATCTGATTTTAAAATATTTGCTATTTCTCATCACCTCTTTACCATTAATAAACAAATATTTCTAAACTATTTAGAAATAGCCAGAGAAGACAATTATGTGCAACCTCTCTTTTAGACATCCCAAATAATAAAAACAAATGATCAGTGCTACTTCATTTTTGAAAGTACTTCTGTGTCACTGTGTTTTTAATGTAATAAAACCTAGATTTTTTCCACATCTTTTTCCTGAAAATATTTTTAGCAGCATCTGTCAAATGCATACCTGGAGGGTGAGTCTTTTGTTCCCACAAGAGTAACTCTTGTGTTAAAATGAGTTTCTTTCCCTGAATCAGTTTCTTTTGGCATTTCTCGATAAGTCTCTCTGCCATTGTCTCAGCTGCCAGCTAAAGATCCTTCTGTGTTTTTGATTGACTTTTCTTTCCAAGTATATACCTCAGAGAGCTAAGAGGTGGCACTGCTATTTCATTGCCCTCCTTCTAGTTTGCCCAATTTCAAAGTTAACCCACTGACCTCAGGTACAAATTGCCTTAGCAAGGACATCATTAAAGCCATCATTTCTTGATGGATGTACAATGAACATCTAGAATAACAGCACCTATATGGTCCCTTGGATATGAGCAGTAAATCCCCATACATTTTTGCAGTTTCATGCAATTTTTCAAGAGCCTTGTGGGAAGCGTTGTGGCCCAGCTGCCATCTACGCCAGAGGGTGTTTCACAATGGCAATTCTCGAGGGAAAGCACATGCTTATATACTTCTAAAGTGTTTAATTACCATCCTCATTTCTTTTATATATCAATAGTTAGACTTTCAAAGTACAATTCTAAAACATACCAAATCACATCCTTGTTAGTGGTTTTCTTGAAAAGTAAAATGAAGTGATGTGATCAGAGATATGTCTTGCATCCTATAAGTAAATATTATTCTACCATGTCTGTCAATATTAGTGGTATGGAATAACATCTAGAAGACTGCATCTAAAATTGTAAAAGAATATGCTGCAAAATCTAGGAAGCAGCATTGATCAGCACCTCTCTTAATAGGCATAGTTTTGTCACCAGAAATCACAGGGAATACTTTCATAGCAAGGTGTGTTCAGCGTGAAAGTAGTAGAGTTAAAAATAAATTATTCCAATGTATTGAAAACAACAAACACAAACTAACCTACAATCTGGCACTTCTGTGCCAGAATCTGCCATCCACAGGCACATGTCATGTTTCTCCAGGAGTGTTCATGGTATGAAAAAACATATTATAAATATCATACTATCAGTCTTTTTCTCAGCATGGCATTAAAACTGGAGCTGTTTAAATAGCAAAGTTCAACATTTTTATAAACTGAGGATACCAGAACAACCTCAGATTATTGATTTTTTTATGAATGATATAGTTAATAATGAAATTGTTAATATAAAATTATTGAAATACTTCCTTTTTAGTGTGGTTGAAAGATTTTGTTCAGTAAGTTCTTTTTTACTTACATTATAAATTGTAAGTTACAGAAGTTAAAACAAGAAAGCATAAAAAAGATGTTGATATTTTGCTGAGTAGAAAGGTTTAAGTTTTATCAAAACAAATCATGTGATAGTTAAGGTAGCTAAGCTCCATGAAACATTTTAGTTCTGTGGATTTAGACTATTCTGACATGAAATCATATTTCAGAAAACTCTTAATTATATTCTGGATGCATACTTACCTTTCTCAGTTAAAAACAAAATGTGATTTACAGGCTTGAACTACCACATTCTACTTATGATCTAGAAGTTATACTACACTGCTGGATCTGAGTCCCTTTCTAAGAATGACATCTCAAGTGTGTCTTGGTCTGTGTGCTGGAAAGCATGTAAGAATTATGATCCGGCTGTGTGGTGATAAGAGAACACTACGCTACCTTACCTCCCTCACTAGGGAGCAGGCAGGCAGGGACATCATGGTCTGAAAAAGGAAAGGACAGATTCTAGCTTCCACTCAATTAATATGCAAAAAAATGGTATTCAGCTAGTGCAAATGGAGCGAGGTTGTGCATTAGGTGGTAAATGTCGAGCTCCTGAAATAATTTGTTTTTATAACAGAGGAAATGCAGTTCCTTATTTATTGTACTTGGGTTCCTTCATCCTTAGTCCTTAGACAATTGACCTGATTGAAACTGCTTTGGATCAGAAACTCTGTTAGATCATTCTTTGTAGGAAAAGTAATCAATTTTCTTATTTACATATCTGACAGAATTCTAAGATGTAATGTCATCCTATGAAGTAACAGACTGTGTCTAAAGACTTAAAAAGATGAGCCCTTTCTGCTAGTGATAAAGTGATAAGCAACGTAAGGTGGAAATTGGTACTATAGATATTTAGACTATTCTCAAATTCTAGAAGACTGGTGGAATTTCAAGTTAATGATAATATTACCAAGGGACCCCAATACATTCCAGTAATGCTCAGAAGTTTGGTCTTGCCGGGCACTGAATGCATTTCCATTTCCATTGTATGATTTCACATTGCAGTTGAAGTAATATATTCAACTCCTTTCTCCTATATCATTTTGTGGTCCTAGCAAGGTTACACCTTCCCACAGTACAGTAGTGTTAGTCCCATCTAGTCTGAGAATGTCAGTGAAAATATTCTCAGTATATATCTTTCATGCCTGATAGCTTTCTGCTTCCTTTCCCCCTTCTTTCTTTACTGTAATCACTATTGACTATGTTCTGTTATTCTCGGATGTTCTATTTTTCCTTGATGTTGAATATCAATTGAGTGCGATTTGAAACGACTTCCCTGGCATAGAAGGATGTGATGTTATTTTCTGAAGTGAAGATTACATTAACATAGATGGGAAACCAGCATTTTTCCATTCCAATCCTTTGTGTGCCACTTCCTTCACTGACACCTGCTTCCGCTGTCTTTCCCGTCTTTCTTCTTGCATGCAGATCACTGCTCTTTCTGGACTCCCTTCTAATTAGAACCACACAACAGGTGTGGCACAACTAAGTGCACTTCCTATACAAACATACTTTTTAGCCCTATCTGGATGATTTACACCTTCTTACAATGGTTATGTGCTTTTCACCACTTCAATAGACTAAAGAGCTGAATCCTTCTTGGTGCATATAGCTGCTCTAGCTGAAACTGAATGTCAGAAAAATAGAATCAACTCTTCAAAAGCTAACTCAGCTACCACGCTCCCCCACACTTTGACCATTCTGTCTATTCTGTCCATCTGAAACCTTATTCACTCCTCTCCTGTATTCAGGATGCAGGGCTCCAGACAGATTCCCTCTCTCCTCCGCCCTAAGCCAGATGTGATCCATCAAGTCTTCATTCGACTGGACAGGCCAACCTGATGAATGAACCAGCAAGGAGGGGGCCATCTGGTAAGCCGATTGTCCTCTTCTAGGCATCTTTAGGCTCTTCTTCAGCTCTGCTGTGTTCCCCAGCACGTCTGTACTTTTTATAGTTTTGTAGCTGGCAAAGTGTTTCTCTGGGAGCACTTCTGTTCCAAATGCTGTTTAACCTTTCAGTCCTGTTTTAGTTTAGCTCCGTGATGACAACTTCTTTCCAAGCCTCACAACTACAAACTTTCAGACAACTACAGAAGAGTTGTATATGCACATTGGAAAATAAGACTAATTTCCACAGCATCACATCCTTGCAGAGAGTGCCATTTTTTTTTTATCATATGAATCAATCACAATTACATAGCTATTTCAGGACATTTATGTAAACATGACCCAGCCCAAAACAACATAAAATGTGAGTGATGAAATACAGGATAATACTGTATATATGCAGCATGCCATTATGCATACATGACCAAAGAGACTTTTACTTCACTCATTCTTAATTTATTATTTGTGCTGCTAGCAACATAATGTTGCCAAGGCGTCAATTATGTTTCATTTTATAAATCAAACTAATTAAGAACCAGATGCAATCTGAGTGAAAAAGATCTGAGGTCAGTGTTGTGCACCATATGTACCACAGTGCTTACTCATGATGAGGAGATGGATTGGACAGCTGTGAATTTTCCTGCTGTAGGAGTTTCATCATGCCCAGATAGTGTAACATACTTATCTCTCTTTTTCCAGTTTATTTCTTTAATTTCATAATAAAACTAAAGAAAAGTGAGCAACACTGCCATGACTTTAAAAGACTAAGTAAGGGATAAAAGATTATGAAAATGAAATAGAGGAAAAGGAATTTGGTCAGTAAATTAGCATGAAAATAAATCTATTTTAGTAATAATATGGAACATGGATGAAAGAAATGAGTGTTGTGGTTTAACCCAGCAGGCAGATAAACCACCACACAGCCATTCGCTCACTCCCCCCCCGATCACTGTGTGATCAGTGCGACCCACTTACTCCACATAGCATCAGTTGCATGGTGTATAGCGGGGACCCTCCCTTTGAACATCCAGCCCAGCACCGGCAGTCGGGGTGCCAGGAGGAGCTGTGCTTCAGTACCAACCACTTCCGAAGCAGCACTCAACGGGGGTGACTTCGTTCAGGCCACGATAGTCTACTGTTAGTCTCCACTCTCCATTAGACTTTCGCATTGGCCATATGGGACTGTTAAAGGGTGAGTGAGTCTTGCTGATCACTCCTTGGCTCTCCAGTCGATGAATCAGCTTATGAATGGGAATCAGGGAATCTTGGCGATATTGCCGCCGGTGCACTGTTTTGGTAGCGATTGGCACCTGTTCTTCTTCGACCCTCAGCAACCCCACGACAGCAGGGTCCTTTGAGAGACCAGGCAAGGTAGACAGCTGTTTAATTTCCTCTGTCTCTAAGGCAGCTATACCAAAAGCCCACCGGTACCCTTTTGGGTCCTTGAAATACCCTCTCCTGAGGTAGTCTATGCCAAGGATGCTTTTGCCACTCATTCCCGATTAGGCTCACTTTGGCTTCCAATACAGTCAGCTGTTGGGATCCCCCTGTCACTCCAGAAATACAAATGGAGTTTCTGCCCCTTTATAGCTTGATGGCATCAGGTGTCTACTAGATGGCACTGGTGTCTACTAGAGTCTTATACTCCTGTGGATCTGATGTACCAGGCCGTCGAATCCACACAGTCCAGTAAACCAGGTTGTCCCTTTCCTCCACCTGGCAGGAGGCAGGGCCCCTCTAGTCCTGTCATAGTATTCGTTGCTCACTTCTTGTAAACGCGAATCAGAAGTCCCTATATTAAGATCAGGAGTAAGATCAGCCCTTCTACTCTGTCTGGGGAATTGCCCACTGGAAACTGGAGGAGCAGTTTTCCTGGAAGAACCCCCTTTTGTGATTGTTTTTCCTTGCAACTCACATACCCGTGCCTCTAAGATCGAGGTAGATTTTCCAACCCACTTCCTCATGTCCTCTCTGTGATCACACAGATAAAACCACAGGGTGGCCCATGGTGTGCATCCACTATATCTTCTTTCTTGAGCAGAGGGAGGCTTAGTCCTAATAGCTGAGATACTGGTCCATACGGATGGGGAGTAGGACATATCTTCTTTGAGTTGCTGGACCTCCTGGGACAGTTTCTCCACAGCCGAGATGCAGTACCACTTCTGGTTTCATGGGTGGATCTAATTCCTCCAGGTTTTCTGCAAGAAACAATTCCTGCAGCGGAAGTGTTCATGGACAATGCGTTGACTATGTTTGATTTCTTGTAAATGGGTTTAATTCACTGAGTACAAGGAATGATGTCCTAGAGCTGAAGGTTCTGGCAGGGCCTCTACCCCTTCACCACCTCAATATATTACCTGACAGAGATATATTGCATCTTAAGAAGTCCCCCTCTGTTTTCACCTCATTGTTAGGTTTTGTTTTGTTTTGAATATTGGATTTTCTCTCTAAGTACCTAACTGGTAATTATGGCACAAGACTGTTTTTCTTCCTTTTTTTGCACCTTGTAAATTTATTGGTTGCTCTCATTATGAAATGCTTCTTTGTTTTATCATGTTCTAAATACAGGCTGTTGAGGGGGAATAACGATTAATTTATTAGTCGCTCTAATTGTCCTTTTCTTTTGTCAATTAACGAGGAACTAGATAGGAGTCCCATGTTAAAGTTTCAGTTGTAGTAAAGATTAAAAGAACCCTAACACTCTTTTACTAGAGGAAGAATCTAAACAGGCTAAAAATGAAAACAATGTAAGCAGGAATCATCGTATGTTAACTGTTAAATTTTCCTTTGATTAGTAAAAATCTCCTTTTGTCATCATAACAGATATAAAGTATACAGACTATTTGCACATGGTTCCTCCATTAAAACAGAAGGTATTAATTTTTCACACTTAGCCTCAAGGCTTGTCTGATAAACTATTGTACAACTAATGTTATAATGTGAATTAAAAAGACAAAGACCATTTTCCAATTTGCATCTTGTTTTGAACCAATTACACAAGTGATGTACAGGAAGGAAGTAATTATTATTGGAATCACAGTCATTTTTCCTATGAGGTGACCATTACATTGATTATTATGTGAACTTTATGTCTATACATTCTCCTGAACCTGTCTGGTGTGGTCACATTTATTCCATACCCTTTTATTTCCTCTTTACTGCTTTTAAGGAGATGACTGTTCAAGAATGGGCTGTATATCTCTGGCAAGAGCAAATATAGCAGTGACAAACTGAAGGAAATCTGAAATATTTAATCATTCTGACCAAAGCTTCTCACATCAAGCTTTAAAGAATAAGAGAGTCAAAGCTTTTATTCAGTTGGTTGGGGGGGTTTTGTACCACTTGTGATGTTTTCCCATCAACTTCTGATTTTGTAATTTGTATGGGTGGCGTTGTTGTAAAATGCACCACTTTGTTGGTCTTCATTTATTTCTATCTAATTAGGACATATTCAATTTGGCAAGCATCTAGTAATTAGTGATATATTTATGTAATTATTAGTATTTAATATTTATATAATAAATATGTCTAGAAGGCAATCCATTCAGAGGCCAGAAAAGAGGTAGACTACGTGACTTTACTGAAGCAAAGATCTTTCTTACTTAGCCAAATGCAGAAAATAAATGAAACGCGTAAGTTGACCTGTCTAGTCTGGGGAGAGAGTTTACATATCCTAAAATGATAGGATGTGCATACTTGGTAATCAGTGCTGATTATAGAGGGAGTGAAGATGGGCCCCTGTTTGAAGTGAGATAATAAGCCAACTTGTTAGGGAGAGATAAATAGAAGAAATTCAAGAAAAGGACCAGATGTCTGCTTGATGGTGTTGAAGAGGGAGAGCTAGTGGGGTCCTTCAAAGGTAACATGGATAGATGCGTAGTCAGATTACAGTGAATCAGCAAAGCAGTGGTAGCTGTCTGCCCATATTAAGATAGCAAAGTCAGATCACCTCACCTTGGCCTAAACTAATTGTGGGCTCAAGTAAGTAAACTTCATTTTTGCTATAGGCTACTATGTACATTCTTGAGCAGTAGCCATAACACTATAGTATTTTTTTTTCATACATCTGATTCTATAATAAGAGATAAGTCGGGAATAAAGTCTTATCTGTGGAGTTCTGAATGGAGTTAGGTATTGCAGTCATAAACCCTAAAAGGAGCATCAATAATAATTAATGTTGATTAAAGTACCCTGCTCTATTCTATAGAATGTTGGGCTATCTTGAACATAAACACTGACTTTCTTCTTCTCTTTAATTTTTAGAATGTAATAAATGACATAACAGTTTCATACTGCTTTCATAAAAATACGTAGAACTTTTTGATTTTGTTTGTGTTTTTTTAGGAAACTTTCATTCAGTCTAACCTAAAATTAAATCTAAAATCTAGGTTATAGGAAATAATAAAAAATAAGATAAAAATGTTCCACATAGCCTTTTTGAACTTGTCACTCCCTAACCTTGCTTAACTCTGTCATGTCACTTTCTATAATATTTTCATCCATTATATATGACCCTTCTGTAAATTATATAGTGTTCACCCCAATAAAGATTAAGACCTTGTGATCTAAAAGCACTCTACAGAAGTGACCATTTTTTGGTTAAGGAACTGTTCTGGAATTCAGAATAGTTTTGTATAGCTTGGCTACAGGTTTCCTGCACGATTGTGGACAAATTATTTAATCACTGTGCCTGTCATTGTGCCCTGCATAGACTGCAGATGTTCTTTTAAAACATTCATCTGATACTCACATATGACATTAATGGCACCTATTAGCAGCTTCCTATAGATTGGTAAAGACTGAGATTTTCCAAGAGTGCATTACAGTGTCTCTTTGGATTCTTCTGAAGCTCCTAGTTAGAAAACATGTAGAAGTTATTCTGCAGCTCAGGGAAGGAAATGGTGGAGCCCAGACTAATGACAGCTGTAGCTAAAGCATTGTTGTATCTTTGATACAAGCTGGAATACTAAATATAGAGGAAGGTAGTTTAGACTCAATTCTACACCGTACATCATCTTCTATATCATCTTTATCTATTTCACAACATTACAACTTCTGTCTTTGTACTACTATTTTCTATTTTTAAATGAGAAAAATAATTTTTATAACAAATCAACTTTCTCTTATTTTGTGCGTGTCTTCTGCAAACACGCAAGACCAAAAGATGTATTTGCTAAAAACTTTACAGAGTTCTAATGCAGTCTGTCTAGCAGAACCACTTGCTTCAAAACTTTGCATAAAGAACTTAGCTTTTTCTAGACTGAAATCGTTTTTCTTAATCTTTTTTCTTTTCTTTTTCCCAGTAAGGAAACATGTATCTTTCTCAAAGTATCTGTTGTTTTTTTCTGCTCTCCTTTTTGACTATTTAAGTTTTCTTTCATGATTATGGAGGGTTTTTTGGCATATTAAGATGCATTCTCCTTTGCCAGTAGAATTGCCTAGTCTCTTGTAATACTTTTACTTAACCCTGCTTCCTATTTTTATTGTAGCTCCTGCCTATACACTTCATTTGTGCTTTGTCAGACACTTCATCATGAATTAGAAGACAATAGGGCACAATTTCACTGCGATATGCAAGTTGTTCTCTTAGCATAGAAATGCATTATATATTTGTACCTTATAACTTCTCTGCTTGATACGAAGAGAATGAATGAGTAAGATGTCTTCTGTTTTGTCGCACACATATTTCAATTGTGACTAACGAATGTTTTGCTATTTGCAGAATCTCCACCCTTGGAGCTATTCAAAAGCTGCCTGGACATGGTCCTGGGCTCTAGGTAGCTGTGCTTGAGCAGGGGGGTAGACCGGATGACCTCCAGAGGTCCCTTCCAACCTCAACCATTCTATGATTCTATGAAAACTCCAGAACATCTTATGAACTGATGCTATAGTTTGCAGATATTTACCATATAAGCATTGACTTTGTAATATCTCTACAGCGGTGAGGCAGAATTCAAATGTTGACATCTTTTCCTGGCTCCTTCTTCTTTCCAAATTATGTGTTGTATCACGCAACGTATATAGCAAAGTTAGGGTCTTGCAGTATGTTCCAGTCTTGAAATTTAAATGCATATGCACCTGTGTTCCTGTAGATGTGCTTTGATTCTCAGTAATCTGACTGTATATGTTAGTTTGGAACTTCTGGCTATGCTAAGTTTTCTCTATGTAATGTTTATTTGGTGTGCAGAAATGTTCCCAAGAGTATCTGGAACGTTTCATTTGAAAAAAAACTTTATACAATCTATTCCACTCTATAGACAGGTAATTGTTTTTTTCACTTACTGAAATTCCTTCTCTGGATGCATTTTGCTGTTCCCTGCATTTCAAATGATCATTAGTCTTCACCATAGGAGACACGTCCTCATTGAGAGGTGTCATGGTTTAACCCCAGCCAGCAACTAAGCACCACACAGCTGCTCGCTCACTCGCCCGCAATGGTATGGGGGAGGGGATTGGAACAGCGAAAGTGAGAAAACTTGTGAGTTGAGATAAAGACAGTTTAATAGGTAAAGCAAAAGCTGTGCATGCAAGCAAAGCAAAACAAGGCATTCATTCACCGGCAGGCAGGTGTTCAGCCATCTCCAGGAAAGCAGGGCTCCATCATGCATAATGGTTACTTGGGAAGACAAACGCCATCACTCTGAACGTCCCCCCTTCCTTCTTCTTCCCCCAGTTTTATAAGCTGAGCATGACGTCATATGGTATGGAATATCCCTTTGGTCAGTTGGGGTCAGCTGTCCCAGCTGTGTCCCCTCCCACTTCTTGTGCACCCCCAGCCTCCTCGCTGGTGGGGTGGTGAGAGAAGCAGAAAAGGCCTTGACTGTGTGTAAGCACTGCTCAGCAGTAACGAAAACATCCCTGTGTTATCAACACTGTTTTCAGCACAAATCCAAAACATAGCCCCATACTAGCTACTATGAAGAAAACTAATTCTATCCCAGTCAAAACCAGCGCATTCTCCACCCCTTATTCCCTACTATTTACATCATGCTCAGGTCCCACACTATCCAATACATCCTTACATCCTCATTAACCACCACCACCCTTCCCACCCTTTGATACAATACACAGATATCATTCCCTAGTCTATGGACCGCCCCTGTAAAAGGTCTGTAAAATGTCCACAAGTGTCGACAAAATGTCCACTGAGTTAATTTATTCCATGCCTTTGGGCTCCATCTCTTATGGTGGTCACTCAGCACAGGAGAGGTGGTGTGTTGTGTGGAGTTACTGGGCACCAAAGCCAGCTCAGGTCAGGTCGCTGCTTCTTGTAAAGCTTGTCCTCTGTTGGTTCAGGTGGTTCTTGCTATAGTAATTTCTATAACATGCAACTCAAATCATGGGTTACAACAATTTAAAGGTATATCCATTACAGTCTCCACCCCTGGTCCCTTTGGGCCAGGTTATAAGGTTTAACATTGCAATGAACTCCTCCCCTTGCTCCTAGCCTGGCTAGCAACAAGGGGTTCCTGCTATAGTAATTCCCGTAACATGCAACTTAAATCCCGGGTTACAACAATTTAAAGGTATATCCACTACAATCTCCAACCCTGGTCCCTTTGGACCAGACCATCGGGTATAACATTGCAATGAACTCCTCCCCTTGCCCCTGCTCCGGCTTGGACTTATCCACAGACTGCAGTCCCTTAGGGTGGTACCTGCTCCAAGTGGAGCCTTATCTATGAGCCACAGACTCTCCAGGGTATACCTGCTGCAGCATAGACTTACCCACTGCCACAGTGGCTTTGAGGTGCACCTGTTCCAGCATGGCCTTCTCCATGGGCCACAACACCTTCAGCGGTATACCTGCTCCAGCGTGGCCTTACGCATAGCCGCAGTCCCTTCAGAAGTAAACCTGCTCCAACATAGCCTTACCCATGGCTGCAGTTCCTCCAGGGGTGTACCTGCTGTCATGGGCTTATCCATGGCTACACGCTTTGAGGTGCTCCAGCATGACCTCATGCACAGCCACTAATGCTTCAAGGTGTACCTGCTGCAGCATGGACTTATCCACAGATGCTTCGAGGTGTACCTTCTCCAGCATGGACTTATCCTTGGGCCACAATCCCTTCAGAGGTATACCTGCTGTGGCATAGACATAACCACGACCACAGACGCTTTGAGGTGTCCTGCTCCCACATGGTCTCATCCACAGATCACAGTCCCTTCGACTTGAGATCACACTGGAGTTTCAGCCTGTCCAGTACAGCAGCACAGAAACAGCAGCGATGCCCTGGCCATCTGCCAGCCCAGGTGCATCCCCATTGCTGTTATCAGGATGTTCCCAGGCACAGCAGAGTAAGATGATAAGCAGTACAGCAAGCAGCAAAGCAAAAAGCAGCCACTAACGAGCACTAGACTAATATACAGTAAGGCAAGCAAGCCCCATAGCAAGCACAGGAGCCTGCCAATTAATAGCTAAATAGCAATAATAGCTATAAATTCGATCTAGCACATTCCAATCAAACCTGTCATTATCTCAAACCCTTCGAGCCCGACATTGGACGCCAAAATGGACTGTCGTGGTTTAACCCCAGCCAGCAACTAAGCACCACACAGCCGCTCACTCATACCCCCCAGGTGGGATGGGGGAGAGAATCGGAAGAGTAAAAGTGAGAAAACTCGTGAGTTGAGATAAAGATAGTTTAATAGGTAAAGCAAAAGCCGCACGCGCAAGCAAAGCAAAACAAGGAATTCATTCACTACTTCCCATCGGCAGGCAGGTGTTCAGCCATCTCCAGGAAAGCAGGGCTCCATCACTCCGAACATCCCCCCCTTCCTCCTTCTTCCCCCAGCTCTATATGCTGAGCATGACGTCATATGGTATGGAATATCCCTTTGGTCAGTTGGGGTCAGCTGTCCCAGCTGTGTCCCCTCCTGACTTCTTGTGCACCCCCAGCCTCCTCGCTGGTGGGGTGGTGTGAGAAGCAGAAAAGGCCTTGACTGTGTGTGAGCACTGCTCAGCAGTAACGAAAACATCCCTGTGTTATCAACACTGTTTTCAGCACAAATCCAAAACACAGCCCCATACTAGCTTCTATGAAGAAAATTAACTCTATCCCAGACAAAACCAGCAGAGAGGTGTGCATATTATAAGATGTTACGTGTATACTTTGGGTGTAAGACAGAGGTATAAATTACTGCCATTAATGGCCTGATGATAATAAATTGTTATTGTTATATGTAATCTGCATATGAGAATGTCTTCAAAAAGTCATTATCATGCTGCCTGTGTGCCCAGCGGCAATCTTATACCATAGCATTTCAGTCTTTCAAATTACAAAAAGCTAATATAACTCTTGATGACATTTACGAAAATGTATAATGGCACTCCTTTCTCTCACAGAAATTATTCTCAGTGAAGTTAAAGGGAGCTCTGCGTATATAAGAACTGCAGGATCTGGCACTTTTTAAAATCAAAGCCACATTTTTTTCTTAAGTGGCACCAGCTCAAGAAAATGTTAAGTCAAAATTTTTTTAATTTATTTTCTGACTTAAAATGCCTCAGCCAATGTAAGTCGTATTTAACTTCCAATGCTCTTTGGCAGAGAGTACACATTCTAAATTTATTCTCAGAGTAAGTTGTTATGTCAGAGTTACAAACCCCTGAAAACTGGCATTTTCTAATGGAAGTGCTGACAAGACCTTTATTACACCAGTACAAATAGGCGGCATTCCAATAAAAATGCTGGTTGTTTTTTTTATAGTCTGGTGGTTGCTTTCTGCCACTGTATTTCAAAGTGAACATTATAAAAAAAGTAATACCATAATAGAAGTACACTGGTACGGCTTGAATTTGCCTCTCTAACTGTTGTAACAAAACTTCAATATGGTTGATATGTCTGATTCCAGATTCAGTTTTAAAGGACTGTTATACGATCTGCTGGTAAATTGTTTTAAATTCTTACCATGTGCATGTATATGTTCCATACAGTATTGGAACAGAAAAGACAATTATCATAGCATGGAGAGGTGGATGTTAAGTTGCTTAGTGTGAAACTCACTTAAATGCCAAGAACACATCACATTTAAAAACCAAAATGTTCCTGCATAAGTTTTATTTTTCTTACTATGGTATTCATAGTTTACATTCTAGAAAGAAAGATTCACTTCAAACATCTGTGATTGTCTTCATAGTCATGAAGACTCTGAACTTTTCCAGACCCTAGAAGTAAGTCACTGAAGTAAGAATCAAAGGATGTGTGTGAAGTGAGGAAGCTGAAGAACATAGGATGGAATTCTTGGAACTCTTCCATCACCTACCAAAACTACTATAAATTTAATTGAATCTGCTTGAGATTTACCTTTACACATAAGAGAACCCCAAATCAATGTAATGTGTAAAACTGTAAATCTCACAGTAACCTAAGGGGCTTAGATTCCTATCTTTCATTAGTTTCACTCCCTAGACCACACCTGTAAGTACGCATTCATAGAAAGAATAAGAATAAGAATCCATTATCCTTAAAAAGAAATACAGATGGCAAAGCCTTGGGATATTTTAGCTTTTTTATTTATCTTTGCAGCATTTTGTTGGAATCTGGTAACACAGTAATGGAAAGTTCTTGGTTCAAATGTGAAATATAGCCATTATTTTATCAAAGCATTATAAAACACGGTATTACTTTTTGAAACTTTTTGGTTAAAATAACAAGATAATAGAATTAACTAGTATATGTAGATTTCAAAAATGATCCATCAGTCTATGCAAATTGCTGTGTTAATAATGTATTTTTAATGCTAAGCACATTTGACAGACATTTCATCTCCCTTTCTAAACTAGAGCTTCGCAACCTGCATTAATTCTTACACTTTACAGATGTAACATTCAATGCACATGCCATGTAGTGATGTGATCCGAATAAAGTAAAGCATGTCAAAGCAATGTGATTATTAGTAAACAAGTTTGTGGCTGGCTTGTTGAATACAGAAGAGAAAAATGAGAGGCAAAACCCTGTGCTGTTTTAGCATATCTTATGTCTTCACCGGCCTGAATTTGTTTCAGATTATGGGAGTGTCAATCATAACTGGCACCAGGGCATTCAGAAGAGATAAATGAGCATAACATCACAGCAAGTGAGATTAAAATCAGGTATGTTGGGTACAGTTCAGACAACTGTGGTAACTGTGTAGCTTAAACAGACCCAGAGCCCAAAGTTTCCTGGTTTGACTTGCCATAAGTATCTGTAAATTAAAAACAGAGAGAGGTACTATATCCTAATTATTTCTCTACCCCATTAACAATAAAACTAGTATTGTTTCAGACTCAATGCATGCTTCTACATCATTATTTCTTCAGCAGGGATTTTCTATCCTTCCTTCAATGGGTTAAAAAACCAAGGTACAAAATATAAGAGTTGCTCCTAGACTGCAAGTGACCATATAGATATGTTTGATTATAGCTCAGCTGGACTAAAGGTCAAAGGAAAGTTTTAGAATACTTAAGAGACAATTATCTAAAGTTCAGACTTTTCCAAAGGAATAGAACTAGAAATTATAGAGACTATTATCTAAAGTTCACATTTTTCAAAGGAAAGGTAGGAGGAAATGCTTATTCCATCACTTTGCTGTTAATTTGTCTGGGTCTTTTTATTCTGCCAAGAATTTATTTACTACAAGTTCTGCATCACAGTAGTATTAACATGATTATTCCCCTTTCCAAGAAATTTTAATGTATGAGAATTATGTATTCTTATACTTGATTAAATATTACTTTGCTCATGATTGAAAATTCCTAGCAGCACTTTTTATTTGTGCATAGGAATACATGACCTGGAAATGTGTTTAGTTTTTTTATTCATTAGTTGATTCAGCAGTTCAATTCTGGCATAAGCTATTCTTATTTAGGCCAATTAGTAAAGAAAAAAAATAATCAAAGATACAAAATATATGACATTTTCCAATTCTTCTCCTCATCAGTACATTTTCTCCCATGAAATACCTTTTTTCCTGTGTTCTTATTGGTGTTTTAAGGGATTTCAGAAAGTCCAGGTCTCTAGAAAAATAAAAATTCATTCAGGTGTTTGCTAATGTGTCATAGGAATGTTTTTTGAATTGCCATTATATATGTCAATATGGCATGTGACTTATGGTGCAGGAGAGACAGTTTGATCAGTCAGCTGAATTTTTATAGCACAAAAACTTTTTTCTTTTGAACCTGATGTCTGCTCTCAAACGTGGTAGCAGTCATCAATCTGCTTTTCTGAAGACATCACACATTTTTGACATTCATGAAAAGCAGGTCAGTTTGAAATACTTGTGAATGCTTCAGTGCCCATATGGTTTGGCTATCATAAATCAGACAAAATATACTGTAAAAATGGCCACTCTTTATTTTCAGATTATTTTATAAGCCGCCTACTTGAATAGAACATTTATGCCTTTACCACACAGATTAGGCAAAGGGTCATCTTTCTTGTAAACTGCTGTTCAACAGGATTTTATTGGAGACACTCAGTCATCAAGGAAGATGTAGTACATGTGTAAAATATTACACATGACACAGTTGTGTATGTATATTAACATATATATATCTCTAAGTTCTCATAAAAATGTGTTTGGTGTGCATAAATACATCCATGTTGAAAAAACTAAGTTTAATAATGAAACAAAATTGTTATACTAATGAACAAATAGATTTTTTTTTCACCTACTAACGATTGGCAAATTTATAACATGAAAACTCAAAATTGTTCCCTTTTAATCAGGTATTCCTTTAGAAAGTGTTACAGCCTAAGGCAGAAACAAAAAAAACCTGTCTTACAGGAACACGGGTGTATCTCTCAAAACATTTTAATGGCATTTTTTTGGAAGCAAGAAACTGATGCTTCTAACTTGCATTTAAGCGTAGTCTGAAACATACAAATCAGCTTTTCAGTTCAGGGCCCGTCTATGAATAGTGTTCTTTTACAAGGTGAACATTGATGAGGGTATGCTTTGAGTTGCCGCTTCTGGTTTTTGTGCTAGATCAGAAAGCAGGTCATGAATATTCTTTCCCACTGCTTTTGTAATTACGAGAATAAAAGAAGATTGCAAAACAGTAGAGTTGGACAGAGAGATATCACATGTGGGACTATGAATAGTGAATTGTTGGGGCTGCATTCATTGGTCTTGCTTATGCAGTGTGACACTACCAATCTATATATGTGTTATTTGTAAATCCTTTCATAGAAAGGTATGTACTATTGAGAAAATATGCAAAATAATAATGATTAAGGTATGGCTTAGAGCTCATGGAGTGTATATAGAGACTTTTTGAGAGACCTCCATGTCTTTGGACAGCTTTATTATTTGCCAGTCTCTAAAATGGGGATTGGAATCTTCCCTATATTCCACTATTTTTCTCGTTAGGTTTAAATTTTGAAGAAAAAAAAAAATACCAGTATCACTACAGATTTTTTCAAAATCTGTGTTTAATGTTGTAAGGTCTCCAGTACTGAATAGTAAGTATTACAGGAGGCACATACATGAATTAATAGTTATGCAAAGAGCTGAAATGCTATCTTAGCATTCTCTTGAATGTTCTCTTCTAGTGCGTTTGCAGATGACTGCTAAATATTATATAGCTAACATTTCTTAGAATGCCGTATGTTTTGTTTTTCTGCCTGTACTTTGGTACTTTCCACTGAAACCTTGATAATAACTTAATTACTCAGTTATTTCAAGTTTTTATGTGAGAATAGATGCCATTTATGAACTGAGAAAGGAAATTAATGACCTGTCCTTGTCTTTTCATTATCAAAAAAAGCAGGGAGTATCACAGTAAGGATATTCTTTCTGCTCTTCTACGTGTGCCAAAGGACTCTGTACTACAGAGAATCTGTTTTAGGCTAAAAAATGTACACAGAAAGATAGCTCTAATAAACATGAAGAAACATATATTTCTGTCGTTCTAGTGTCTCGAGCTGTAAAGTTTCCAATTAAAATTCTTTCTTCACATAAGTAACATATCCAGCATAGATAACAATTTCTACCACAAAGTCCTTAATACCATTAATGATTTGATCTTTCTGAGAACATTATAAAAGGGATAGAAAAAGAAAGACAGAAAAAGAGCTATGTAGGTGTAAGGTTACACAGCAGGGAAGTCCACTGATCTCAAAATATTAGAGACCATGAGGGAATTAAAGAATTGCAATAATATGTGCAGAGAAAATAACACTTGGCTGTAAACTGATCGCTTCTGTTTTTTACTTTTGTTCCGTCATTTTACTGTCTGACTTAAAATTGCAACATGCATTCTTGTACAAAGTGGAAGATGAAGTTGACTCCTGCCTGCTAATTTCACATCCAGCTTGATGTCGATGCCATTAAAGTCACTCATGTCCAGCAAATCCCAAAGCAGCTTTGTATTGAAATTATTATATTTACTTTTTCTCAAAATTTTTCATCCAAGAACCTCAAAAGAGACCAGGGGGTCTTGAGAACGGTTGGGAGTCTGCACGAAGCACTTGGCCCTGTGGTAATCATGTCCTTGGTTGTGGTTATTCAAACTACTTTTCTCTAGAAATCACACTGGACATCTTATAAAGATCTTCCGTATTGTCATTCTTTGTTCCAGCTGTGAGGAACAGTCTCTTTCATGGTTGTTTCGCAAATCTGCTTGTAAACTTCAGAAACTGAGAGTCATCCGGTGATCTAAATGACTGATTTAGTTTTATGTTTAAAAAAAGGTAAAAATGAGCTCCAGCTCTAAATTGTAGTTATGTATTCCTGGAGCTGTGTTACTCTGACCTTACACTGATGCAAAAATTTGTGATGAGTTAAGACAATTATTAAGATCACTTATCTCACACTATTCCTTAAGTCTGCAGGACAGAATATAGCTCCTAGTCCATCTCGTGTAGTTGGTACGTCATCAGTGAAATGGCATTTAGTAGGACTCTGGCATTTCAATGAACTTCTTCAATCCCTTCCCCACGTAGAACGTACAGAATTCAGGGAGGCTCATTTTGACTGAGAATGTCAAAGGACCTCCTGAATATACCTCACTGACTGGAGGTAAAGACTTAGTGTCTCTCTTTGCCTGTGGCAGGTTACCTCAGAGCTTTATTAACAGAGAGGGGTTCTTTTTTTCTGCATGTAATTTTCCTTGTTTTGCTAAAAGTAGCATGAATAAATAAATAACCTGAACAGCGCTATAATGAAGGATCAGTGGGTTAATTGGAAAGATGAGTGGAAAGTGATTGTCCCCTCTCCTGCTGAGCACCTGCTGCCAAGTTAATTCATGCAGCAGTGCTGGAGGTTGTTCCTGGAGAAGATTCCCGCTGTTTTGTCAGCTACGGGTAAGGGGAATGTCCACAGAGAGGAGAAAGCAAATCAGATAAATTGAGTTTATTGCTAATCAGCTGCTAGGATTTATTTTCAAGTTCTAGGAACTAACTAAAACATCAATTACAGAGTCATTGTTCTTGCTCAAGAGTCACATCTCCAGCAACACCAAGGTATATTTATTTTAGGACGTAGCAAAGAAGGGGAAGGAATTTGTTGCTAAACAAAATTCCCAAGGCAAAATTGAGTACTTGCCATCCATTTGCAAAACAATTAGTCATTTCATTTTGCTTTTCCTATTGACTACTTCTGATTGCCAGTTTCTTTCCAGGCACAACAAATTCAACTTTCGTCTAACATAGCAGTTTTTAACAAAAAAAAAAACAAACACCTCTGTAAAAAAAGAAAGGTTATTCTCTTCTTTCCTTGTCTTGCATCTTTTTTTACATAGTACTAACTATTCAGCTATTACAACTTCTTTTACACTTAAGTAGTTCAGCTAAATGTCTCAAATATCTTGTGTATCTTCTACTTTATCTCATTTCTTTTGAACTTGAATTGATAACCATTACTGGTACCAGGTAGTTTCTTATACTCAGCATAGCTTCACTGATCGGCAGAAATGGGCACTTTATTTTCTCCATCCCTTCTCCTTCCTCTTGTTTTTTCTGCCCTCTTCTATTTGTCTCTTTATAGTACTCTTCCTTTTTTACTTTGTTTTACTCTCTGATTCTGGCTTATTAGAATTTCCTGAACCAGGCAGAGCAGCAGTGAGTGTGTCAGAAAGATGGAAGGGATCTGAAGCTGTCACCAACAAGAGCAGCTTATTTTTTTCATTTCTTCCTAAAGCAGGTCCCTTACCTTTTTTGCATATCTGTAAAGGGCAGGGATGCTAGGGCTCAGCATATCAATCCTTTCCTCCAGCTTGGACAGAGAAGGACTGTACCAGGCTTATAGGAAGGAACAGGCTGTATCAGTACAAATTTCTACAGCACAAGAAGTCACTGTGTAATATAACTGTAAAAGTCTCTGGAGTTCTGAACAAATGACCACAGATGTGACACTTCTAAGTGGTACTTGTCTCAAAGACAGAAAGAGCTGGAAATTGAGCCCCACATCATTTTTTCTCCTTTGAAAGGTTAAAGCAAAAGGATTACGGATGCAACTTATGCTAAGATATTTTTAATTTTGCAGGAGAAAGTCAAATGAAGAGCTAAATTTATTTTTCAGTATTTGAAAATGCGGGGCTGTAGAGGCAGAAAAGAATGCTATCAGATAAAAAAATGTACCTACATGCACCTACAATAGGTGTGGTAGTCACTCTTACTTCGGTAAAGCTATACACACCAATATTCAGGAAAACTTAGCTACAGTATTATTTTACTAACATAACATTTCCCTTTGTTCCCTGCAGTTCAGGTAGAGAGCAAGTATGACACTGGAAGTGGTTTAACTTGCACACGTGTGTGTTTAAATCTCTGACACATTCAACCAAGAAGGAGGAGTGCAGTTTTTGCTTAATTCTAAATGTGTGCTAATTGTTGACCTAAAACATACTTGACTTTTCCACTGCACATATAACACATATAACACTGGGTATCATCAAGGAGTTTGGTCCTATTTGAGTTGTCAGAATTCTTAAGAGCTTATACCTGAAATTTATCTTCAGTAAACACATATGCTTCCTTTAATTTTAAAAAGGGCACAAGGAAGGACTAGACTATTTATTTAGTTCCAGGGTGCCATCAGTTTTGATGTGACTGTTTCCAACTTGAATAGAGAAAAACTCAGGATTCCTGGAAAGAAAAACCATTAGGAATCCTTTTTGTTCTGCAAAGGTATTATGCAATGACCATATTTATACTGCTTTATAAAGTAGTTAATTTTTAGGTTGATCTTCATGTGTTACATACTTTAAATGCTATGAAAAGTGCTGAAATGATTACATAACCTGCAATATAAATTACAGTAAGAACCTCTCTAGGCTGCATGAGTGTGGTTGGTAGGTGATTCTACCATGGAACGGATACAGTAAGACTGCAAAATCAAAGACCCCGAACTTCAGAAGGAGCCTACTTGAAGTTCAGTTTCTTAGTCACTGAATGGGAAAACAAGCCTTCTTTGTTCTCTTGTATGAGACAATTACCCCATGTGCTTAAATATCAAATAATCTTTCTTCATCTTTTGTTTTATTGCAGTAATGAATCTACTGATTGATAGCTTGATATAGATTCAGGACATGATAAAGTTTAGTAATGTTTCATTCTGTAGTCATTGTATTCTGTAACTACCTGTATTCCTTATTAACATGCCTCCTTACTAAGAAGGACTTCAAGAATAAATACAGCATTTTAATTTTTTTTTTTTTTTGGATGTGAAAAATGTCTTCACAGTATTTGCTTCATGAATGTTTTCCCCTTCTTCTTTATCTGCATCTTTCTCTGGCTTTTGTACTTCAGACTGCCAGCTATTTCGAGCATACATGTGTCTTTTATGTTGGGGCAGTGGTACATGCTGCACAAATACCATGGGCTGTCAGAAATGTTCCTGGTGATCACAGTTAGTGCAAATTAAACATTTCTAAACTATTTCATGTTTTCAAGTGAGTACCTGACCAGTACCAAGATCAAAGTAGATACAAAGCTTTCTTACAGTCACTATAAGTCTATGCATACACATGTTGTCATGGACTTCAGGTACCTTTTTGTTTTAAACTCAAGAATCGGGTCTTTGTTGTATCTGTCATATGAACACTGCCTGTCTTCCAAGTCTTCTCTTCCTTATGCCTGCCGCACAACTCTCAGTAATTGCTTTCCTTCCATGGAATGGCATTTAGTGATTGCATGTGCCCATTTTATAGCATAAAATATCAGGAGGCTTACTTTTGTTCATGATATTTCAGGAAGATTAACTTTGGTAGCAAAGGGGAAGAGAGGTTAATGAAAAGAGTCACAATCTCCTTCTCCCAAATATGATGTGCAGCTTTATTTTTAAATTGTCATTGGATTCCTCAGTATTCCTATTCCTCAATATTCCTATTCTGTATGTGTTGGAATCTTTTTATTAATTTGTGGTGTTATTTTTGATGAAAGAACACAAAACACAAACTACTACAAGTCAACATGCACTCTGTTAGTATATAACTCATAATACTGATTTTTTTTTTATTCCACAGAATAAAGCAGTTAAAAGCTAAAGTGAATATTTAAGTATGTAAATAAATCAAAGTGTTTTGCATATTTGATATGCTCACTAATCATAGTTTATACCTGAGCATTCTGGTACATACAAGATCATTGGTATTTGATACTAGTATGTTGTTAAATGGCTAGAATCTATAATTCTTACAACTATACACTATAGAATCTATATGATTACCCTAAGAAAAATCAACTTGTAATCATTTTGATGGTGAGATGAGAACTGAGTGACTATGAGAGGTTTAACTGTGTAATTTTATGTCTGGGTAGGATGCCATGTAGTCAGATGCCTCTGTATGTTTCTAAAATTAAGTATCTGCATGTGTGTGCAGAGGTAAGAATGTCCTCGACTCATTTTCTCTGGCTACCTTCGTAGGAGACACATTCTGTTTTGGTTTGTTCTATTTCCATCACTGAGGCCCAATAAATGTTTAGATCGCCAAAAATTAGGCCTACAACTTTTAATACATTCAGCTTTTCCTTTGTTTGTCTTTATATTGCTCATTAATAAAAAAGAATAATCTTTTATAGCAGGGCAAAATATTGTGCAATTTGTGCTTATAATGCATGGAACATTTGTTTTAATTGATTAACGTGCTTTATTAAGTTTGGGTTACTTTAACATTTCATTTCTCTCTTTGTTGTTGGATTGACTGGTTGAATTTTTATGACTGTGTGGCTTGAAAAACAGCGATGAATCATGATGGGAAGACATCTATAGGGATGTATGCAGAGAAGAAAGTGAGGGCTTGCCATTGTGATCATACCACATGACACAAGAAAATGTGTATGTTGCATTCATTCATTTGGGGTATGGGCAGCCAGACAGAAAGGGGAAGGATTTGTGTGTCACATGTGGCTGGTATAATGAGTACAATAAAGCGCATATGTGTTTGTATAGAGGTCTTCTGAAGGCATTAAGAAAAAGCTGTGATTTTAGCAGTTATTCTACGTGGTGAAACAATGCAAATTTTCCCTTTTTCAGATAATACTCTCAGCATATTGGCAAAGCACAGTGGATTCAGCCGGCAGAAGCAAGAAGTGTATCTACTGCCAATCATCATAAGCGATAGCGGGAATCCTCCCATGAGCAGCACTAGCACTCTCACTATTCGAGTCTGTGGTTGCAGCAGTGATGGTATTGTCCAGTCCTGTAACGTTGAAGCATACGTACTTCCCATTGGACTCAGTATGGGAGCCCTAATTGCAATATTAGCATGCATCATTTTGCTACTAGGTATGTATTCATTTCACAGCCTGGTGTTGAAAATTTTTCTGGTTCCTGGGTGGCTGTAAGTAAGCAAAGAAGTCACATAGAAGGACATACAATCTAATGCAATGTGATGTGCAGCAGTACCGAGAGACCTGTCAGGACTGCATCCCTACTGTACTAAGAACTGAACAGAAGCGTATAAAGCAATGCCCCAGTCTGAAGTAGTCTTACACACAAGTTACATAATAAACAGGTATGGAATATGAAACTGAAAATCAAATTAGGTATGTTAAGTAGCAAGGTGGACACAGTATATACTGCACATGATGGAAAATGGATTTGTTGTATCTTCTAAGACGTATGAGTTTATTCTGGATTGTAATGGCGTAAGAGACATTACAGTTTTACAAGATAAGAAGCACTGTATATTTTAATAAAACATACAAAATTTGTATACGACATCAAGCAAGTAAGGGAGATAACAATGAAGGAAGAAGCCTATTTCTGCTCTTTGCAGCTTCAATTTGTAACTGGGATTTACATCAGTAACAGAGATTTCAGCATTAAGCTGCAAAAACAACAGTGTAACCAATTTAGAGCTTTTTATGCATCTGTCCATGATTCTGAAACTGATGTATCTAAGCTCTTTCTTTCTCCCTTACTGTCTCATTCTCTTTTCAGTTATATAGTGTGAGGCTGTTGCAACACGTAAAAAAAAGACACCAATTTCCATCAGGGCTATGTTTTCAGAAAAACACCCTCTAATTTTGGAAAAATCCATCCATAATGTAGATCATTTATAGACTATGTTCAGTGAATGATGATAGCTTGACTTCATCTAGGTTTGTAACTTTTCCAAAGGGAAAAGTTGTCTAAATTCGAGGCTCAAAATTGGAAGTATGCGAAATCTTACTGCTTATATAAAATTGAGCTTCAGATGTAAATATGAGCTGATAATAGAAAACCAGAGGACTAACCAGACCTTCTGATCAAATTTCATCACTTGAATGGGGTTGAATTTATAGGTCTTTCAGCTTTTCACTACTCTTATTACTCTTATTTTCACAAAAAGCAACCTATCACCTTCCACAACTGCGCTTAACATATGTAGCGCTTTGATTGGAAATGTTTTACCTAATCAGCCTGTGATGCTTTCTTTCCAGTCATTGTGGTGCTGTTCGTAACACTAAGAAGACATAAGAATGAGCCTCTAATCATCAAAGATGATGAAGATGTGAGGGAAAATATTATTCGCTATGATGATGAAGGAGGTGGAGAAGAAGATACAGAAGCTTTTGACATTGCAACTTTGCAAAATCCGGATGGAATTAACGGATTTTTGCCTCGTAAGGATATTAAGCCTGATCTTCAATTTATGCCCAGACAGGGTCTTGCACCTGTTCCTAATGGTGTTGATGTTGATGAATTTATTAATGTAAGGCTTCATGAAGCCGATAATGATCCCACGGCTCCACCATATGACTCTATCCAGATTTATGGCTATGAAGGAAGAGGGTCAGCGGCTGGTTCCCTTAGCTCATTGGAGTCCTCTACATCAGACTCAGATCAGAATTTTGACTACCTCAGTGAATGGGGTCCTCGCTTTAAAAGACTTGGAGAACTTTACTCAGTTGGAGAAAGTGACAAAGAAACTTGACAGTGGATTACAAACTTTTTCACTGTTGACTTAATGATCATGTAATATTCTAGGGCCACTGCTGTTAGTTAAAACTAATGTGGCTTTTTGTTTTAGAGGCAAGTTTAGCGCCAGTCATCTATAAAATCTACAACTACATTGTAATGTTGAACCAAAAAAAAAAGTATATGTTAGGAGGTTAAGTCTTGTGGAGTGTGAAGTAAAGTATGTGGAGTGTCTAGAAGTCTTTGGATATTTGATATTCACTTGACCACGCTGAAGATGGAGATTTGGATCTTATATTATCTTCAGTGAATTGAAAAGAACAAAAAGAAATTGGTGCTTTCTTAGAAAATGGACTTGCAGGGATTTTGCTGTTGAACAGTAGCTCCTGCCAGTATGTGTAAAGCTAATGGTTTGTTTCTGCATTGCCAATAAAGATCCCGCCACAGAAATGTTAAAAGCAATATCTTGGTCTTCTTAGCAATGCTGAACAGAAATAGCATTGTAAATTCCTACTGGCTTCTACTGTGCAGTGACCATACATTGTATATACAGTAATTGTTGGCCACGTAACCACAGACTGAATATCATCTTTAAATATTGTGTCAAGCCTTAAAATATTCACATGTTCTTAATCCATTCCAGTGATGGGTAATAAATCCTACTAACATGCAGAGATTCAGAGGCAGGGCTACAAAACCTTGCTTTACAAAAGCATCTTTTTCTAGAAGAAGGATCAACCCTGTGCTTCGTCTCCTGAAAGGAAAGAAAAAACTGTGAAAGGGGATGGACTTACATATATGAAAGAATTGCTGATTTTATTGCTAAAGATCGAATTTATTTGTTTAATCTTTGAAATAAATATTTTATTGATGTCCATTACTGCTTTTATTTATTAAGACTGATAATCTATAGAATAAGATTATGAAGAAAACTAAATTATATCAGTTAGGTTTTTTTTCTATATATAATGAATGTTTAATACATGTACATTTTGAAAAGAAAAATGACAAATTGTTGCAGGTCAAAGCAGTAACCTATCCATTTGCAGTAGTTGAATTTTAAGAGAATGCTGGCAGGAATAAACTTTCCCAGAGAAAACTTTTGACAGTTTTATATCTTCTTCATAAATCTAGTACCTGGTGTTTTTAATACAAGCACAAACAGCTGGAAGTAAACTGGTTCATGTGAATATTTAAACTATAGACTTTTAGAAATCCACACATAACAGTACAGTAAAAAACATGCTTATAGTTCTCCACTGTATTAGAGCAGGAACCAGTGTGTACATAATTTTACTGCTTATGTTATTAGCATTTCTTTTCTATAATATTCATAGTGATGCACCAGGGCTCTTGCACACAGAGAAAGAACAACACTAGAAGCTGCAAGCATACTCAATTTGTAATGCAAACTTGCCATTTAGAAGTAGCAATTGTATAATAAAACTAAGTATTACATGCAAATCATTTTAATTTTCTACTTTGTTTTGAAGCTATATTATTGTTTGTTTATTTACTCCATGTATTGTATTCAGAGAAACTCCTGTATTGTTTCCTACTTTGTGAAATATATTTTTATAAATACATTTCTTGTTATTGCTTTTCTTTCAGTTTTACCTGTACACTGCAGAAAGGAATCTGCCTGAGTAACTTCATAGTTTGTTGAGGAATGTAGTTCCTTCAAAATCATTTATTTATTAGTTGAATACAGTCAAAATAAAAAAAGGATAATATTTGAAGAAATTTTTGACAGTGTTTGCAGAATTAGATATGCAGCAGCCTGTGACCACAGGAGTTATGTGTGTCTAATTCACTGTGCCATGCTGAAAAACAACCTCACACTTTTCTTTTTTAAAGTATTGCTAGTAAAAACATTCTCCTCCCTTTAAGCTCCTCAGTGATGTTTGTTCTGCAAACAAAAATGTCTTAATGCATCACCCCCAATTTTGCCTGTATTTCAAAATGGAAACATTTACTTTACTTTAGCTACGGCATGGCTGGCTTTAATGACTGTAGTTTGTGGACAACTAATATGCTAACACCACTTCTATATGTATTATAAAGATTTTATTGAAATGAATGAAGTATCCAATTCATTTAAACTACACTGCATTTTTAAAAAATGCCTCTGAATAACTTTATCTAACAATTTTGGTAATACTGTAAACTAAACAGTGAAGTCATCTAAAGATAGAAAAGAAGCAGTCACCAAGATTTCAATGGAATCAAACATATTTATGTAACAGACTGTAATAACAGCCAAACACATTCTTACTAATCACTTGCACCAAGTGCCAGGGTGTTCTGAATTGCCATGCCAAACCTAATAGTAATGTAAATGCAGAAGTCTGATTCGAAACTTAGACTGAGCCAATTTCTAGTCTACATCCCACTCCTGGGAGCAAAGGAAGGTGCTGTAAGATATGGATCACATCATTGTCTATAGTCACATAAGTGTTTAGGGCAAGTAGCTCTGACTATGAGTTATAGTATATACTGTAGAGTTTTGCAAAGCTCTTTTGTAGGAAAACTCACAAATGGATAACCTTCTGATTGCCTTTTTGATTGGAAGTTCCATCTGAGACCACGACAGCACATTCAGTAATAAGATTTCCAGGAAAAAAAATCCCATCATTGGCACTGTAGGAGAGGCAAAGCATGACAGAAATCTCATCACTGTCAGTTAAAAAGAGATGGTAGCTACTACTGGTGGGCATAGCTGTAAATTGTGCATTTATACAGGTTTTAAATATGAATATCTACAATGCAAAAGGGAGAAAAAAATTAATGAATTTGTGATCTGTCAATAGCGATGTGCTATTTCTTGAAGTCATTGCTACCCCACCAAAGGGAAATGATTCATTCTGCAAACTAATTCCGTGTAATTTGAGTATAAAATTTATAGCAATACATGTTAGAGGGTTAAATGTTGATCATTCAGTTTTCCAGTACTTGCTCCTTTTTTGACAACAAAATTAATTCAGTATAAAATTGTTTTGGATAACAACGGTATTTAGGGGGATTAGAATCATATCGTTCTACATTTCACATCCAGATTTAGACATATTAGCGACATCCTTTTTAAGCATGTAAAATGGTAATTCATCTTTTTCAACAACATTTAATTAGCAATTGACTCATTGTAAGTGACAAGGAAAATGCATTAAATTAGAATTATTAATACTGATAAATTTGAGAATTAAATTCTCAAGATCTTTTACAAGTGCCAAGCGCCTTAGAGTCCCATTGATTCTGGCTTGCCTTCACCTAGCTATGTCTTATACTCATTTGTCAGAACTGCTAAAGTAAATCATCCCACACATAAAAGCTGGAATTCTAAGTTTTTGGCCTGGACATTGTCCAGACAGAAAATTCAGCTCAGGCATTTCAATATGCAAGTACTGTGAAGTGAATGTGTGTACATGTTTACTAATTATAACTCAAATGACTAAAGGTCTTCAACACATTCTGTCCTTTACAGTAATTGAAAGCATATGCTATTTCTGTGCTGTGACCTTGAAATCAAATCATGGAAAGCTCATTTTCACCTGGTATCATTTATACCTTTTTGTCTATGATGAATTTGAAATGACTGTGAAATATACAGGAGAGAAAATGGTTGAAGATTTTCATTTAAATCAGCAGTTGCTAATCACACTATGGCAACTCCAAATACCATCAACTATGTCACAGCGCAGCAGTAACAATTCTCAATCTGGAGAACAGACAGAATGTCTGCAAAATAGTATGTTTGAAATAACTTTATTTGTACAGCTCTGCTAGAGATGGGTCTGCTGATTTTAATATATAGAGAAAAATAAATCAACTATACTGTATCCATGCAGTTGCATGTACCTACATATGTGTGTGGCAAATTTTTTTAACAGCCTGCATGGTCATTGAATTCTAGAAATGGATAAACGGGCTTAGAAAGCTTCTCCAAGGTCTGTCCAACTGCAGGAAACCTTGGCAGGTAGTCTGTTTTTGTATCTGAATTTCTTGGGATATAATTTCAGTCTTAATTGAGCTATTTTGCTGTTTCTCTCCTTTTCCCTGCCCCTCTCTCCACCAGTTCACCTATCCTGAGCTATACATCTGTGAACATAATGTTAGGAAGTAAGTTCATTGAGACCACATAGCTCTTTTTCAGCTAGTTTCAACTGGTGTGCTCAGTGATTGGAAACAAGGAGGTAGGCCAGGATAGTTAAGTTCACCAAGCTCTCCTCCTTCTCTCTTATTATCCTATTTGGGTTTAAAAACAAAAAAAAAAAAACAAAAAACCAACAAACACCTGTATGCAAGTGGCTTACTTTTCAGATGTAGTCAGAGGACTGTATTGTTACTTGAACGAGTTGAAGTGGTGCATGAAAAAAGATAAAAAGCATGACTAGAAGCAATACAAACACCTATCACAGGAAGACTTACAGTGAACAGTCTGGGTTACTTATACCAAAGGACTGTTTCTGTATTTTAAATTATGCTGAAAAATGTAAAGCAAATGATGGTGCTTTTTAGTTAATAGGAAGAATGTTTGGTAGCAACACATATTCACAAGTATTTCTGATCAAGAAAAGTGAAAAGAGGTTACTCAAAAAATTATTTTTCAGATTTGGAAAGTTTTCAGCTGTGGCAGGATGTCCTAGTAAACTAAAGCTTAGTAAAAGGAAAAAAAAAAAAGTGGGAGTATTCACTGTTACTAGAGATTCCTTTCAGAATGTAGCAGGTGTCATTAGCAGCAGATAGAGTAAGCAGTGGAAGCTTTCTGTAGTCTATCGTTCAGATACGTTGGACTTGTATTATTTCTACATTTGTACACTATTTGTGCAAGATAATATTCTGGCTTTGCAGAAGGTGGAAACCAATTTAACTTGCTGTATAATTCACTGTGATGGGTTTTGTAATCACACTGCAAAATGAGTCTAGCTGCTGTATTATACAATACTGATACTGGCTTATGTGCTGCAGAACTAGTCCCTCTCCAAATAATGTCATAGTATTCTAAATGAGAAAATATAAAAGCCCTGACAATGCTTTTTGTGCAACTGCAACTAAGACATCTTCCAAAATGGCTAATAAAAGCAAGCTGAAGCACAGAGTTTCTGGCAGAGCCTTGTAAATGGGTTCATTAGCATTGCAACACAACTATTTCTTTTTTTTCTCCCACTACCCCCCCACATTACAAAAATTAAACCACTGAAATGAACAAAATTAAAATTTCAGCCTTCTCTTCAGAGGGGATATGTAATAATTTACAAAATTCCCTTTCTTCTCCTTCCACTATTTCAGATGCTTGCTTGAATGAAGTCTATGTGATGATGACAGGCAGACAGAAGGGATGAGTAGAGGTTACCTGTTGCATTACATGAATGGAGAAAGCATTTATGATATGAGGGCAGTAGTGCCCTCTCCTCAAAGTCTTGTCAAAATAAAAATCTTGCAGATGTTCCTCTAGGGAGTTCTCATCACTCCACATATATCCAGGGAAAGATCCTCCTCAATGTATACAAAATAAAACTGTTCTTTTTCCATGCACTCCCAACGAACTACTTAAAGTCTGATACTGGCATCTCAAATTCCTATTCATCATATGAACACGGGCCAGCTATTCTGTGGTAGATACCTATATACAAACTCACTCTATGGTGCTTATGAACACATAGATTTGTTTCTTTACTGATGTGGAAAGGTTCTGATTTGTGAAGTTTGGAATAAACAGCCAGTAAGACAGAAGGTAGGTAGCATAGATAACTGATGGTAAAAGGATGGATGATTCTGGAATGGGTCCTCATTTTATATCTTACTTGGGTCTTTGTGTTGTCTAAGTCTAGCCTTGATTTTTTACCTTCAAAATATTTTTTTAACAGCAAAACTTCCTGCTCTTCATAACAGCTTTGGTTTTGAATTATAAAACAGGTCCTACGTTGGGGGGGCGGGTCTTTTTGTCATTTCCTTCTTTGTTAATGGAACTTTCACGAGGCAACATTGACACAGTTCATTCTGCCACATTTCACAAGCTGGCAGTTCTAATAATTAATATAAAAATAAAAGATGTGCAGCTTTTTAACTGAAATATAATTTATATAATTGGAAGCAATGCAAAAACAGTTGAATCACTTTTAAAATAAACTCTAACAGTCCCACATTTCCAGCCACAGATGTGATCACTTTTGGACTCATTTTCAAATACACTTGTATACCTGAATTCACATGCAGTTGATATACAAGTTTTACATGCAAGGGAATAACTCAGTCTCATTCGACTTTATTGAGGAATAAGCTTCTGATATTTTATGAAAAAAGTATATCACGACTTAAACCTATGGACAAGGAAAGAATAGGTTTTTATACTTTTATACTCAAAAATACATGCACAAGTAGAATCCAGAGCTGAATTCAAAGCCCTGGTCCACTGTCTCAGCTGTGCAATACAGGCAAGTGGACAGCTGATAAGAGGTAAGTAACAGATTATTTTGGCAATACATATGACCTCCCTCCTTAACACAACCAAGGGGTCTTGTTGCTACTATCAAGCACACAGTTATTTTGTAGGTTACCTGAGGCAGGGGGTTATCCCAACCTCCTGCCAGGTAAGTTCCATGGCAAAGTGGTGAAGGTGGCCAAGAGCCTTTCATCTTACAGAGAGGTAGATGTAGCTTTATAGTCTTGGTATTAAGACAGCTTTTACAGTGTTCCAGTCAGCATTGGCTTCCTTTCAATTTCTGCAGTTTCAGGTGTTAAGTGTTTCAAGCTGTAGAAACCCACTATAACCTATTACACCAAATAAAGGCAGGGCATTGTTAGGTAAAATGTCATTGCAACACAGAGCAGGAGATACAAGTAATCCTTGCAGAAAAAGGTCAAATATGAATCATCAAATGCTGTAGGTTTTTAATGGATATTTTCCAACCCTCTTATTTCACATGAAACAGCAGCCATTTATTTTATTGTATATAATATTTCTTCCTAAAATAAAAGTAACAGTTGATGATAAAGGGGCTTTATTTAGCCTGTCATAATGTCTGCTGGTTCTTTTTTATAATTTACAAAACAAACAGGAATTTTTCAGCCCATGATTGTATAGACCCAGCCTAATATCTGACCAGAGCAGTTAGCTACATTACTCTCTTATTTCTGTCCCATCGTTATGAATGCTTTTGGCTTGTTTAATTAAATAATTAATTAAATTTAGCATTGTGTCTGGTCTTGTCCGTGTGGCAGCTTGTTTCAGAGCTTTTTGACTCAGACTCTAGTACGAACCCGTTTCTTAGGCAGTGTGCTAATATGAGATAGGGAAGGAAAATATTATCTTATGGACCTGTGATTGCCTTAATAACTCCTTTTCAAGTTTTTCCACAGTTTCTGTTTCTGAATATATTTTATCACTTAAAGATGCACGAAAGAATTAGGTGAGTGGGGTTTTTTGCAACCCTAATGTGACACAAACAGAATCTATTAATTTTGAGAATTTACTTCCCCTTATGTTCATCATGATGGTCAAATGAGCACATAATGATGTGAAGAGCTTTGTTATCACAAACTTCTAGTTGAGAATAGAAAAAAAAAACCAGGCATTTAAAATTAAAAAAAAGATATATTTTCCTAAATTTTCAGAATGATTCAGTCTAGTTTTAATTTTCATTTTCATTTCCCACATATGGATCCTAATAGTCCCAAAAGGTACTTGCACTGAAATCAATGTCTGCTAGCTACCTTTGCATGACAGAGGGGCCTTAGCTCCAAGATTTCGCGCCAAGAAATGCGACATCAAATGTTTACATTGTGGAACACAGTACACAGATAAAATCCTTATTCTCTACTCAGGAGATGATATAATGAGAGTTCAGTTAAGTTTTTTTGACAGAAAGTTACATTTCACACTGAAAACCATGTCTCTACCGCTGAACATTCTTGGGTTCCTCCTACAACATTCAAGCCTGATTATAAGTACCAATATACATACAACTCTTTTGCAAACTAAAACCTATTGTTTGTCCTTATGAAAAATTGAGCAGTGGCTACAGCATTTTATTTCAGTAATATTTTCAGTGTACTTTGTGGAATATTTTGTGGAAACAAATACATATGCTGACAGTCATAGCAAAATTATTTCTGTTAAGAGAACACACATTATTGCTGCAAGGGGTCCTTTCATGTGGATCATGAAACTTGATGGCCTGATATCAATTTAGTTTTCAACAAGGAATTACGGGAGCTGTAGTCCTCATGGAGAGCTTGGATACATTCAATTGTTGGAAGTCATGACAGGTAAAAAATGCGAGAACTTCAGAGTGAACAGGAGGTTTACAAGGTGTAAAAAAAGTTGTTGGGAGGACATAGATTGTGCTCCAGGTTTTAGTGTTATGCTGTTAAATGCTTCCTCATCCTAATTTTTTGTCTACATATGAGACTAGAAAACAGGATGAATAAGCATTTCAGAGAGTGGATCTAGCCATACAAGCTTTGGGTGGGAAGTAAGCAACCCTTTTGTTATATAGTAGCCTAAGGTAGAGGAGGAAGTGTGTAGGGCTCCATACAGTGTGATATGTTATTGTAGAGATTTCTGTGAGTAAGGAATGCACTACTGAGTAAAGGGGTAATGAACTGCTTAGTCCTAGCAAGTGCCCACTGCACCAGGTGTGAATGCTGTAGACTGAGAAGGGCTAATTTGCCTATTTCTGTTTTGGCTTTTGTTTCTGATTGCTTTTAGGTGGAAGGGAAGCACAAAAAATTCAGCAAGAAACAAACTGGGGCACTAAGTCAGAAGTAATACAACACATCCTGATCTAACCTCATACCTCATGGGGTAAGTGTGTAGCAATCATTTTTATATTTGTCCTAGGAACCCAAATATTTTTCTTTGAAAGCTGAAATTCAGATTATGAATACTTAGAAGTGCTTTTAGAATGTCGTTTGTATTCATAGTACTTGATGCTTTATGTAAACATTCAAACAAGTTTCTAGAAGTTGTGAAGGGCTAATGATGAAAAAGGGGTACAGCTGAAAAAAGGAAAAAAAAAATTACTGCTGTGAATAGTTCACCTAGCTCAAAGGGTAAAAGCTTCCCCTGTGCAGGGAACCAGAGTAAGACCTATACACCACTTAATTAACACTTAAACCCACAAAATACGGCCCTCAGCACCACAGTGATTTTCTCTGAGGACACAAACATAGAGAATAAGCTTCAAACTTGCAGGCTATTGCCATTATGTTGGCAGTCTCATACATCATTGTAACTTTCATGCCTGTACCCAATGGCTTTACAATTCTGTAGTGCAGTGTAAGCTGAAAATGTTAAAAATTGTACCAGTCAGCTAGTGAGAATTCAAACAATGTACAAGAGTTGAAAGTGAATGAGCAGCTAAAACATAAGGTGTCACTTATAATCAAATCACTGTGTTGCAATTTGAGTCTGAGTATAATTGTTTTTAGTGTGTATATAGTAAGCCCCAAATCAGATTGGGAATGTAGTGATTTTTGGGATGAGTAGCAGAGCAGAAAGCAGTATAAATGAGAATAAAACCCCCAGAATTTCTTTCTCAAAAAACCCATTATAAATATGAGACAGAGTAAGTGTGTGGAGTATGGGAGAAAATGACAAAAAAAAAATCAAAATTTTGAAAAAGATTCTGCAAACATGGGCATTTAACACCTTGACATTCAGTCTTTATAAACAGGATTTTTGATCCAGTTTATACAGTTCTCAAGCATTTCTATTCTAATGAGATAACCATTAGAAAACTTATACATCTACTAAGGTTATTGTCTTCACTGCTCTTCTCTACAACACAAGCAACTTTATTTTTTCTTGTTATAAAAGGAATCATCATCAGAGTCACATGATCTCAGCAATAATATATGTCTGATCATCTCACTATGCCTTAAATAGTATTTCGTATTTCAGATTGCCTTTCACTCAAAGGTGAAAGACAATCTAACATCTTACAGTATTTCTTTCTGATGTTGCAGTATTTAATCTCTTTGATTTGATGATATTTATACAGCTCTGTCGCCTACTGCAAACTGAAGGAAAGATATGTGAGGTTGTCTTCTTTTTAAAAAAAAGGAACCATCCTTACTGGTCAATTTCAGAGAAACAGCATTGGGTAAAGAAATTATTTTCTTCCACTTTGGTAGAATCTCACAGCAACAAAGGAACATAGTAATATTTTTTTTCTTTAGAGACCATTTTCTAGAACAGATGGATTTCCCCATCACCACTAATTTGTATGTGTATTAGGGAGAGAACTACAATGATCCTGATGATGTTAGTATTGATGCTAAAAAAGAGCTAGGTAACTCAAAGTTTTTCTTGAAGTCAGAGGTTTAAGCCTGAATTTGATTGCCAATGAATCCTTCAGTGTTATACACACACTGTGGACAACACTGACTGAGCCGGAATGACCATCCACACTGCACAGCTGTCTAGCAGGCAGTGAATATCACACAAGTGTGATGCCAGAGAGCATTCTCATATTTTCCATAGAATCATAGAAAAAATTAGTTTGGAGGAGACCTCCTGAGGCCTCCTGAGTCCAACGTCCTTCTCAAAGCCCTAACTTCAAAAGTAGACAATGTTGCTCAGGTCTTTATATGACTAAATTTTGAAAGTATCCAAAGGATGGAAATTCCATAGTCTCTCTGTGCATCTAACCATCTACACATCCTTTTTAGTTACATATATCTGAAAAACTATTATGTTTGTCTATGAAAAGTAACACACTTAAACCATGCTGGAGAATGAAAAGGATGGTTTGTTTAGGCTGGAAAAGAGAAGGGTAATGGAAATCCTAGTGGCAGTCTTCAAATACCTAAAGGGGAATAATAAAAAAGACAGAGTCAGACTCTTCCCAAAAGCACCCAGGGAAAGGGCAAGAGTCAATGACCACAACTTGCAACAAAGGCAATTCTTTAGAGTGGACAACAGAAGTGGTTAAGACCCTGGCTTAAACCAATATGCTAAGTTGAAGTCCATGAGAGCTTCAGTGATTTAAGCCACAGGATGACTTCAGCATTTAGCATTTTTTTTTTCTTTAAGCTGGATGTAAAAAAAAACACCACAAAAGCCCCAACACAACAAACCACCAAACCCCCCACAATGTTTCTGGATCAGCTGGCTATATCTGACTATTATTATCCAGATATTTAAAAAGTGAAGTAAGAATCAATTCACTAAGAAATCTAAGATGACATCTCAAACAAATGTGGGGAGAGGTAATGAAAGATTCTGAGAAAAATCTGGAGATCTGCTCCCCTGCTGGTACAAGTTCTAAATAAATCCAAAATGTGTAGTGGCTTCCTTCCCCCTGTGAGTCTGGAATGTCTTTCCATGAAAACCAGTGTATGAGGAAGGACTGTATGTGGAGGTAGGATACTGAGCCTTGCATGCATTCCTGGGACTATCTACTTAGATGTAGCCTAAATGAGTTCAGGTTTATCAGAAAGTGTTATTCTGTCTCATCAGGGGACCAGAGTATGACTCTTTTGCTCTCTCACAATAATACTAAACATATTATTAAGTGTAAGTAAAGAAAGGCATTAGAATCAAAACCACAAAAGGCAAAGATTAGAAATAAAATATCTAGTCCCCTGCAAGATTAATTCCTCTTGAGAGTTAAGAAAAAAGGACTTTCAGATCTTGATTTGTAAAAATATGCAATAAGCTTAAAGAAGTTATATGATACTATAAATAACTTGAATTTTTGAGTAGGAATTGTCATTGTAATACATGGATCAATAAAGAGGATTTATATAGTTCCCAAGCAGATACTTCAGAACAATGGTCAATTTCTCATTACACTTTACTCTAGGCCTGTGTTATTTTATGTGCTATTCTCTCAAAAAATATTCCTGACTTATGTCTGTGTGCTTTGCTGATGATGTTCCTGTGGAATGTGTTACATGCCAAATTTTTTATTTAATTCTGGGGTGGCCAGAAACAAAAAAACAACCCTCCTGCCAATTCTCCTCTTCCACCTCTACTCTGTTTTCTGACAAGAAGGTAGATGTATTTTACTAAGATGAATACCATTTAGTCAGTTATTTTTTTAATTATAACCCCCTTTGATATGGTATAGATGAATTGTATGTTCATCACATATTTTGAAGTATGTTTCTGGGTAATACGTGGTTTTTAATCATAACTTCATTCATTTAAGCAGGCATGTTATGTGCCAAAATAGTGTCCTTTTCAGGAACTGGTACTGTATTTATGGATATCTGTGCGAAAAGAATGGAAGAAAAAAAATTAAAATGTGACATTCAAGCCAGATAATTTCTGAAGTCTATCATCTCATCAATAAAGAAAGAATATGAAAAATTTGCCCTTATATTGCCTGATGTTAGTGGAAAGGTAGAAAAGAAGGAAAAAAGGAGCGAATGACACTGGATTGGTGAGAGACAAAATTATAATGGAGGTTAAAAAAAAATTCCTGTTATTCACAGGAGGTTCCTGAAACATTAGCCTGGTTATTTGCCTCCCTAGTGGAGCAGAGAAAACACATTGATAGTTTAATTAATAGCCAGACTTTAGAGACTCTAGGATTTCAAGACACTGTAAGAATTTTTTCTTGAGAGATTGATTCCATCAAGAGTCTTAAGAGAATTGAAGGGGAAGTATATCCTTCTGTCTCTTTAATGTACATTATTTGTTTCCATTACTGTAGTAGCTGAATGCCTCGCTTTTTTTAACAGTTATCCGCACAACAACTCTATGTTGTAACAACATGCTATTAACCACGTCGCACAAATTAAGGAATTGAAACTGAGACGCTAAAGGACTTGTGTAGGGCCACACAGAAAATGTAATAAAACAGGAACCTTAACGTAAAACTAAAACCTATGCGTGTCCTGTAAGACCAGGATAGCCTTCTTTCCTCTTTGTATTAAAACAGCTACTATACAGTAGCTTGCACAAGTTAACAGAATACACTATAACTGAAGAAAGTGTAATAGAAAATATCAGATTTCATGTTTCTGTCGTTTGATTACAATCTCTTCTTTTAACATAGTTGTGAAGTTGTTCAGCTTCTACTGAAGTGAACAAGAACCTTCCACTGAGTCTAATGTCAGTGTGACCAACAAATTAATTAATGATTTCTCAACGTTCAGATGAGTGAAGCTCCCTCATTCCTTAGTAATATTTTTAAATGAACCAATCTAGAATTTCTTACTCGGTTCAAAATCCTGATCTTTTTTGGTCTGTAAATTAATAATTTGCATGGCTCTGCACTTCTGTGAGGTACCTATGCGTGGAATGGAAGTACTATGTGAGAAAGGCATTTCTGAGTAGTCCAAATGGGGATGGTGGTCTTGGGAGATGAAAAAATTACTCAGGCCTGCTTTTTATACCAAAGGGACGCTCTGGATAATAATTCAAAAAGCTTTTGAAATGAACATTCAAAAATTTTAGAATCATCCCTCCTTCATAAAAGGCCTTTTCTGTCTCACATCAGTGAGATGAAATGAAGATGAAGGTTGTTCTGTTTAAAATTATTTCTTTCTGACATTAGTTTGAATTTGGGTTTTATTCACTCTACAGCCATCTCAGTGGAGATCACGTGGCACGGGCTGCTGTTCCCATGCTCAGAAATTTTACATTTCAATGATATGTTTGTATTTCTAGATCTGAGCAGATAGAGATAAGTAGTGATTTGAGCATGCCCTGAATCCAGAATGTGCTGTCCACAAGCTAGGGAACAAATGTACTTATTATGGGTTAGTTGCTCTTGTTCCTGAGGAAGTTGCGACTAGAGGAGAGGATTCTAAATGTCAGTGATGTTTAGATTAGTCCTGCACTGCACGCACTGTGAGTGTGGTGTATCCTTGGGTGGTTTGGCCCCGCTGAGCATATGCTCTGAAGTTGACTGGCATACACAGCAAGGCGCTACTCTTCTGAATGAGTGGCTTTCACACGTGGAGATCTTGGACAAATGGCCATTACCGTCTGTTCTCAGGTGGGTTGCAAGGAGGAAATACAGGGGCCTTATCTTGGGAAAAAATGGAAGGATGCCTCTTGTGAAAGGAAATAACACATTCTCTGTAAAACTGGAAGAAAGTTTGCAGATTTCGCATTCAAATCCTTGAAATGCAATATGCTTGACAACCCTGTTACTCTTCCTTTTTATTACAACATAATGTGTCAGGCTGTCAACTAAATAAACAGGGTGGCTTTCTAGACAGACAAGCTTTTTTCGTAACAGTTATGATCCAGAAGGCTTTAGGTAATGACATTCCATAAACTATCCATCCAGATTCCTAACCATTTCTTACATCAATGTGAATCTGCAGTAATTTCAGTGAAGTGAAGTTGTAATCCAGAGCCAGCCGAAGCCAGTGAAAAGAACTGACATCACTGGGTTTGCCTAATATCCTGCCTCTCAATTTCTACTAGAGTAATCATGCCCACATATGGACGATGATCCCTGGTAACATCTATGTAACAATCCCCGTTAGCAATTTTGCTTTCATCTTGTTTGCCGTTTTATTTGTCCCATATGATAAGAGGTCCTAGGCATTTTTTCTTTCAGTGTTTTGAGGAAAAACAGTAGGCCTGAAGAGAATGTCTGCAAATTACTTCTGTTTTGCTTTTTATGATGATTATGGATAAAAGGATGAGATAACAGTAGTTCCATAGAAGAGCAACATACTTTAAAGGTATGACATTTCCCCTCATATTTATGCATTATTTGTTATCTAAATATTTCCTTCTCCCTGTTCTCTGTGTTTTGGAAATAACAAAAGTTATCAATCACCTGGAACCGTGCTGATGTTTCCATGGCAGTTTAGTAATTAGGTCTGTTCACCAGGGGCTCTGATTAGTCCAATAAAATCCTTTGTGCAATTCTTTCAGACAGAGTATTTCACTGTGTTGCCAGCCTATGAATAAAGTAAAATTATTCTAGCCACAGACACTTATTTTCTCATTGATACACAATGAGAGCCGTAAATGCCTTTATTGTGTTCTTTTAGGTTTCTCAGTATTCAATTCTGATCTAGAAATCCAAGCTCTGACCTAAGAATGATCATGCATTCCCCAGCAGGGAACAAGCAGTTAACAGTTTGTACTCTAAAAAGTGCTAACAGCTGGACAGCTTTTGCTCCCAAATGACCACGGCCAGTATGATTTAACTGGTAGACACTTTTCCTTCAGAAGAAAGTAAAGAACAGCTCTGCGAACAGTTCACAGTATTTGCACAGCTATGTTGCACATCAGCATCTAAAACTGCCCCTTCCACTGAGTTCTTATAAGCCAAAGCAGCACCTCCAACTGGTAGGAATGGAGTGACTAAAATAAGCTCAACCTATTAGATGAGTCACCTGCTGTCAATGTGCCTACAAAGCTGGCATATGACCCCCATCTTGCCCTTACACAAGGAAATCATATTCCTACAGTTGTGATATGAGTGAAATTTCTATCGTACTTCTGTTTATATACTCCTATCTACAAGTACTGCCATATGAAACTGCTGAGGTGCAATGTTTGCTAGGAAGGGGCTGGTATGATTAAGACTTAGGAACATCTTCAGGTACACATTGGACAGAGAACTTAAAAGGTGAGTTAGTTTCCATTTCGGAGGATAAAGGGAAACTCTGGTGACTTGGAATTTCACGTAAATTTTTGGTACTGCAAAGAATCATAAGGCTAATATGTCATACTAATCCAGTGTTCAATTCTTTCTTGTTGCCATCTCTCACACCTATTAAACAATTAGTTCTACACAGTAAGTTGCTAATTCTTCTGGGTTCTGCAGTAACATTAAATAATTCTTGTCATGTAAAGATTTCAATTGCCGTTTATTGAAGATATTTAAGTATTGTTTGCCGGCACTTTGTTAATTATAAGTCTCTGCCATAAATATAATGCACAGAAGTTTGTGGTTTCCTAAATAGTGTAAACAAACATACTATATGTTGTTTCCTATACTAGCATAAATGCAATCATCCATGTTCACCACTCCGAACACATTTGCAGATACTTAATTAAGTGACTAGCGAATTAAAAATGGCACATATACAGTATATTCACAATAGCAGAGGAATGGAAACTATCAGTGTTTCATTAAAATTCACAAGTGAAGTTTCAGAAACTTGTTCAAAGTTGGAGCTTTTTAGCCTTTTGATAGAAACCACAAAGCTTTTTGGAAGTCAAATGGCAGTGAGAAAGAAGTGACAGATTTTACCCTTTTGTGAAAACCTGTATGTTTGCCTGTGATACTTTCACCTGCTGCTCTTTACTACTTCTCCCCAAAACAAAAGTCCACAAAACCTTGTTTCCATGTTTCTGCAGCAGTGAAAGTGTCAACTGTGACAAATTCTAATGAAATATTTAATTCCTTTTTCAGCAGTTTTATGCTGCGAAATACAAGTTTCATGCCACATGACTCCTCAACTCCTTGTCATCTTATCTTTTTTTTTTTTTAAAGGATTAAATAAGAAAGTTTTAAATTTATTAAGGAGAAGGAAAAAGAGGAGGGAGGAACACTATTTTACCTCTTGTATCAGCAAAGTAATTGTATATAAAGGCTGGATCTATCAAGTGCTAATGTGAAATGTTGCTTGGATGATGGGGCCTGTCATTTAGCTTCAGCTTTGTTGTGTGGACAGCGTGACATCTTTCTTGTACGAATGTTGGTTGTTGAAAACATTGCAGTGAAGCCTCTGTTCATGCAAAAACCAAGATATAGTTTTTGGATTGTGGCTTTTTTTGGTGATTGAGAAGGGGAGTAAAAATTTAGCCTTTTTAGTAGAAAACACCAATGGATGCTCCAGTGCTAGATAGCTAATCATAAGCAGCAGTCTTCAGAAAGGGAACTGTAATGCCCTAAACAGAAGGACAACAATGAGTGATATTGGCTGTGCATGACACCAGGAAGCTAAGAAGCAAATTGATAACAGGGTCTGGGAATTACATTTAAGATAATGGTCTATGACTATTCAAGGCATCTCTACAGACTTTGTAAACAAATGCTAATGTGGAGAACATACCAGTGGAAATCACTCTCCTCCTGCTCATCAATAGACAAAATAACAGAGTGATTCTAGATGGGTAATCTCTAAACACTATATTTGTATACAGGAATCTGGCAAATCCTGAAGCATCTATAATTGGAATTGGCATTGCGATGCTTTTTGTGGGGCTGGGTGTTTGATGCTTAACATTTAACTTCTTCTTTGGGGATTTTTTTAAATCACAAAATTTACCTTTTCTTTGATTTCTTTGAAAAAGTCCCCATTTCATTAAACTGACAAATAGTAGGGTCTGTAGTGGATGAATTATGTTTACCTCATTATTCCTTGACCGATTCCCTACACTAGAAAATTGTGTTGTTTGAATCTGTGTTAACTAAGATGGTACAAGTCTGTGCTGTAGGCTAAAAAGAACATGCATCTAGTGGGAGAGTACAACCAGGTGATGCTGTAGTAAGTGCCCTGATGTACACTGAAAACTAAATTCTTGAATATTAGGTTGATGTCTGCAGAGTAGCATAACTGGCTTTTATTTTTTTTTAAAAAAAGAAGGAAATAAAATGGTTTAAGAATGGGACATTAAGCAGATGATGACTCATTCTTGCTCATACTGCTTGTCTGTCAGTGCAGGATTCCAAAGTAAAAAGAAACTTAAAGATACTTGAGTATTTAATTATTTTTTAATTAGAAACTCAATAGTATAACCACATCTTTTTTTGAAAACTGTTGTAATCCTCACTCTTTCTTCTGTCCAGCAAGCAGCCTTTGTTTTTTCTTCCTATCAATTAATATGCCCTCTCAACTTCTCCTCTAAGAATATGGGAAAATATGATGGAATGCGAAGATCTCATAAAGAGGTGAGCTGTGACTATACTCAAAAATAACCAATGCCAAGTAGAACAAAAATATGGTCATCACGTTTTATTCAGAGGGAACAGATGCTCAACCCACATCATTGCCATGGAGACCTTGCAATTCCTGAATACCCTGTTGTTGAACCTTTAGAGATGTAAATGGGACATGCAGAGCACATAGCTCTTATGAAGTTTTGAATATGCATAAATATAAAAATGAGGTATCATCTACCTACATACAGCCTATAATTTTCTTCAGATTGATTTGTGAGTATTAGTGCTAATTTTAGTCTTTTTGTTAGTATACGTTACATTTGCTACGAACTACATGGCAGAGATTGCCCTTTTAAAGTACCTTGAATTTTCAAATGTGTAACCAGAAGCTGGAGTAATGCACAAAGTTATCTTGTGTAAAATCAGTATACTGCTGTGTTATTTTGAGCTTTTTATATACCTAATGTTTTGATAAGAACAATATATGAATACTAATAGTATTTCTTGTGGAAATGCTTTCCTTAGTAGGTATCAGAGGTTTACAAAGGTACTGAGATATCTGTCAATATATTTTATGTATCTGAGGTATTACTACAGGTCCGTTCATGTGTGTCTTGATCAGATAGTTGGTTATGTAATCACCATGATTATCCCTAATGAATGTGTTGAAAATTATAATGTATTGCACACTTCATTTACATTATTTAGTTTTACTGGATTAACTCAGATGAGTAATGCATGTTCTCTCCTGTATTTGTTAAATATTTCACCTTTGGGTATACTGTTAGACATTAACCAAGTAATTCGTGATTCAAGATGCACACTGACACAAAAGCCCCAAATATTCCCTATATGTAAATAGTAACTAAACTGTATGAGAACTAATGACGGGTCTGAGCAAATAAGTTAAATTCCAGACTTCTCCAAGTAGTTATTTTGTAATGACACATTATTGTATGTCTAGAACTTTTGACAGCTCCTATTGCTAATCTAAGTCAAAGAGGGATCTTGATTTTGCCCCAAGAGTTAATGTTGTTAGCATTCTTATTTGATTCTTCACAACTCCAGTTGTTGAGTTGTGCGTAGTTGAAATCACACAAGCAATGCTGGAGATGATGTACAGCTGGTAGAAGCTAAACAATGTTAGGCTAATTTGGAGTTCTTTTGCATGAGTTTCACTCGAAGTACAGGAGAAAGAATGAAATATGAGTACATCTGCTATGGTTGATACTGAGAAAGTATAAGGTAACATAGCAGCCTCATACTTAATTCTGTGCTTTTTTCAGACTAGTGGGTACACAGAATGTGTTAAGCAAGTTTAAAGATTTTTACTGTATCAACCATTTTTAAGTTAGGACTGTTGTCCATATTATTTGTCCTCTAGTGCATTAAGTTTAAATCTTGCCTAAGATTCTTCTATCCATTTAATATTAAAAGTGCAGGCAGCAACAAAAATTTCTAACATAAAACAAGCAAAACCGTAATAAAACCTCTTTACCCCACTCACCTCACTTTGAGATGAGTTCTGGATTTGAACTTGGTTTTAATGAAAAATAAAATTCAATGTTCAAGTTCAGAACATGCTCACTTTTGATACTGTACTTGTTCACTGGATATTTTTCAGTGTATTCATTTCTTCCTACAGTCCATTTGAGAGCCACATATTCATCAGCTGACTACCTTGGTAGCATTTCAGTCCAAGCTAACAATTTTTTTTCTCAAAGATAAAACAATAGCATAGTTCTTCCAGTGATGCAATATTTTTGTTTAATTTCTCATCGCATTATGCTTGAATGTCAGTGCTCAGTTAGATGAAATGAAAATTATATCCTTAAGCAAACAATGGGGGATTCTGCCAGTATGACCTTTAGGGTCAATCATCTCATTAGCAGTCAGCTTTTACAACTGCATGTTATTTATAGGAGAGGGATTTACAAGCTGTTAAACTAAACAACAAATTAAATTGTCCATGAGCCATCGTCATCCAATATAGAAATTCCCCGTGAGTAACAAGCTGCTGCTTTTTCAACGGGAAGTTTTGGAAAAATTTAATACACTTTATTTTTTGCCAGCATAACCTTTATAGGGAACAGTCCCTTTTTTATTATGACGGAAAACTGTGCCATCAGTGTAAACAGCTCCAGATGCACAGTGAAATTCAGCAGTCACAATCCACAAGCCTCATTTTAATGAATGCTCACAGGCATCTCTCTCGTCTGCTAATTGTTTTCAATCAAATTTAAAATACCACAAATAGAGAGTAGCTCAGTAGTGCATTTAGAGTCTCCATTAACTAACATTTTTTATTAAATATATTTAAAAAGCAATAATCTGAGAAGATAGCTTTAGGATATGTTTCCATTTTCGCTTTTTGAAAATAGTAGTATTGTTTCAAATAACCTGTCAGACTGAGCATGATGTGATGTAATAAAGAAGTACATTGTGACATCATATGTCCAATGTTCTTAAAGAATAGGTAGACTAGATTTCTAGCATGCCTAATGATGCTGTTTTGCACTGACTAACTTAAGCGTACAAGCACTTTAGTTACTATCACAGGGACTCTTCATTTTACATGTTGCTGTTTCTGCCTTAATCTTTTCAAGTATTTCAGTCTTAAGTGTCAGTCTTCTCATACAAAGTCTATTAATTGTTCTGTTTTGAATCAAATTGCTTATTGCTTTCAGAAGTCTAAGTCATTGCTCCATTGTGTGTTTCATCTTACCTCACTTTTGTGCATTCTTTTTTAATACTGTCCTCACAAAAGAAACATAGTAGAGTCCTAATTTATCATTTTCCCTTGTTTCAATACCTCATTTTTGGCTGAGAAACATTTGTATCAAGAAAACTCCAAAGAAAAGCTTCTTCTCTTACTCACTGTGCTTTGTGCTTGTTCTGGCTTCTCTTTACACTGCATATGGATAGGCAGAGAAATAGAAAGCTGCTTTCAGGACTTCTGAACTCCTTATAGTCAACTGTTTCTGGAAAAGAAACAGAAAGAAACAGAATCCAGTCAGGTGCTTAGTTAAAAACAAAAGAAAAAAAAAACACAAAACCCCACAAACTTTTCCACACTTTAGTATTTAGTCTATATTGCTAGACGTTGGTGGGTAGGGTAGGGGAGAGCCAACCCTGATACTGCAATTTCAAGTGAAACAATGCTCATTTTTCATAAGAACTAAATGTAATTTGTGAAATCTGCATTAAACTATCTGTGCCACAGTCCAATCAAGTCAGCAAAACTTTGATAACTTACTTCCTCTATTTGTGAAGTTAGCTTCACAAATCTAATCAAAGCCAATTATTTTTGAGAAGTCTGGTGACTCTAACTAATAACACTACCAACATCAGGCCTACATGCTGACCTTATGCTTAAATTCATGATAAACATCATACAAAAAATGCCCTGCAAGACATACAATGTTACATAAAACTATTCTAATTCATTGCACATCATGAATGTAAGCCCAGTTATTTGCAGAGAGAGCTTTTGTCAGGGTAGTGGCTCTACAAAGGTTATGACTTTTTTTCTTTGCTTCCATGAAAATGTGAATCTAAGTTTAGACTGGCAAGAAGTCAAGGAGGACACGGAGTTTTCACTGCAAGAAGGGTATGGTCTGTACTTCTGATATATTTAGCATGGACTAGACAATTGCACAAATTACCATGTTCCAAATCGTGTGTCCAGGACAGTTTCTCACAGAATGGATAGGAGGTCTAGTTCTTTAATACACTGATGTGCAAGGGAAAATTTGGGAGATAACATAGGGCCCCTAAGACCTACAGAAGAGAAATACCATTTTGCCATGGGTTGAACACTAGTTGTGGACGGCTGCTGGCAACTTTCACTTTGGTAGAAAGATTATGCAAGGACCTGTGTCCTGTACTGTGGGATTTAATTCTGGATAGCTCTCAAACAAGCCGTTACTCCGTTAAAACTCACGATTAGCTTTGCATTTTCTTTTTTTCTGTCACATGTCAGAAGAACATTGTCTAAATCCCACAGTGAAAGTTCACGTTAAAGAAGGAATTACACTTAATGACAGTTTAGGACTTTTGGAAAACAACTCAATAGAAAATAGCAAAATATGAATCACTATTCTAAACCTGTGAAAATGTTTTAAGATTATGTACTCCATATTCTAGAATGATAATATTTTGTACACAATGCCAAGCTCCAGAAATTACATCTAAATGAAAGACTTCTGCTAGATATTTGGCATAAGCTACTGACATCACTCTGTCCCAAGTAATTAATTCAAGTCACTCACAATCACTTGAGCGGTATCTAGATTTTACTTCTGTTATGACTGTCGAGCCAATGGTACTATGAGCTGGTATATATTTTGTTGCATGCAACATCAGCAGAACTGCAGCTGGGTCTCACTTAGAACTTTTATTAGAAAGATGATGTATGAAGCAGAAGGAACACAGCTTGACTTTCAGATTCCAGACTGAGTTTGCTGCTCTAGCAGTTGGAGGAGTGGGAGAAAGGCTTTTGACATGCAAATTTTGTATCATTTTGGCACAAAGGCAAATGATGGATGATAAATACCATATCCCATTATATACACTTTACACTTTGCAGACAGAACCACACTTTGATATGCACAGCCAGGAGAAAAGGAGTCAAAGGGGGACTATGATAGGGACATAAATGTCTACAAATAATTGAGCAGCAAGAATCCCTGTTGTGTTATTGACAGTGGATGAAAATGGCATAATAAGGAGCAATAGCGTGAAATTACTGCATAAAAGGAAACATTTAAATCAGACATTAGGGGAAAAAATCCTTAACAATGAGAAAAATTAGGCAATGGAAGTACCTATTTGTAGAGATATTTAAAATATCACTATGAGGTGTTCCAAAGTGTGATTTCACTTGACAAGTAGTTATAAAAATTGCAGTTTCATTACCCATTGTATCTGTTTGTTTAGGCACATTTACTGATTTTTAGTGACAACAACTTGTTTTTAAACCATGCGGTTCTTGTCACGGGCACTGACAAGCAACAAAGTGAGAAAATAAGGTGACGTTTACTGGGCTTCGGTTATAATCAAGAAAATTGGTGTTCTTTAGAGTAAGTTGACAGTGTGTTTTGGATTTCTGAAAGAAGATCTTGATTTTTAGGACTAATTTTGAAGTAATAGAAGCAAGCATGTCACTTTACTTAAAATGCAAAATTCAGCCATATGGCTCTTCTAAGCAGAAGCATAACTTTTTAAAAGTGTGCAGTGGTCATACTGAGAGTTGGTGTATGAATGTGAGAGAATCAGGGTCTGCTGGGAGAAATAATATCTTTAATTAAACTGCTGATAGTGCTATTGAACCTCTTTTTATAATCCAGCACGGTAGTAGCCTTTAGGTCTCAGTCTCATTTTGCAGGTCACAATGAAAAATTGAATGAATTCCAAAGTTTGGAATAGTATGAACGTGCTGAAATGTACGAAAAATGGTGAAAGTTAACACCAGTTCATTTCTGCAAGAAACAATGAAGTTTGTACTCAGAGTTTTGTTTGATGAACTGTGGTAGTACTTTTTTTAATGAAAACATCCCGTGGCATGGGGAACAACTCAGTTGTATTGCTAAGTTTTCATATGAGTAAGTAGGGGATTTTTGGTTTTGGTTTTGTGTTTTAGACTTTGGTTGCTGTAGAAACAGTTTGTTTCACATTTGGGGAGTGTAAGGGCAAATTAAGGATAGATGGCAAGCTCTCTTACTTTTGGCTATAGGACAGAAGCTATCTGTAAGGCAGTCTCCTGGTAAATGTGCATCTCAAAATGCAAACATTAAGCGAGTCCTTATACCAGGCATATTTTGCAAAGGATTACATGTGACTTTCTGCAGTAATAAGTGTGGCAGCATGAGGGAAAAAATAATCTAGGCTGCATTCCCGTTTCCTGGGTATTTGCTAGAAACAGTATTCTTAAACGAAGTGGGAAGATACCTTCTAGACTTGGGTAGTTCAGTCTTCTGCTTATTAATGAGGATGTATTAGTCATTATATCAAAATCTACCTGAAAGCACTGTCTAATTTCTTCTCTTTATTTCTCGCTCTTTTTTATTTCATTCTTTTGTACGGAAGTTTCCTGCTTACTTTTTGGAAATTCACAGTATTTTAGCATTTGGAGTCTGCTGAGACTCCTGTCCATCCCTAATTTGTGCTAGACTCTATTATAAGCAGTCAATACTTGACGCTTACTCATGAACCACAAGAAATCCATTACATGTGGTATGCTACAACCTTTAATGTTGTAGTATATTGTACGTGTTTAGCTTAGACTATTTTATTATTTAGCCTAGTTTATTTTAAGATACGTCAATACCACATGCAGAATTTGGTACTGTTTCCAAGACATTCATTAGCATTCTGGCTAAGAAAACCAGTGTCCAATCACAATGTATATTCTTTTTTATCACTTAAGATAATTCCAGTTAAAGCAGCTTATGTACACTTCAAGAAATTGAAAAAGCATTTTAAGAGGATTCAAGGGTAGAATTACTGAAATTCTGAAATTATGCTTAAAGGCCAATTTTATCTACTATATATTAAACTTGTCAAGGTTTTTTAACTTTCCTTTTAGGTCATCATTTTGCATTTGTTCATTAGCCCAGGGGATGAACTCCCATAGCTTGCCACTTTTAAATCACAAACAAGCTCACTATTTCAGTTCACTGTGAAAAGTTTCTTGGTAAATGTAGTATTATGGGAATCCATGGCTGTTCCACCTTGATGAGTCTTTACTGAATGTACTTATCCCTCAAGAAGAGGGATCTGGCTGCCTGTCTAGAAAACTCTGGCTGTGTTCAGTGAGTCAGACAGGTGTTGGTTTGTTTTTTTTTCCAATTTCAAGCATTACTACTGGTAATAAAGAGTTTGTTTGCTGAATTAAGCCCCTAGTGGCACCTCTGTCATCCCGATTGTACAACTATAACTGACTGGAACCTACCAAACTATTTCAATGATATAGTGGCAGCACGAACCTTCAGTTAACTCTAAACTATTTTGGCTCTGCAGGAGTAATAGGAATAAACTTTTGTCACTAATTAGATATGGTTGGATACATATATAGATCACATTTGTTGAGAAAGAAGGTGCCATTTTACCTTGTCACTTTCCAGAGCAGAGCAATGCTTTAAATAAAACCTGACAGAACACTGCTCTTTCTGGTGTCTGAGCGGACAACTTGATACATTACTGTGTAACATCACCATTTGTTTGCAGTTCTTCAGCCAGCTTCCAGTCCAGCTGGCTTGTTTCCAAGTCATTTTGAATTGCTTTTGGAAGATTGTGTAAGACGTTCTGTCCAATAGTTTATTCCTATAGAGATCTTGAGCCAGATCATCCTTTTAGAAGCTTTTTTCCCTGTATTTTTCTGCATTTCTGTAAGGGCGAGCAGCCCTGAAGCCAATTTACAAAACCTTTAGAGGAGTTCTTCCAACAGAGGGAATACTCTTGTGGCAGACAGGGGCTATAGAGTCCCCATACCCTCGTCGTGTTTTTGTCTTCTCCCTCTCTTACACCTTCTAGAAATATCAATTTACTTACTTACTTGTCACAGTCTTGTTTTACACTACTATCAAAAAGGATTAAAAATAATAAGGACAGTGAAATGTATTGTGGAGAACATGCTCTCTTTTTAAACCTGCCCAGTTTCTAGATTGTAGTGAGAGCTGGTGTTTTTTTGGGGTTCAGACCCCAATTCTGTTCTTTGCCTGCCTGGACAAGACTTTTCTCTTTGTGCCCCAGTCTTCTCTTCCCTAAAATAAGGACAATGAAACTGACCTTTGCAAATTGCTTGGAGATCTCTGATAAAAAGCATAGATTGAAATGATTATCCTTTTTTTGATAAATTTTTTTTTTTTAAAAAGCAGAAAGTAGTACTGAAGTATTTGGGGAGGGCGGGAGGGATGTGACATTTAAAAGCATTCTTCCTGTGCAAGATGCACTAAAAGGTGCCTGCCAAGATTGTCCTCTTGGGGCTACTCTTACTGTAAACCATAATGTTAATTAATATTAATATTAAAATAAAATAAAAAGAAGTCATCTTGTTTTTTTCCTAGCAAAGCATCTTCACCTGTTTCCTTTTTCCTGTAAAAGAGTAGCAGAAAAGAATGTATGGATCTGTCCAGCATTGAGCAAGTTTTGGTCTTGGGGTTTTTTTTAGTGCTTCAGTGGGTCATTGTTCAGTAAGATGACAACGTTTCTTGCATTGCTGAGAAAAGAAATAACAGATTGGATAATTTTTAGCTTTCTGTTTTTCTAAAAATGTAATGTTATAACTCTTCCATTTCCATGTTTTCTACTTCCTGTTATTTCTAAAAGAATGAGTCAGAGAAATGGAAACATAGCTGCCGTGAATAATTTAAAAGTGGTCTGAGAATAGCTTACCATTACTTCTGGTGATGCTGCATGTGATGGTTACACAATGATAAGATTATCAAAAGAATTGTGGGAGACAGAGAAATGGAAAGGATGCATTAAGACATGCAGTCATTTTTGCTATTGTAGGATTATGCCTTACATTAGTTTTACTAATGGCTTGTCTGGCTACCTTTAAAAAGTTTGAGAAAATGGATTTCCAGTATTTCTTCAACATCATCCCTACACCTTCTGCTTCCACTGTTTTTTTTTTTTTTATTTCATCTTATTATTTCTACAGACCGTTCTTGCTGCTAAAAACTCTACAGGTTAAACCAGACAGTGATCACTCCCTTTCCCCATCACACAAGCGATGAGAAAAATCATACTTCAGATTTGTTGCATAACAAAAATGCATAACACCACGTTTTCATAAAAACCACAGCATTTCACAAAAATGACTGAACTTACTGAATACATTTCTTTACTTTTTTGCTTTCTCATCTATTCTGTATTTGCTCCATCTTTCAGACCAGTGGGGGTGAGTAGGATGCACAGCCCAGAGACTGGAGCTGTTGTCCAGCCAAACCATTTCTGTTTTTCTATGAAAGTAGGATGGCACCATGCTTGTCCCAAATATTCTCTAAGTAGCAAAAGGATAGGATAAATTTACTCTTTTTTTTTTGCATATTCAGTAATCCTCAACAAATTGTGTAGCCCTTATTCAGTAAATGTTTGAAACTGAGTCTGAAGATGGGACAGAATCCCATTTACTCCTTCATACTTGTTTTAGAAGGCTAACACCATAAAAAGCAATTAAATATTAATTTATTTTAATTTGGTTTCCAATTTCACTGTTTGGTGAAAAGAAACTTTGGCTTTGCCATAAACAAGCATGTGCTGAAGAACTATAAAGATCAAATTTGATCAGGATGGGAGGATACCACTTTCCAGACTCTAATTTCAGAATGTAACTACCACCTCAAAACTAAGCTTTCCTGTTTGCTTTTCTCCTGTTAACATTGTTTTCATAAGAGATTTTAATCCTTAACTCGGACAGAGAAAAGGTCTGGAATTAGAGATATAAATGGCTCAGGGATACATGCAAGCAGCGGGAACTTTTTTCTGTGTTGCCTGCCAAAACAGAACAGTGGATATTTCCCATTTGGCATCACTTTAATTAGCTGATTCCATTGTAACTACACAATTACCTATCTATTAGTATTGCTTAAGCCCTGTTAATTTTCAGGAAAAGTCCACCTGTGAAACTGAGCCTCTTATAGCTCTACACTGAGCCTTTTCTATGGCTCTAAACTATTCAACTACAGGGATATAAATATGAAAGGACAGGCCAGAGTGAACCCCCAGAGCTGTGCGTTTGCAGAGTATTGGAAATCGGATTTCATGTTTGTCTGAAGGCTGACTTAACTCAGAGTAGCTGTCTACCTTCTGGTCCTCTGAGCATTGAGTAGCAGCCAAGAAGTGGCCTGGCCATTTCCTCATTCTTGAGCTGCACATTGCCTGATCAAGCCCTACCTCTTCTTGCACTGGCATATTTGAGAAAAATCATTCACTTCACTTGAGGTTTGAAATTCCTCTAGTTTCATAAATTCCATGTTTCCACCCAAAGCTCTACTGATCTTTTATCACCACTGTTGCTGTTCCGATAGAAAAAGCAGTTGGGCAGCCTCTCTGCTTCCTTTCTTCACAGTCTATTGAGCATACACGCAATGGGCAAATATAAGACTGGGACATTGCCTTAGAAATCCCTTTAAATTTCACTTAGGAGGCCAAGTAGTTACAATCCCCTCAAGTGATCTGTACTTTAACCCTAACAACTGCTGATTTTCCTCTAGCTTCTCCATTTATCTATCTATTTCCTCATGGATTCAAATAATAGTTTTAAGTCTTTAAGAGAATTGGTGACTTGTTGCTAGATCTTTCAGCAGGATGAAATCTACTTCAGGGAAAGACATAGTCACCTATCATTGAAGTTTTCTGACATTGTTCTCTACAAGAAACTACTTCTATTTGGTTTTGACTTCAGCAAGTTTCAATTACGTAAGTTAAAAGGTTTCCAGCTTGGATGTTTCTCTCTGATTTTGGGGATGACAGAAGAGTGGGAGGTAAGACAGGACAAAAGGTTTATCAAGCAGCTCCTAAAGTGGGCTCTTGCTTTTGCCTGTGTTGAGGGACAAAAGGCAATGTTTTCCTTTGAAAGTACAAATTTTCTTATACGTGGACTAGATATTTTCTCCTTTCTTGTCTAGGAGATACCATTGGAATCTTAACATTTGTATGAATTTTCCTAAATTAAAAATTCTTTGCCCCAAAAATGCCATAGATAAAAGCCAGAAGAGAAAAAGCACAACCGATCCATGGCAGCTGGGCGTGTGCACATCCCTCTAGCATTGTGTTCCCACACAACGGGATGACAGGCTGACACGAAAGGAAAAGGGCTGAGTGACAAAGGCTGTCCCTGCTCCATACTCTGCTTTTCCTGCAGAACAGCATTCCCAGGCTTACATCCCGCCATCCCCCACATGCCTACAGCCCCTTCCTTCCTTCGTCTCACCTTCGGGGAGAGAAGGAGGGAGAGGGAGCACCCCGGGCACATTCATTTAGCGGCACTCCCCGCTTCCTCTCCCCTCACAAGCGGTAACGGCAGCGGCCGTCGCCGCGAAGGCGGGAACCCCCCCGCTGCCCCAAGCAACGGAGGACGAGCGAGCGAGGCCCCCGGGGGGGTGAGGGGGAAGCGGGGGGGGAGAGGGAGGGGCAGCGGTCGTGAGGCATGAGAAAGGAGGGGTCCGAATGCACCAATCGAAAAAAAAAAGCCCCCCCAACCCGAGCGGGATTGGCTGAACACTGCGGGCGCCGTGCGCGGGGACATCTCTGCGGCGAAGTCTGCCTAGCAACCCAGAATGTTCTGGAAACTCTGAGAGGCGGGGAAAGAGCTGCCGGTGGTTCTTGCTTTGCGGGCCGTTCACCGCTGTGGTTTCTCAGGGGCCTTTGGCAGGCTGGTCATCCAGCGCAGGTGTGATCATGCATATGTGTTTTATTTGCCTTTATTTCCTCTGCCTCGTGAATCCTGTGTGGTTTCTCTCCCTCAGTAACTGCAGAATTGCCTGTGGCTTACCCCTTTGGGTAACTAGCGCTGTGGGGAGATGGCTGCTACGAAGCTTACCTGAAAAAAAGGTGAGAATTGCTGTTGCCACAGTTTTAGTTTCCTTGGTGTGACCGTACTCTGCTGTTGTGAGTGTCTGTTACCTCCTTTTCTAAAATCACTGGTGCCAGCCTCTCGCTGGCGTTGGTTAGTGCAAAGGATAGGTGCCTGTGCTGCAGCTTTACCTGTGCCAGCTTGGTTGCTAATCCCTGTGGGTGTCACATAATTGTGAAACTGTCAGGAAACTGATGGGTTTGGTCTCTTCCTAAGGGGAAAAAATGCAAAGTTTATTAATTCCTTCTTAAGATTACAAAATAAAGTCCTTAACAAATGAAGAGTGTTTAGTGTTTAACTCGCAAGCACCTAATTGCATGGTCACCAACCAGTTGTAGGTTGTGAGGTTTAGCTGTTTGTCCTCCTTGACTCTAACAACGTGATTGAGTGCATGAGAGATGTTTTCTCAAAGTCATTTTTACATTTTACCAGACTAAAGGAAATTCAACTCAGACACATAAATGCAGGCGCTATTTGTTTCCATGCATGGACGTTCACTAAATTAGGGTGCACAGGGCTGCCTTAATTTCTATGTTTTTTCTGACTGATGTTTGACCTTTCATTTTTATTGAAATAAATTTAAACAAGTATAAGCTCTAAGATAGGCCAAGCGTATGTATTTGTACAAAATACAAGCTGTGTTCAGAGGGTTCAGTAGCTGCAATCCCTATTGCACAGCATATTGGATAGCATAGGGCTATTTGGCAACTCAGTACTGGACTTCAAGTCTCTCTCTGCTGAATTCATGTTTATGGATGGATTTAATGTAAGATGAAGTAGAGCTTTCTGTTTGAATGACTTACAGAGGCATCTGTGCTCCTTGTTGTGGGCTAGACTGGTCTCTGTATCTTCAGCTACCAGAACACGTGTATCGGCCGCAATTCTGTTAAATTCCTTGAAGTTTAAACAAGCTTTTACACATTGACATGCTCTGTCCAGACAATAATTTTGTAATTAAAATTCTGTCCATAACAAAATTTCCATAGTTGATTCTACCAAGCATGTAGCCTGTTGTCCTCATTTGAAATTTATGAGGTCAAAGGTTTACCACTTTCAATGACTCATTTTCAGTGCTGTGCTGTCAGTTTAATTTAAAGCAGGGTAAACTGATAAAACCATAGATTGAGGGGTCACAGCAAAAAATAAATCAATAGCTTCAATATTCAAATAGCTTTTCATAACTCCCTACAGCCTCTATTTTCTACTCCTTTCTGCTTCCTCATTTCTTTTAAAGGATAACAGATTGTTTCTTATTTTAGTTAGAGTTATAGCTGGCAATTAAAGGAATGTAGAGTTTGGCCAAAACTGACCACCTTGGAGTTCAGATCATGCACTAATGGAGAAAAAGGGTTCATGGCTGTTTATAAAAGTAGCCTGTCCATTTCATTGGGGATGTTAATTTAAGTAACCACTGAGTGGTGGGATGAAGACATTTGGACTTTTGCCTCTTGTTGGTGAACATTTACAGAGTAATTACATTGATAATACACATTGTTTTTGGTTTTTATTTTGAAACACTTTCAAATGTAGTCTAAAATACTTATGTTTTAACTGGAGGGGGTAGGAATGTTACATATATTTGTTTCATATCCATGGCAACTCCTTTTTTTTTTAATTACTCCTTAAAAAGAGAATTTGGTACTCTTTAACCTCTTTTTTAAAAAAAGTTATTGAAACATAGACTTTTTGTTTTCTATTAAAAATATTTTCTGCTTATTAAAACATTGAAGTAGCTCTTTCTTTTAAAAATAGAATAAAAAGTAAAATTATTATAGAAGATGAAATACTTTGAAGCAGTATCTTTCTCGTTTCAACTTAACAGCATTAAATATTTCAATGCTGTGTAACTCCCAGTATATTTTTTTTTTTATGCTAGGGAAGTGAGACCTCTCCCTTTTTAGAGAATCAGTTGTGAATTTTGGTTCATTTCTAACTTCTGATAAAATCCTGCTTTTTTTCCCCCCGAGATATGTGTTCCAGATATTAACTGCCCTGTGTATACCTTCTTCATGTTTAACAGGTGAAACTTATATAGTGGCTCAGCCCTAGCATTTATTTTATGGAAGGAAAGGAATGCTTCATTACATCTTTTTTTTTTTTTTTTTTGTGGGGTGGGGAAATTATTATGTATTAGAAAATAAATAGATCAAAGGCTATCTTACATACAAGTGCCAAAACAAGGTTCTTTTTCATGTAGGCTCAAGAACATGAAATACTGAATTAATCACAGTAATGCTTTTCAAGTAAGATTAGATTTTCATGGAATTTAGAAAGAACAGTAGAAGGAATGGACAATGTTAGTTGTAGTTTATATTATTACTAGAAATCAGTTGCAGTGGTATGTACGTGAATTGGACATAAGCTGGGGCTACATCAGGCTGTGCACTTCAGTAGTGTCCTCAGGCTAACAAAACCGCTCTAAGCTTGCAAGTTTTACTGGTAAGCAGTCTTCAGGTTGGCCTCAGAGGTTTAATTTTCATCAGCCTTGCCACATTTTCCATGAAGAGTGACTCTAAAGGCATTGTTCGTGCTTGCACTGCTCCATCTGTGGAAAAATGCAAATGACGTCAGCTTAGGACCTGCTAAAGTGAATGACTGTATTTTAAAGAGTGACCTTTTGTGTGCTACACTGTATTTTTTTCTGAAGGGAGGGGATAGATGTGGGGTCAAACAGATGATGCAGAATATGTGCACTGAAAAAAGAAAAAACAAAATACTTCTGTTTAATAGCTTCCCTCCTCCTATCAGACAGGGAGTGGCTGGGTTGAACTCATACATGTTAGAGGTTTCACTCTTACATGGGATTCTTTCATATGTTCAGCAATGTTCCCAGCTTCTGTGAATCTGAGAAGGAATCCAAGTGATATGCTACAAAGCCTTACCACTTGAGTAATCTTAAATGTTTGAGCTGGATTAAAATTTTTTTATATGTTCTGAAGAAATATTATTAGAACAGATTTTTTTTTTTTTTTACTTTTACTGCGGGGGAAGCTCATTCCTTGCTTTTCGTTTGAGTTTTCCTATTTCTTTTGTGTTCTTCCCAACAAAATTTTTGTAAGATGTTGTAAGCAACGGAACAGTTTTGCTTTTTCAAAGCTGTAAGAAAAAGTACTTACAAAAAGTGAAAGATTGTGACAGAAATGTTTGGATTTTGTTTAATTTTTCTTTTGCTCTGTATTAGACTATGCTCTTCTGAAGTGACTGCTGACGGGAACCTCCTGGAGGAAAGGAGAGATTGTCTGCCGAGGGGGCTGCTAAGCAGGCACTCGCAAGGAATGGAAGCTTCAAGAGACTGCAGGGCGTGGTAGGAATGGTGCCACTGGAGATTGCCATGCAGAGAGGGAGACCCAGCCAGGCAGGCCAAAGACAGTTCAAGAGGAACTGCCTGTGGACTCAGAGGATAATGGGCAAAGCTTGCTGCAGTTGAGGAAGTTGTTGAATCAGCATCACCAACCCAGGAAGTGGGGACCTGCCTGGAGGAGTGCAGTAGGTAAGGAAATATTAATAATATTCATTTGCTAGCTAGAATAGGGTAGTCACAGTTGCTTTACAGTTTTATGAAGTTGGTCTTGAAACTTCACTGTCCGTTCTATTGAGAAAGGTTTTGGTTTTGGTATCCAAATTACTATTTTTAGTTTCTAGGCTTATCTTTGAAAGGTATCTGAGGGAGAGACCCCTGAGTCAAGAGTGACTTTTTCTGGTAGGTCCCTTGGCAAATGCAATTCCTCCTTCCCCCTGTCCCCCCTTAATGAACTGTGTAGTGTAGTAGCTGTTTATTTTCACCTGAGGGCATTTGGTAGGCCAAATGAAGTATATTCAGCTCTAGAATGAAGGATCTGAAAATGTTTATTTTTCTTATGCCAGTTGTTTTGATGGTAGGTGTGTTAGCATGTTTTACGTTTCTACAGTGTAGGCTCTGGTATGTTCTGACAAAAAGTTTGCTTTGATTATGAGTTTAGTAAAATGGGGAGGAGGTGGCATTTGAATTTTAAAGAGTGGTGACAGAAGAAATACTGTACTGAAAAAATTCTCCTGTGCTGCTTGGTTGGCTTTTTAAAAAATGTGTTCTGATTGTAGAGAGGAACATCCTTGTTGGCAGAAGTAATCTGTTCTAGGTTATTGAGGTAGGAGTGATGAACTTTCCTCTGAGTAAGTGAGTGGAATTTGAGGACTTGACTGTTATAATTGGAATTTTTGAGAAGAGTTTCATTGTTTCTGAATTAGTAAGGTAGATGTGCTGATATGTATAATTTATAAGGGAGTCTAGTATTGGCTAGTAGATACTGCCTAGTTTGACCTAATCCCAGTTTCAAAATGGATTTTAGTACATAAACCTGTAAATTCCATGTTGCATGAACACATTGTAGAGTTCACGCTCCTAGCAATGAAAAAAAAGACGATATGCAAGCTTGGTTTGTTAAAAGTCATGTACATGTTTGTATACGTTGTGTCTACCTTTGCCATTGAGGAAGTCAATGGAAGAAGAGAGTTGATGGCTATCCATGTGTTAAAACTGATTTATAAGAACATGTTGGTTACCATTATGTTGTTTTGGAAATGTCCTAATCTGAGAAACAAAGGTTTGGTTTGCTGTCTGCAGTTTGGCTGCTTTTCAGAATTCTTCAGTCAAGCAACCTGATCTTAGTGTATCAGTTGTGAGTGAAGTTTACTTTAATTTTGCTTAGTAATTTTGTGACTGACATAGTTTGGGGAAAATGGAATGACACTGACAAGGTGATACGTTATGGCAAGAGAATCTGATTTAGTAACTACACAATTTACATATCATTTCAATTATGATTTTTTTTTTTTTAGTGCTCTCTTGAGACTGCACTTCACTGCAGTACTATCCTATTTAAAGTGCAGGGAAGGTGTGTTGTGTTGTGTAATGTTCACTGGTTTTTTTTTTTGGTCCCTTCTTGTCTAGTTTATGGACCTGTCGTGACTCATTCTGGCCCGTGTGTGCAGTCTTCTGCCTCAGGGGAACCAGGTCTTAAAGCAAATACTCTGGCGCATAAAGTCAGCCAGCTGTGCACATTCACTGAAGAACTGGAAAGTGCTGTCAGACTTGTGGGTTAGAGGTAGCTGAAAGTAGGGTGGGATCTACTGGGTACATAATTACTTCTTATGCTGAGAAATAATGAGTTACAGAGTATGTCAAGTTGTTCAGAAGCAGCAGGGAATTTCTAAATATTTTCGTGGATTACTTTGGGTTTGGTTTGATAATGTATAGTAGCAGTTATTTGCCACAATCAACTTTCAGTGTTATTAACAGTCTAAAATAGCGTAAGTAAGCAAAAGACATCTTAGTGAAAAAGCAGATAATGGCTTCTATAATCGCTAGTGATAGGCACTAAAATGTGTTTCTCAGTTTACCTTCCTATTCATTGAAAATGTCTTCTGTTTATTGAGACACAAAGATTTTTCTGAATTGGCTAAGAAAATTAAAACCAAATTGAGCAAGGTGATGCAATTAAAAAAAAAGTAGCAGAGCCAGATGCCTGAATGATGCAGATTTTAGCATCAGATCTATAATTTGTAGTGTGAACTACATTCTCTTTCCAAATTAATCTTACTATTGTGATGCTTTTAGATTGAGGTCTGGATTACTGTTTTGTGAATTACACACCTTTTTGCAAGAAAATCAGTTTGGTTAAAGATGATGTTTCTCAGGAAAAAAGGTCTAGAATGCAGAGACTTCAAACATGGAGGCAGATCTGTCTCAATGATGTGTTTTGTTATCAGTAGGGTGGGTGCTGACTTTTATTGTTCTGTAAATTAAAAAAAAAAGCACTAATTCTCTGATGTCTTAAAATTAAAATGGGACTTTGCTATAATAATGTCTGTCACCACAATACCATGTAAAGTTGTTTCTTTCACAATGTGAAACCTGAGCTGGCTAAAAATATCTACGAGTGACTCTTGATAGTGTGATATCTGATGTGTGCCATTGATGAGTAGTAGCTGTGTTGAAACTGATGTGTTGGGAGAAAAGATACTATTAAGAATTCAGAAGGAAAAAACATACCCCAAAACTTCAGCTCATTGCTTTCCTGCTCTTTATTGAAGGTCTCTTCTGCACATTATGTGTGGGTTTCCCTCTTTTTGGGTATTTAGTATAAAATCCATTGTTGTAGTGCAAGTGCAGAAATTTAGGAGTGGTATAATGCATTACAAACATTCTTATTTGTTTTTAAATGTTCATTTCATGGGAGAAAGAAATTTTTTAGGTGGATATACATATTCTCATTTATAAAAGGGTGGGGGAAATCTTTCAAGAATGCATTGCTTTCAAAGAATTCCTGTAAAATCAATATACAGTATGTTTCTTGCAACAGTGAACAACTTGCTTAAAGAAATAGAGAAGCCATTTAAATAAACCAACTTTGAGCAACAGTTACTTCCAGCTCGGGCTTTTTGCTATAGATTTTGTGGACCAGATTCATTAGAAAATAATTTGGTTCATTTAGGGAGCAGTAATTATGACTGTTAAGATTTGAGTAATTTAAAGATTAAAATACTACATGGTGTGGGCATTTTGTAAAAAATTCTTGTCCCCATTGATACTGTGAATGAATTCCACAAGCAGCTGATCTTTTCCTTCCAGATCTGTTGTTCAAGGAGTATCTAGAGTTTTCAGGTATTTGTATAGTGAGCAGTATTTCCAGCTAAACTGGTAGACATTCAGGAATCCAGTTCACATCTTTAGACTGAGCATAAAAACTCTATGCTTTCTGAATTTGCGAGATCTGTTGTGCACATGTTGAAAAACGAAAAGCATGGGACATGTTGGACTTGATGCTTATGTACAGATAATTTGTGTAGCAAATCATTTGCATCAAGCAAAGTGCATACGCACGTGTTTCTGTCCAGCAGATGTTCTGCTGCAGAAGTATGGGAGTCTGCGCCAAGAGAGAAATCTCGCGTTTAATTAAAATGTTTTCCTGTTTTTCACTGGCATTCCAACTAAACCTGGTCAGACTGTGAGGTATCAAGGGCAGTAGCATAAACATTTATACACTTATTCAATTTTTGACATCTGAGAACTAGAACTAGACTAGAATTTACACAAAGTTTAAATTAAATTTTACAGCAGATCTAGCCATATTAATTTCTGTTTACATATTACATAAGGAGAGACTGTGTGATCTATACTTTATATCTGTAGTTGCTTGTGTGATGCATTTGAATCATTAGGATTCAAAGAGCCAATCTTAAATACTGTTCAGAAATATCTGTATTTGGTGTAGGGAGGGGAGGAGAACTCTTTGTTTTCAAAACCTCTGAAGTTCTTGAAGTGCAAAATGTTTTCTTTAAGTCAATTGATTATTGACATCAGATATTCCCATTTCTCAGATGGTGAACTGAAACAAGGCCTGCTGGTGAGAGCAAAGAACTGTTCTATTACAGTGGATGATTAGACTTGCAAACCTAATTATCCCCTTTGGGACTCACCACAGACCTAATGCAGCTTGGATTATGGAGGCAGGTTCTTACTTTCAACTTTGTTCAATAGATTTCTGACAAGTCTGGTCTTACAGGTGATTAAATTTCAGTACAACAATTAGAGAGCTTTCTGCAAAGGAATCACTGGATTTTGGGGGGATTGAAATGGAACAACTCTTCTGTTTCACTTTGAGGTTTGTTTTCGTTCCCCCCTATTATTTTTATTCAGGGAAAAAAGTAGAGTTTTTTCAAGTAGAGCTATCCGTCAGGTCTGATGTATGAGAAGTGATGATGCACTGGGTATCTACCATTTGTATAAGGTTTATGTTTGCAAAATGAAATTGTCATAAATAAGTGGTAACTGTGGTCACGGGGCAATTTTATTGGCACATCTAGTTTTAGCTTGGTGAACTGATGAATGGCACAGGAGGTAAGGTAATTTCTGTAGTCACTTACAGTCCCCGTGGTGTGTAGACAGACTGCCTGACCTTCAGACAAATTCATGCCTACTTAGTGTCTCCCCAAGACTGTTGGTGAAGATGTAATAGGTTGTAGGTAGGCTCTGGAGCTTCAGTGATAAAGTCAGTTGATCCAACTTTAGGTGCTTGCATTAGCTGATTGTTACTGAAGCTTCTAAAGCATGAAAGCATATTTAATTTCCCAGAGGAAGACAATAAAAAGAGAATTTTATTGAAAACTAAATCCTAAGCCTAAAAACTTACTCCTGGAGTATTTCCAGTGTAAACATCAGTCTTTTTTCCAGACTGTACTTACCACTAGATTTATATTTTTATAACTCTAAATCAAGCTACATATCAAAACACATCTATCCATCTCTTTTAATATGTGATGTTCTCATTCTAACTAGCTACGTATTTTCTACACTGAAAGGTGAAGAAAGCCCTACAACTTTACAAACAGCTCTTAGACAGACAGGCAGACACAAATTTTTGTTGCCTGTAAATAAATTATTCAGGTAATAATTTACTGAACAGTAAGAATGCACTGTACATCAAACTGATTAAAAAAAACAAGTTGAAATGTCATACATTAATAATGCTGCTGCTTAGTTAAGATCACTTGTACTGTAGTTTGGCACAGTCAAGCATCTAATGAATAGTACAGTAATTCTGAAAGTTATAAATATGTAGTCTGGACAAAAATACTGGCAGTCAAGTATAATATACTTTATATTGTATTGTATATTGAAAAATAGGTGCTGGTAGGGTAAGAAATGCCCTATCAAAGCAACATATAGTTCCTATTACACTGTTCTTGATATCTTCTTAGGAGGTCTGGATTATTGGCATAATGGGGTTGTCAGAAGTGGGTGACTTGGGAAAGGGCTTTATGCACAAAGCATGTAAAGGAAGGGATGTTGGGATCCTTAGGAGTTATCTGGCAAACCGCAAACCTACAAAAAAACCGCAAACCTACAAAAAATGCAAAAACCCCAACCCAGCTAACCATTATTTTTCTTCCATGGAAAGTCCTGGAGGACCTCTTGTCTCTCCTTGATATCCCTGTTTGGTGTTCATCCACATCAGAAGATGCCTTACCTTTGCGTAGCAGTCTCATGTAACTCATCTGCAGGACAGAAGTATTGCCCACATTTATGTATTTGAAATGGTTTGTGTTTAACTATCCCATATGCTACATACCTCCTTCTAACCAAGCCATTGTTCTTTTTCCAGCTCTGGGTAATGTAAAGTGTTACAGAAAAACAGACTTTGCTCTGTTTTAGGTATTTTACAACGTTACTGTGGAAGGAAAGGAAAGAGAGTTCCAATGGGTGTGTGGAGGAACCTTTTGTATGGTCCATGCTTCCTTCATTGGCTGTTTTGTGTTTTTTTTTTTTTCTTTGTATGTTTTTTTCCTAGCTTACTAGTTTGTACTAGTGTTTTTGTCTATTTAATATAAGAATCACAGTTCTAAACTATTAGCTTAATCTCTCTGAATCCCTCCACAATTTACCTCTCCACACATGTTCCTGTAGGGGTAAAATTTATAAATTGTGAATTTATAAAATGTGTACTTTTGTCTTGGAGTCTCCACAGCTTTGTTAACGTTAGTCCCTTAGAAGAAGATCTTAGTAGTGTATGAAGCTGTGGAAAACTGTGGTACCTTTACCACAATTCAAATGTTGTAATGTAAAGGAGTATATTTTATGGGTTCTTCTGTGATATTTGGATGTGTCTGGATGAATTTCATGTTACTATGCCCTTTTTTGTGGGGATGCATAGCAATATTTATAGTGATATGTAACAAATATCATGTAAGTGTTTGACGTTTGGATGCCTTTGTAGAATACAGCTGATATATTGATAAATTGCTGACAATAGGATTCTTAAATTAAGACTGATAGCTGAGGTTACAAATGAGGACAGAAATCTTAAATTCATGGTGTATTCAGATCCACACTTGTAAACAAGAGAAACCTTTCAGCAGTACTATCTTAGGCTTTCATGTAACTTGGCTTAAGATTAGGATTCACAGTTCAGGAGTTTCTGCCTAGGAAAGATTCTTTCTGCCATATGCATAACCACTCGGCATGCATTTAGTGGTTTTATATTCTGTAGTAACATAAGTACAGATTAAAAAAAATTTTGTTTTAAAATAAATAAAAAAATTAATAAAAATAAATAAAATAAAAATAACAAAAATAAAATTTTGTTTAAAAATAAATAGTTCATTAAACATACTTGTTGGTTAGTTTGTCATTTGCTTTCTATTATTAAGGCAACTGTCTTTTTCCTGAAGGGCAAAAAACTGATTGTCAATGCTTTCTAAGATTTAAAAAAAGAAAAAGAAATAATTTTTTACTATTTTGCTTTGCAGATTGCCTTGATCTACTTTCTTGGGCTAGAAAAAAGGAAAACCTGCTAGTTTTTGAAACCAGTGTGTGAAACAACCTCAGCTGTAACAAGCATCTTGGGAGAGTATAAGATGTAAATTGAGTAGTTGATAGTAGGAAATCAAAGTAGAAAGTAGTAGTTTGATAATGTTATAGTAATTATCACTTTGGATATAGGGTTCAATTTTTATTTTAAAATGTTTTAAATATGAGGGTCGTCGTATCCTTCTGTGCCATGTTGCACTGTAGTACACTGACAGACAACATAGTTGAACAACTTGACTTTTCTTATATATTTGAAACTTCAAATTATAACATCAGTTTCTTTGTGTTTATCCAAACAATCCACATCTCCAGTGCTGGGAGAGTTTGACTGCGTATCTCATAGCAACAGTCCTTTAAGAATCTCCATTCAGTCATCCTCTGTGATTTGGATCAGGCTTGTTACTGAAAGCAGAAAATACAGTTAAATAGAACAAGAGCAACTTAAAGCTTCCACGGTATTTATTATATGTAGCACAGAAATAGTTTGAATTCTGAATACATTTGTAGCATTTTTTCAATACCAGTTCAACTGTTTGCTAGCATACTTTTTAGGCTCCAAGAACACTTTTACAAAAAAAAAAAAAAGGCTGGGGGTGGGGGAACCCTGACATCTAAAACATTTGCAGCCCTGTTGTGAATACGGGTACACCTACTCTTACATTTTGAAAGCAGCGTGCAGAATTTTTCTTGTATGCTTCCACTCTTAGTTGGAAGTTAATGGGAGTCCAACAGCTAAATTACTGTACCAGTCTTTTGAGGTATGCTTGGTTTCCTATGTTTGGGGAGTTGCTTTCTGTAGCCCCTCTGTGACTTTCTTATCCTAGAACTTTGTTTTATGAAAAAGAAAAGATGAGAACAGATTAAAACTGGCCAGCGTTTTGGCAGATTGAGAGTTCTGTTTCAGGCCTGTCACTTGTTGGGTTATAAGCATTTGCTATGTTTTAGCAGTCTAAAAACTGTTATGGTGATTAGTTCATCTGAGAATTTGAGCCTTGGTGGCTTAGTATTTAGTTACAGTCCTGCTATATGAAAAAATTAAATTCAATAAGGACCTCTCCAGGTGAGCATTGTGAGAAACATTTGTTTCATATATTTTCATATATGATCAGAATATTATAAAGTGCTGCCCAAATATATTCAATCCAGGGACATTTCTGTGCAAATGTTTTAGTACTCTGTGTAACAGAATGTAGTAATTGCAATAGTGTCTAGTTAGTCAGAGCCTGGAGGTAAAGGTTTGGAACTCTTCAAAAGTTCATTGAAAGAAATGCTGAAGACTGCCAATTTCTGAAGATGCTTTTTTGGGAATAAAATGAAACAAGGTATACCTGCTTACATCCCTAGTACAGATGCTAGATATGATAAATAAGGCAGGCATTTTATTTGTGGCTTACTCACACTTTTTAAAAGAACATATACTATAAGTATACATTATATTCAGTGATCAATAAATAAAGTCCCACCCATCCTGTTGTTATTCAGTTTTTCAAATCAAGTACTGAGGTAAATCACCTCAGTGTTTATTAATTAGCAATATTAGATGTTATCACTGGTCTGAGATGAGACTAGAGCCGATGACTGCGGTATCCCTTTCAACAGAGTTGAAGGAAACAAAACATTTTAAAAAAACCATGGTAAAATACATAGCAAACTATTATTTCTCTGCTATGACCATGGAAAGACCATGTGGCATGTGCACCTTGGGTATCTTATTTCAGATGAGTATTTCATTTGGGAGTGGGGGAAAGGTAGCCAAATTATTACAAATTTCAACAGTATTAGTGAGAAAATTTCCCTGTCTCTGTACCAGATAAAGAAGAGTACAAAGTAGTTTGCCTTCCACTTGCAGGTAGTGATCTGATGAGTGAAATTTAAAGTAGATTCTTTCAGAGAATGAACATTTTCAAATAATTTTTGAAGGCTGGTATAGGATGGAACTTCGCTGTTGGCGTGATGAACTAAGGAAGTACAGGAGACCAAGGTTTGTAATAACTTACATTGGACCAGGTGTTAGAGTTGGAAAAGGTAGATGAGTTTTAAAGCACATAAGCCCTTCTCACAGTCTGAAATAGAAATAGCGGTTTTCAAAGCTAAATACAAGTGCAGAGCTATTGCTGAGTTTGCCTTAACTTTACAGAAAATTTTTCATATGTAGGATGAAGTTAAGTAACATCCCTGTTGAATGGTAGCCTTGATACTCAAATACGCAGCTAGAGGCTTGACTTCAGAGCTTATATGAGCTGCACTTGTTTCATCAGAAAAAAACAGAAAAGGTTTAATTTTGGTTTTGATGTGGAGCAAGAAAAATGTGTGCAGGGATGTTTTTCAGTTAATAGTCATGTTATACAAATTCTCAGGAGGAAAAATAGCATAACTGAAACTAAAACAATATGCATTGAATCCGCTTCTGTAAAATTGTTTAATGTTTGGAATTCATCTTGTGTTTTTGTTACTGGTAAGGTATTGGACTAGTTTCCTTGTTTGAGGTCAGAATGAATACGTTTATACTGTGGAAAGATTTTTTGAAAATATACATGTATTTGGTGAAGTACCTTTCGAACCAGTTCTTAATTATAATTTTGGGTTTCTTAATCTGTCAATTTAGTGCTCCTTAAGAAATAACAGGACTTAAAAATAAATTCCTTTCTTTACTTATAAAATCAAGTACTCAGTTGTTTAGTCATAGGATACTTCCTCTGAAATGCAAAGGTAATGGAAATCTGCCATAAAAATAGGGATCCAAGGGAAAATACAAAACCAATAGTGATTTGCTTTCTAGGTACATAACAAACAGTATGGTCTTGCCCTTCTGTGTGTCAGATTCTCGTTGTATTGAACATACAGTAATGTGAGGTCAAACTCATGCTTGGCAAGTGTTTAAATTGTGGTTTAAGAGAACATAGAGAAGACTTCCTTGAATATTTCATTCAAGCAAGGACAAAATTGTAGTATTCATCTTTTCTGTGCTGTGGCTCACTTAAAAATTTTGCCCTTTGTGCCTGCGTAGAATCATGTTGATGTCAGTGTACTTTCTGTGGTAAGCCATGCAGATTTGAGACTGGATTAAAGAACAGGTATCTGGCTCCGATTCAAACAGCCTGACTTTGACCTAAGTCCTGTGTCTCCTGCTACTGCTATCTGGTGTTTGGCTTCAGAAACATCTAGTCAGTTTAATAGTAGCCTAACTTCCAGCGTATCTGATAAGAATCAGCTTTTCTGTCAATTGGGTAAAGATGTGGAGACTTCGGGCAAAATGTTCAGCAGTGTGCCTTTTGATGGATCTGCTTTTCTATGCCGGCTGAGGTTTTCTATATTTTCTTCAGTGAAGAGAATTTGATGGAATTCCCAACTATCGTTAGTGTGGCAGCTGAAGCCTTGATTCTGGGATTTTCTAATTTAATGATATTCGTTCCCATATAGGAAACAGTTCTACTGTTCAATTTAGTAAATTTCTATTTAGTAAGTTTTCCACAACTGGCAGAGTCTTGCCAGTTTTTAACCTTTGTGGATATTTGGTCATTTTGCCAGAGATGTTCGAAAGCTCACAATGTTCAGCTGCTGCTGGAGATACTTTATTCCCAGTTACAGGCTCTTTGTGTCTTTGAAAACTGCTTGGTTGCTTCCTTCCTTAGTTGCATGGAGAACATTCCACAGATGATGTACTGCCTAATTTCAGTGTTTGTGAGCCAGATTGGAACCCACCTGTTTAAAAGGTGGCCCTCTCTTAGGTTGTTAGCAATATTTTCTAAATAATTGTAGTAGTTAAACTGCAAGTACGATGTAATTAAGTAGAAATGTCATTTTGTAGCGTAGAATCTAACACACAGGCAAAGCTCCCTTTCTGAGAGGAGCAGAGAGCATGAAATGCAGAGCTATTTAATTCAGTAGGAAAGGTTTACAGCCCTCCCATTTTGAAATACAGAACAAAACTGTATTGTTGGAATGGTAATACACAATACTTCTTAAAGCCAGAGGTGTCTAACCTTCTTTAAATGTTCTTCAGAAGCAATCAGATGGCAAATACACATTTTCACAAAAGCAGTTTCTTCCACAAAGCAAGCAAGCTTTATAAAGCTGCTAAGCCTTATAAAATCTGTTATTACTTGTCCTTTATACTGTAGGTGTTTTAGCTTTTAAAGTGATATTATCAGTTTAATTAAAAACTTATCAAAGTCTACCTCTCGCACAGAAGCAATTCAGAAATTCAAAACACAAACATCTTACCGTGTAAATTAGATGCTAGAAATCATATCAAACTTCAGGTATGTTAATTATTTAAAAAAAAAAATCCCCTATGCATTTAATGAACTAGATAATCAGAGCACCTTGTTGTTAAAGCTGAAAATGTTTTTGACCTCTGAGGGAGTGGAAGCAAGTAATCCCTTTGGTGCAAGTGAGCTTTGATTTTTATACTTAAGCATGTCTAGTAATCTAAGTCTTTTTCATAGAAAGTGATATTAATTATGGGCTAACATGATGGAAAAGTCATTGAAGCCTACAGAAGCATTCATCAACAGTTAGAAGACTTTGGATCGGGTTCTCTGTAAGGCCTGAGCTCCTGTAACTCCTGAGCTTGTGAAAGAACATACCTTTTCTCTAAGAATTTTCTTTCTGTTTAGAGTAAGCACCAGAAATAACAGGTATTTTTTCCTATGAAGATAATGGATGAAAACTAAGGACTTCTTGTATCTATACTACTTCTGTTCCTTTAATAAGGAACTCAGTTATGCCTGAATTTTAAAAATAACAGTTCTTAGTGTGTTTTTTAATCTCTTTGAAGAACTTGTATCACTTGGAAGTGTGCTGCAGTATGGGCTGATGCATTAGACTGGAAGATCTTTCCCAGCAGAGCAGGGTAAGGCAGGCATTTTATTAATAGGTAATCAGTAACTTTGTTGTTTTCTAGAACTGTCTATGTAGATAAGATTGTCAGTGTTACATGGTGTTGCCCAGTCTTGGTGGATATTAGGGTCAAAAGTGCACCCAAACTGTGAATTCTTGAATTCTAAACAAGATAGCAGTCCCTCAGCAAGTATCTGAAGAAGTCTTCTAGGGTCATTATGGCACTAGGTAGAATCTTACAGCATGTTGAAATCTAATGGGAAAAAGAGTTCTTTATGTAACTTGCTATACATGTAAAATCAGTTCTTAAATTTTGCACCTTTTAAAGAGTTTATTAATAATGGATTGATGTGCATATGTGCTTATTTTTGTAAGTGTATTTTTAAGGGACTAAAGTTTTCTAAAGTCGTGCTTCAGCTTACTGTACACAAGAATCCTGATCGTTATTATTGTAATTTATCATTACAAGGTACCTAGGTAATGTCAACAAGTACATATTAAAATCTCTTTCCCTCTTTCTTACATAGCTTCAAAGTTTAGAATAAATAGGGCTAATATGTGATTTTTAATAACTAAAGTTTACTCCTCAAGCTGTATTTTTTTTAGATTCAATTGGAGTATTTGTTAAAAACATGGTATAAATACTGTGTATGTCTTAGTGCTCAGAGATCAGATAAATACCTGCATATAGGTATTATAGGCATGCGGTTGTTCAGAGACAAATCTTATATTGGTGTAAGTTTCCATAGGTTCAGTGGCTTAAATGGAATAACAAATTTGCCCCAGTTGAAGTTGTCTCTGTTTTTTTTCACTTGTATGTTTTTGGGTTTCATAGTTGTTTTTTTTTTTTTCCACTTGGGAAGTTTGTAGGTGAAACTATAAGTTTGCCTGGTCTAATTAAAGAATGGAATGCCTAGAAATCTATACAGACAATGTATGGAATCACTGATCTATTTTAAAATTTGAATTATTGTGAAAGATTATGGATATTGTTTTTTCTCTTGACATCTAAAAATTATTGATTTCTCAGCACCCTATTATCAACAATTGTATTAGTAGATGGAAACAATATAGTAGGTTCATTTAGTATTAATGCACTAATGGATACTGTATGCTATATACCTGTTTGCTTTCAAGATATTTCAGTTTTTAGTGGATTGGAGTATATCCTATTCCAAAGTAGCTTAAAAGTTTACTGCTGCAATTTTAAGCTGTGTTAGTTTTACTATAGTGAGGGAAATTTGTAGCCTATATAAAATTGGTTTTTGCCTTTGAAGAACAACAAATTACTAATTCACTTTCAAAATCATCTTCTGTATTTGGGCAAATCGTATGTAACTTTTTGATTAAATATTTCTCTTAATACCAACTTTTGGTAAGGGGCTTGAATTGAGCATGTCCAAAATCCTCTGAGGTCCATAGTTACTGCTAGAGATGTTTTATGAACCTAGAAACATGTTGTTTCACAGTTGAATTGTTTGGGTTTCAGCTGTATACCCAGACAAACTGATAGTGGAGCTGAATTTCTTGGGGGTTTTGAAATCTTTAGGTAACTGCATGCACAGCTCAGGCTTCAGTAGCAAGCAGGTAGGGTAGAACAAGACTGTTCTTGAAGAATGGGTAGGCAGGGCACAAAATCCTATGATACATGAAAGCAATGCTAACTATTCCTATATTATTTCTGGCCTAACCATCTTCTAATTTTGTCAGTGAACTAAGGTAGACCTGCTTTTCTTCTGGCATTCCTAGGAAATCCTAAGAATTCAGAGGAAAAATGTTGATACCAGAGGTGCAGCAATGCCTCTAAAATTATTTTTTCACATGTGCATTCTCAATACTTTTATACCCACCCAGTCCCCTTGCTAACCTAATTATAACCTTTCACAAGATACATTATTCTGAACGATTTTAATATTGCTGATGAAAATCCCAACACATTCAGATTTGTAATACAGGATTGTCCCTAGCTGGTATCCTCTTATTGACTTCCATTATTTGTTGTTCTGAAAATGTGCTTTCTTTTGCTATATGTTGTTTTAAAATAAGCAAATAGTGTTCTCTTGAGTTGAATGGACGGTGAAGGAAGAAGAAAGGATTTCCCTAATGGTTCAACAAGAGCACTTAGTAAATAATTTACCATCATCAAGTGCCAGCTTTATCTGAAACTTGACAGGTCTTTCTTTTATGATTCAGTAGTGTCTGTGATGACCTGCTGTACACACTGGCTGTCAGTGTTGTAAATCCATTGTGGTGTCATCCAGCCATTGTTACTTTATAAAAAGTAGTGGATTAGTGTATCTACTGATATTCATTAAGTATATGTTAGTAAATGTATGAGTAAGTATTTTAAGGCTCATTAATATTTTGAATACAGAAATACAACTTTTGTATTTGAATTTGTAACAGACATCTTGTTTTATGGTAACTGTAAGAAAGTGATTTTGCTTATTGATGGACATTGTCAAGCAGTCAGGCAGACACTCTAGCAGGTAGAATTACCTTTTTGCATTGATGTCTGCCAGAAGTTAACAGTGAAAGTGATGTCCTTTCTGCTAGTGAGAGCTAATATGCAGGAAGGTAATGGGTTTTAAAAATGCTGCAAACCTTAATGGTGTGAGATCAATATTACTGCTACTACAGGTAAAATGCTCCTACATATATTATTAAGACCTTCTTCAAAATTGAATTACTTGAAGCACTTTCGGACTGTTAGAGGGTTCAGTATTTATCTTCACAATAAAATACTAATGGACCTGAATTTGGGGGAATAACATTCATATTTTTCTTCTAGTTTAGGAATATGAAAACTTATTTTAGGAATGTAAAGATGAACACAACAATGCCACACAAATCTATTGGTTTCCTTGCTACTAGGTAATGTTTGAGATTTAGGGAAAGTTAAATTAGCTGATGCAGGAGCTAGACAATTTTGCAAGGATTACGTGTATGCCTGTGTGTATATTTGTCTGATTGGAAGAGAATGAGCAAGATAATCCTGTTTTGCTCTATTAGCAGTATCTTCATAACCTTGATAGCAAGGGTATATGTCCCTAGTGAGGCCGCACTACAGGATGTTTAAGGCCTCAGATATTTTGCAAGTCCCACTGTTTGAATATTAATGTGCGTGTAATTCTAAGGTTACATGTGTTCAGTGCAAAGCATACAACAATTACTCTACTTGCAGTGAATCTTTTTTTTGTTTCTTGTCTCAAGAATGTTCTCACGTGCTCTGTATATTATCCTGTCAAGTTTTAACCTAGCTCGTAGTATCTCACATAGTTTAATCATTTGTTTGGAATTGGGGTTCAGACAGGTTGTGGGAGAACAGTTTTGCCTTCCTGATGGTTTCCCAAGGCAGCTAGGGGAAGGTCCATAACTTGTGTCAGTTAAAGTAAAAATGGATTTTTTTTGACTTATTAGATGCTCATTGGTTAAACAGGCTGGGTATAAAAAAACGAGGTTACCTCAAATGTTCTAACTGGAAATAAACAGAATATTCATAAGCAGAACTGTCTTCAACTCAGGTTGAGCTGAGTTCCAACTGAAATATATTACAAATCTGTAAATATTAATTGCAATAAAAAAGCTACTTCTTTTCTTTGTTTTCAGAACAGTAAAACTGAAATTTATTATTCAGTATCCTTGTTGAGTCTTTTCACTTACAGTACAGTGGGCTGAACAACTTTGGCAATAAATTATAACAAGAGTTGTGTGTCATGATTGCAGCTATAATGCATGTTTTCCTTATCTGTAACTTTTGAATTCTCTGAACAGCATGCAGTTTTTTTTCTCTGTGGCATGTGATAGATATTCAGCTTTAGCATGCTCAGACTAACACATGGAAAATGAGATATTGTGGCATAAGCATACAGTCTAGTTTCTAGTCCTGGACAGATGGGCAAAATCATCATTCCCTAGAGATTTAGCTTTGGACTAGATCACTTGTCACTGTAAATATATTCAGTGTTCCATAACATTGGCAGAGTCCAACATGAATAAGTATCAATGCAGAATAGTAATCCTACTCAGAATTTTTCTTTATTGCAGTGGCATGTTCAAATTCACATGAACAAATGTGAATTTTACATGGAATGGCAGGGGCAAAAATAAGGCTTATGAAAAAATTATGTATAAATATTGTCATAAGGTGAGAAGCACATGGAGTTCATCCTGCTCAAACCCATGTTTGGCATAAATCTACCAGATCATCTGCCAGTGATTTTTTTTTTCTTTTTCTGTGCTTCAGTGCCATTGGAAAACATAAAAACTCTACTCATTTTCTCAAGAGAAAAGGAAATAATTTTTCCCACATTTGTGTATATGCATGTGCCCACATACGCGCGCGTGTGTGTGTATATATATATATAAAAAAACCTGTGTGCATATCTCTATCTATATTAAAAATACGTTTTCCAGGTATCACATGGCAGCAATCTGAAAAAGTAAATCTCCTAGTAAAAATAGGAGACAAAGAACACAGTAGAAAAGAAAATACAGACTTGGGGAACTGATGCACAGTGTGCAAAATATGACACTGATGTTGATAAGATAATTCATAGATAAATTAATTCCTGGAGTATTAAGGCAGGGGAAGAGATGAGTCATGTTGGAAAATCTTGTTGAATTTAATCTAATATCCCTGTTTGTCTTTTCTCTAAATATGTATGCTTGTAAATGCATAAAAATGCAATTAATATTGAACTATAATGTGTACCTATGTTTTATTGCTAATAAGTTCAAATCATTGTACTGCAATAGGAACTCATTCTGCTTCATTCCCTGTTGGTTTCTCTTTTGTCTTTTTTACTTTTTGCTGATGTTACATTAAATCTGTGTTGGCTTTCAGTGACTGCCTAATAGCACACGAAGGAAGACCAGCAGCTCAAGCTGACTTGTCCTCATTTTTAGGGTAGCTGTGTTGGATGTTTAAGTGGAACTTGCTTTTTAATAGTGATCTTTATTTACTTTGGGATTTTTTTTACTACGGAGGAGTAAGAATCTTAGAAAACCAAAACACTGGAAGCAGTTCTTTAGATGCAGGAGCCTTTGGTCTCTAATAAAGAATCAGAAATGGTAAAGAACATTACTAGCTTGCATGCAGTCACCCACATTTGGACACCCTCTTGCAGGGTCACTGTCTTTTTTTTTAAGAGAAGTTGAGGAACTGCAAATAAAGATGAGCTTTCTGAAAGTACCAGTCATCTGATGGGCATGTGAATATACTTGCAATTATAATGTGTCTAAGTCTATGGCTTAAGTCTGAGAGGCATATGATACACTTTCTGATAAAGAGGACTTAATGGTGGATGCAGGCTACATGATGCTGTAATATAAATGGAAGACAGTGCTACAGAATAGTACATTTTCTGAATTAAAAAATATTTCAGGGCATCATTAGCAGTTATATCCAACTAGGTTCCACTGGAGCTGCATCCAAGCAGGTTTAATAGCTGTGAGTGTCTGTGGTGATAACAAGCAAACCTGGATTACAGTGCAGAAAAATGTTGAAATTGTATCTTCAATTGACAGTTTATAGGATGGCTTCTTTTCATATTTTGGGTCTAAAAAGCAGGGGCTTACTTCAAGGTGGTAATTCACTGTGCTTTGTGTAGCTTTAGATTGGGTCCTTAACTAAGATGAGTAAGAGCGGTGAATCTATCCACCTAAGGACCAGTTTGACTCTCCTTCAAGTTGCATTTGTCTCAAGCTCGTGAAAATCTGAAAGGTTCTGCAGGGATGTCATGGTTTAACCTGGCAGGCAGCCAAATACCACACAGCCGCTCACTCACTCCCGGCCCCCCGTAGTGGGACGGGGAGAGAATCGGAAGGGTAAGAGTGAGAAAAATTGGTGGATTGAGATAAAGACAGTTTAATAAAACAGAAAAGGAAAAATAATAATAATAATGATAGAATACACAAAATGAGTGATGCACAATGCTCACCACCTGCGCTGACCGATAACCAAGTAGCGGTCACTACTTCCTGGAACACGCCTACCATTCATATACTGAGCATGACGTCACGTGGTATGGAATACCCTGTTGGCCAGCTGGGCCAGCTGTCCTGACTGTGCTCCCTCCTCCCAGCCTCTGCGTTTGGTAGAGCATGGAAGCTGTCCTTGACAGGGCACTTAGCAACAACTGAAAACATCAGTGTATTATCAACATTCTTCTCATACTAAATCCAAAAGACAGCACTAGGAAGAAATCTAACTCTATCCCAGCTGAAACCAGGACAAGGGAGGTTAGGCTAAAAGTCCTGATGCAATGTATTGATCAGTCTGGCTCCGTTTACAGCAACTATTATTATATATGCATACACAAAAACACATAGTAGCACTGTATATTTTTTATGTTCAGTTAATTAAAATCTTACCCAAAATATTTTTGCGCTGTCTGCTATCAGAGCAAGTACCATACATACAGACATATTAGTGTTCCTATTTTACAAATAACAGAATTGGGAACCGACATACTAAACAGAATCTTAATGACAATTAGGTAGCTAGCAAGTTTACGTAGGTATGATATGTGATTTGCTGGTTAGAGATCCCACTGAATCCTGTTAATTTCAGTGGAAGCTATGTGCTTCAGGTGCAGCTTTGCAGTACAACTGACTTGATTAGTGCCCTATTTGCTGTCTAAAAGATGCTGGCTGCCTATCTCCAGTGTTTCCTTTGTGCCACCCTCTGTGCTCATCTGACCTTGTGATAAGCCACATGAAAGAGTTAAGATGATAGGAACTAAACTCAGTAGAAATATAATTAGATATTTTGCTAACATCTCATGAACTGCTACACCATGAAGTCAGAGGAGTATTGGTCCTGAGGCACACGATGTGATGGTAGAATGCAGGTAGTGATGGAGAATAGGTTTGCATTGCTTGGAATCAAGTAATCACTGGTGTGGCTGTTGCCTGAAGCTATATCCTGAGGTATGTTATCCATATGTTAAAGCATAAAAAGCCTTAAAGCAATGACAACCTAAAAAACATGGTGCCAGGTTATTTCTGGAAAATTATGGAGAAAGCTTGTGCCATCCCAGGAGAACTGAATGTGATATTCTGAACCCTAAACTGATCGAGTGTATCTTTCAATATAGCAGTTTCATCATAGTTCTTGATAATGCTGTTGTTTATATGTTTTCACTACTTTTTTGTATTAACTATCATCTGCCTGGTTTTGAGTGGGTACTCTGCTGCTTATGGCTATAAAGCTATTTGTGAATGAAAAACTTGCATTCTGATAGAAGTTTTTTAATGAAATGTGTGTTTTGCAGGTTATTTTTCTTTGACTTTTTTGCCAAGTTAGCACTCTATTTAACAAGTATTTGACTGCTTGTCTGTTTATTTTGTTGGAAGCTAAATGCCTTTTTTCTTTTTTTTAACATCTACACTTTAAATACATCTTGATATGAACATGTGAATAATACAAACCAGTATTTCACTTATGTGGTGGCACTTTATCTTTTATTTGCAGAAAGGTGTTTAGTTTTCGTTGAATTTCTAACCCTGCAACAAAGGCAAATAGAGTTTGCCTTTGTTACAAGTCTGTTTAAATTGCAAATTTCTGAACTCTGAAAATTGCTATCGTTGCCTTGTTTTTGTATAGCTACAACTTCCTTTCTGGAAGTGCTTTTCTGTGAATGAGCCGTGAAGGCATATTTGTGAAGTGGTAAGTATATGGGGAGAACGTCTACCCTTTGGTAGATGTTGTATTTCAGTCTTTTAAGGTCACTGGCTGATTATAGTCTTATACTGATTTTTTCCATACACTTAAAGATATTTTGCGTACACTTAAAACTTTCAGAATCAGGGGTTTAATTCTGGCAAATAGATGTGATCAAAATTTTCTTTTACTAAAAAGGATAAGATTGCTTATAGTTCACCTCTCTCTGCTGATTCTAATGCAGCTGTGCGTAACAGGATTCTGTCTCCTTGTGTTGTTTTGGAAGAGAATTTGCATTATGTGAGTCAATCATACATAAAGGACACTTTAAAAAAAAAAAAGTGGTTACAAAGCCACAACTACTTTTTACTGGTGTTTCAGCAGCAAAATGTTTGAGAGAGGGAAAGAAGCATTTGTGTCAGCCATCTGAGGGTTTTATTTATCCTCCTGAGTGCTGTCTTTGATTGTCCTAGACACAAGTGGCTGGGGTGCAGAGAAGGATCTTGTCTATAATTTCAAGATGATAGTTTGCAACTATCCTCTTAATTGCTATTCCTTAGAAGTAGATTCAGTGTCATACATCCTAATTGCCTTACAGGTCAAAGGGCAACCATTGATTCTTAAGGTAAGTTCTCATCGAGCCTATGGCTCTGATGTTCTCAAGACTGTGAATACTATTGCTTATTTACAATTGGGATCAAGACTACAGACAAACTCTGTGTTACTGCTTTGCAGTGGCATTTGGGAAATCTCCAGTACTAAAGTCAGACTTCGGCTGAAGTTAATGTAACTTTGGTGGCTTGCACAGTCTGAAACTGCATGTAGTGTCAAAAGTTGCATTCAAGCTTAGTTTAAAACCTGTTTCTCAGAATTGCTTATTGGCTTTGTCATAAATGTTTCACTGCTCTAAAACACTGAGATGACTGTGCTAACTTAAAATTAAAGAAAAAAATGGATGTATCTCTATGTAAGCAGGAGGTGGAGAACAAGTGATTTTACCTTCACAGAATGAGTTATAAATTTTGTAGTAGTCAACACAGAGCAATTCTGCTGTAACTTATTACTCTTAAGGTATCTCGGAAAGGTGCTCAGGATGTGATTATTCAAAAAATCGGTTGTTGCCAGAATAACATGTTGGCATTTTAGTCTTTGAATTTTATGTCCAATGCCCAAGAAAATACAACACTGATTTTGAAAATATACTTGGTATTCTCCTCAGAAGTTGCATTAGAATGATCTTGATTTCAGTTATATGTACTAGACATGTATTTTATGGGTGTAATAGCTGATATTTGGACTTTTCTAGGGACGTTATGACTTGTTTCATTGTGGGATCCATTTGAAAAATATATAATGCTCAAGAAATTGTATGGTCAGTGAAACCCATTGGGGTAAATACAAAGCACCTAATGAGTGTGTATTGCTAAATTGATATAGTGAATTGATTTAGTGAATTTTCTTGTGAGTTGTGCAAAAATAAGATTCCCCTCTGTAATAGGAGTTTTGAAACTTATATTCAAAAATTAGTGATTGAATATTTGGTATTAAAAAACTTCTATGCAGGTAACTTTACTGTATAGAATTCATAACAACAAAATTCTGTTCAAATTTTAATGAAGTTGAGAACCTGATCTTTAGAGGCTTTCTGTCACGAAATACTGATTTAGGATCCTGCCGACTACGCCAGTTTGTTGCAAATGAGTGGTTTAGAGGCCACGTAAAGAATCACCGTCAAAGGTATTAACAGAAAGTGATTTTAATAGAAATTTGTGAAAGCGCGACTTAACAGAGTTCGATGGCAAGGTTCGCTCTATCACTTGCTACATGGATGAAGTATACAAAGGAAAATTGTGTTAGAATTGAGTTGGAATGATTTATACAGAGGCTGAGGACGAAAAGGGTAAGGGAGACTCTCCCGTTGAGTCACGAGGTTCAGAGTAGACCCCCTCGCTTTCTAAATTTCCTGATGGAGTCTTGGTGCGGCTGGATCCACTCCTAGTCCTAGACTTGGTCAATGGTTTATGTCTAAGGGATTATATGTGTTTAGCAGCAGTCTAAGGTTCATTCACAGTTTTAAGATAGATCATAAGATTTTAGTTGAGTCTACTACAATCACGGCAGTGATTTAATTACAGATTCGAGATGGTAGTATTTATACTATACATCCTAGCGGGTACCTCCATCAGTTCACATGCACACAGACATAAAAATAGATAAATATCAAAAGTATACCTGTTAAAAATTCCCCTCGAGTCCAGTGAAATATTCATGTCAAATGTCTTGGCATTTCTCAACGGGCGAAGGGTTGAGCCTTGAGGAGTGTTTCAGCCCAGGTCCCATTGTCAGCAACAGTTCTCTGAATATCGCAAACTCGAGAGTTTGTAAGCTCCGAGAGGCGACCCACTCAGAGGGAGATACTGGGCGCAGCCCGCTGTGGTCCAGGAGAGCTTAAAGGGCCTCACTTAGGACCGCTATTTATAGGGTAGCAAGACGATTGGCTTTAGTCATCTGTTAAAATTCTCAAGGTTTCAGTAACAATGGTATCGTTCCACTTGAGCTTCGACTCAGATAAGGGTATCAGGGGATGACGAATTATCCCTGCTCTCGTCCTGCACTTGGGCCAGGCAGCGGAAATTTCTGGTACAGTCAGTACATTCCCCAACCTCAGCTATGCAAGAGTTCCTGATACGGTCAAGGGATGCTTCACCGCCTGACTCATTACACCAAGGCCGAGGTTTAACGGGAGTTTCTGAGATCATGGAGCAGCCTGGGGAGGGGGAAGAGAATGCACCACCATACTTTCATATTCAGATTTCCCTTAAATTTCTTTGCAAGTATGACGTCTTTAAATAGATTGGTGTTACACAGTATAAAAAATGGTAATTAAGCGTATAGTGTTGGGACAGAGGAGTACCTCTGAATGCTGCTACTCAACTGAGTTCACTGGAACTTGTATATCAGGTACTACTCATGATACACAGTTGAATTCTTGGGGCCCTGATGTACAGAGGTATAGGTTTTATTTATATCTGTACCTGAAGAGTCATATCAAAGACATTTTGTGTGCCTGAGAAGCTAGGACCAAACTAAGCATTATCGTTACATCCCTGAGACAGAGTAAGCCAAAGTTTGGTCTGCGAGGAATCTTTCAATATAGTTTTTTTGTTGTTGTTTCTTTGTTTATTTGTTGTTTGTTTGTTTGTTTGTTTTTTAAAACTGGTTCTTAATACAGGATTATGTATTTTGGGGACACTGTGTTTATGATGTGCTTCCAAACAAGGGTAGGCTTTTCCCTGTAGTTAGAGAATGAGCATACATAACCCCTGCAATTCTCACAGCCAGCTGCTGAGCTCCTTGGAGAATGAAAGGCCGGTGCAAGTAATACCTTTGGTAGGTCTAGTTAGCTGCATGATGAGATTGAGTATTTAGTTAAATATTTTATTGTGCATTGCAAAGTGATATCTTGTAAAGGCTTTTTGTGTTTAATTAAAATACTTTTATTATGTTTTCCTAGCATGCAGTTAGTTTCTGATGGGTTGCCAGGATTAGGATAGAATGATGCAGTATAGTTAGAGGCCAACCTGTAATTACATAACAGTATACAGAACCCCAGTTCTAGCTGCAGTGTGTATGGTAGCTCAAAGGGTGTATGTAACAGTTTTTGTTTGTAGCATGCACTGGTGATCTAGGCTCTAATTCTGAAATCAAGTCCCTGTGAATAGATTCTAGTGCTGGTGTGAAACTCTATTAAAACCAGTGGGGCTGATGCAAGAATCCTTGCACATAAATCTAATTGCAGCCTAAATCTGAAACAGTGGTTGTGTCCAGGCTTGTCCTTTTATCATATGTCTTATTCATTTAACCCTTAAAGTTTGCTCTTTTTCAAAATATGTAAGCAAGATAAAAATACTCAGCAATTTAAAAAATGTTTTTTCTTTTTTTTTTACAGAAATGGTATTATGAGGAAAAATAGATGTGAGAATTTATGTATGTGTGACTTAATACAGTGTGTTAGTATAATTGAATAACACTTATGACTTACTCTGGATTCAATGAGCAAATCCTTTGTTCAAAGAAAGAAGCATTGTTGATAACCTCAGAGAATGTATTTTGTTTTGCTGATTGAAAAGGTGGCATTGTGATTTAGAAATTACAAGCCTTCTGATACCAATTTAATTTTTTTTTTTTTTTAATGTTCAATACAAGCATTGTAGTCCCATGCTCTGTAAATTTTCTGGGACTCATTGGTGACCATTCACTTGCATAGGAATCCTATTTCAGTTAAGACTAGACAGTGATAATATGCTGCAGCTGCTTCTAGCTACATGTTGCTTTCACTACAGCTGGGAACAACTGAATTTCTCAGCAAGCAATGATTAGCATTTTGATCTTGACAAGCACTTTACTGTCTGAATACTAATGTCTGAATGATTGTTTTTGCCAAGCAAGGCATAAACAGCTATTGCATATATAGCTTGTAGTTAGCTTCTGCTTATTAGAAACATTTGATCAAATTCTTGCACGCTTGATTTTTTTTAAACTGTGTTAGAAGTAATCTCCTCTGATTTATAGTTGTAGAAAAAGTGTAGTTTTATGTGTCTAAGTATGCTATATCAACTAATTCCAGTATGAAATGCTAGATGTCTGAAAGAGCATTTAGTGTCAGGTGTCGTGATCTAATATGTTAGTGGTTCAGGCCAGTGCTCCCAGCTACATGCAAATTAACAGTATTCAAGTGTAACCAGACAGCATTTATAGTCTACAGATTAGCATAGCCTGAGAAAAATCCAATTATCCTTTCCTTGGTTGTTTGCCTTCATTATATTTTTGTTTCAGGGTACCTTTTTTGTTAAAATTTTAGAATTATTTATAGAACTAAAATCAGATTTATAAATAGCAAATGATAATATGAATCACCAGGCAGAAGTATGAGAGAGTGTACTTTGTCCATCTTTTCAGTAAAGGAAACATCTCACAAATGAAGCCCAAGTACCAGGGACTAGGGGAATAGAAGTTAAGCTTTGCAATGTGATTATGCTTTGCTGCAAAATAAGCTTAAATCAAGACCAACTTATTCTCCTGGCCCCATTTTAGCTGTTAGAGAAAAGCCTCCTGTCCTCCAGTCGGGGACAGAACAACTATAGAAAGCTATCTTGTGGAGAGCTGAAAAGAACAGAGGGATGATAGCTACAGGTGCTTCTGCTCATGCCCTGATGTTCCCTCTGTACGTTCAGGAACGCTGCTGAAATGAGTATGCTGCAGCACATTACTACAATGCATTATCAAAGCAGGCGTTATACTCAATTACACGGTTGTGAGAATTGTTCACAAGAAAATAGCGTGCAAATAATCATACCTATTTATGGAATATGGGGTATACCTATATTTGTTTAGATAATACTAGAACTTTATTCAATAGGCTGACTAAACTTAAAGACATAGGCAGATATAACTGTCATGTCTAGTTAGGGTGTCCAATGTATACAGGTGGCTAACAGCTGCTTCTCAGAAACAGATTTGGTGGAAGGCTGGAGAAAGTTTGAATCGTAGCTCAGATCCAGTTTATTGCAAAAAGTAAGAGGTTGGGCTGGTAGGCTTTCAGCTTTTGGGGAGGGGTTGCAAGTTGCCAGATGCTGATGAGCCAAGCTGCCTCTCAAACCAATTTCTGACTGGCCTAAAGGATTTGGAATTGTCCAAATATAGTAGGAACAGTGTGTTTAAGCACAGGAAATCATACACTTCATAAAAGTCTTTCTATATACAGCTGTAAACAAAATGTAGCTTTCTGTTCAGGCACTTTGTTGTTTATGTGATTTTCGTCTGTATCTGAGTCAATATGAAAGAAAAATATTTAGAAATCACTTAACAGGGAATTATCTTGATAGCAGTCACATGAAATGTGTTAGTTTGCCAGTTGTTCAAGAGCTGATTGTGACTGAGCCTCCCATCTTGCGAGACTGGGGTGAGGAGGAGCCATGTCATGATAAAGAATCAGCTGAAAAAACTCAATTACAGATATCTGTGAGGAATTTAAAATACAAATAGGAGTATCCATTAACAAAGAAGAGGTTTTAGGCTTTAGAAAACTGTGTAAAGGTTACAGAGCGTGTTGATACCTGGTGGAAGAACATTCAGAGATATGGCAGTGGGAATTGCAGAGGGACTATAAGAATGTCTTGAAGTATAAAGAACAAAAGATAGTTTGAAGATTGCATGAAGAAATTGAAGGCTGATGTGGAGTGCAGATAATACATGTTCAGTTATCCGTAGGTTGATTAATACTTTGAAGATAAAATACAATACAAAAAATTATATTTGTGTGGTTTTGTAGAGAAGATGAAGCAGATCAGAAGTACAACTGAAGGGTTTTTTGGGGGACCATCAAGAGCAGGTATATTCCTCTTCACGTTTGCACATGCTTGAGTTTTTTCCTGAAGCAGGAAGACCTTTACAAGGTCTCAGACAGCATTAATGTTACCCTGTGGATACTTTGTAGAAATGTACTGGGGCATAAATGTTTTGGGAGTCCTTGTGAAGTGGCGCATTTTCATATGAGTAGAATCAGGTATTATGAAGAAATCTTTTACTGAAGTCAGACTAAGGTAAATGGGGGAAAAGCACTTAGCAAGAAAATTCAAAATTAACAGGGTGTTAAATTGCTGTCAAAGGCCCTTGTGACATAAGTGGACAGGGAATGCATAATTCCCTTGCAAAAAAAACGAAGTTCAGATGTTTTTCACTCTTTTGCAACTAGAGTTCTAAAGATATAAAATACATGTAGCCAGGAACTCTGCATGTCTTAGGTGCTTGGAATGTACAACAGCATTGTAGCTTGTGGGCAAGCTATGTTATCTACTTTCACATTCTTCCTCTTTGAAAAGATTATGTATCCATGATTTGTTTTTAGAATGGAATTTTAAGTATTACCCTACAGATTATTGGACCCACTTTAAAAAAAAAACAAAACAAAACAACAAAACAAAAACACCCCCTCCCTCCCGCCCCAAAATACAAAACCAGTCAAAAACCCCCACCCTCAACCCCTTTTTTTTTTTATCTCCTCCCCCCCTCCAAAGTGGTAAGGGTTTCCTTAGGGAACAAGTCTGTTATTTTACCAGACTGCTAATAAATTGCTGCCATGTGGTGAATGAGGGTCAGATGCATAAAAAGAGAATTTTTCTCAGCTGGTAATTTCACGCACAAATCTAAGTCCCTTTACTACATTGAACCTTCTGTTTAGTTTCTATGCATTACTTAATAACTATGCATAATACAAATGTAAATGGTGTTGATACATCCAGCATCTCCTTCTTTGAGAGGAGTATAAAGCACTGGGATGATAATTGATCATAGGATTGAATCCTTGAGGAACAGGTGAGGCAGAGGTATGAATGTGGGAAAGAGTAAATGAGCTTAGAATCCAAAATAGTTACCAAGAATGTAATAATAGAAAGTTTGAGGTAGTAGTGTAGTGAGAGTCTTAATGGTGAAATGACTAGAGATAGACAGCTATTTTCTAGACAGCTGAATTGTGTGTGAAGAACTAGAACGTGATGAAATTCAGAAGGCAGTTAGAACCCTCAGGAATAACGAAGCACCGGGTGTTGATAAGGTTCCAGTTGGGACTCAAAGAACTATCAGTCTGATTTTGTTAGTTTGGGGCAAAAAAGTCAAGGAGTAGTAAGTAATGGTCATAACGAATAGAAGATAAGATTTTGATCGTATAGAGAAGAGCTATTTATTCGCTAATACAGAAAGCAAGTGGCTGGAACTAATATAGGCTAAGGATTATGTTCGCCATCTTTGATGGAGTCACCCATGAGCCACTTCTGGCCAGAAGGTCATCAGTCAGATGGAAAGATGTCAGCCTGTGTTGCGTGTTGGAAGGTGGTGGTTCTTGATCTTTCCGAACAACTATCTTCCAACTCATTTTGTTTTCCCTCTCAAGGTTTTATGCCTCTTCATGTCTGTGTCTTTCTCTTGAAAACTTATAAACTACTACCAACTCAAAAGTTTTTGTTGTTAGTTTCTACTTACTAAAAAAATCTTTCAAGTCTTTAGCTTATATGCTTGCTTTGTGTTAATTCAGCAGTAATCTTTTGCTTTGAAGCTGAGCCAGCGTCATATAGGTGTGCTTTGCAGAATTTGGCCTTATATTAGAGACGAGTGATCCTCATTAGACTGGATCCTGGATTACAGGCCATCTACCTGCAAAACAAACACAATGATACATTTATTATTTTGTCCCCTCCTCCCCTCCAAGGATTTTGAGAATAATAGAAGAGCTTTGAGATGTTTTGATGAAACATGATGGTTGAATTAAAAAAATGTGAAAGTAAGCTGAGCACAAATAATATTAATTGCTCAAACCTATGAGAAATTCTGTACAAGTACATCTAAGTAGCACAGAGTTAATTTAATAATTTATGGAAATTATAAAGGTTCAGTAAATCATGCATCAAGTTAAGATCCTACTTACTATTACATTTTCAGATATTATGAGTCAGCAGCTTTATAACTGTGACCATCTGAATTTCAAATGTTAAATGTATTTTTAACACTGCTGTAGAATGCATAAGAAATTATAGGAGGTCACCCTTTTGAAAAATTTACCTGTGCATGTGTAATTTGATATATGTAACATAATCCATTATGCACATCAGGTTTGTATTGTGAGATTTTATTATGTAAAACATAGAACAAGCTTAATTTTTTTTTTCCCACCTTTCTGCCAGCAAAGTCACTGACTGATCGTTGCAAGGCAAAGATCTGGCTTTTTGAGAAACTTCAAATATAAAAATACAATTTTTCCTGTATGTGTACAAGGCCAGGACTCACTTCAGGTGCAGCTTTACTTGGAACTGTTCATCATCTTTAACTGGTAGGCTTATTTGGTATCAGTTAAGGAGTATGGTCAAGAGTCTGGCCTCTCAGCCAGAAAGGCCAGTTATTAGAAGGATGTAGTCTGCCTATGAAATCTGATATTCTCCCCCCCCCCCCCCCTTGAGTAATGACCTGTCAGTACTGATAGTCAGAATATATTTGTACACATTAGCATTAAGGTGTTTGCATTTACATATGCAGTAAAATGTCTATAAAGATTTTTGAATCCTGTTTAAGGAATAGGAAATTTAAACCAATACTCCTTTCTTAATAGAGAGGTCCAGTTTAAGTGTTTACTAAAGATGTTAAACCTAAAGGCAGATCATATAATATTGTCTTTATATATGATTGTTTCGGTTTTGAAGTAAAGAATAATCTTAAATTCCTTTCACATTATTTCTTTAAGCAACCATCTAAATTTTGAGCTTTGTAATATTTGTGTATGATAGGTTTGGAGTTACAATCTATTTTGAAACATCACTTCATGAAGTAACATGACTAAAGAAGATGACCCAGAAGATTTACTTGATAACAGGAGGAAAGTTGATTTAAGATGCTTGCTGGTTTTGGCTGGGATAGAGTTAATTTTCTCCATAGCAGCTAGTATGAGGCTATATTTTGGATTTGTGAATACAGGGATGTTTTAAGTTATTGCTGAGCAGTGCTTACACAGAGTCCAGGCCTTTTCTGCTTCTCACACCACCCCACCAGCGAGGAGGCTGGGGGTGCACGAGAAGTCAAGAGGGGACACAGCTGGGACAGCTGACCCCAACTGACCAAAGGGATATTGCATACCATATGACGTCAGGCTCAGCATATAAAGCTGGGGGAAGAAGAAGGAAAGGGGGAACGTTCGGAGTGATGGCATTTGTCTTCCAAGTAACCATTACATGTGATGGAGCCCTGCTTTCCTGGAGATGGCTGAACACCTGCCTGCCGATGGGAAGTAGTGAATGAATTCTTTGTTTTGCTTTGCTTGCACGCGGGGCTTTTGCTTTACCTATTAAACTGTCTTTATCTCAACCCATGAGTTTTCTCACTTATACCCTTCCGATTCTCTCCCCCATCCCACCGGGGGGGGGGGGGGGGCGGGGAGTGAGCAAGCAGCTGTGTGGTGCTTAGTTGCCGGGTGGGGTTAAAGCATGACAGATAAAGTGCTTGGTATTAAAAAAATAATTAAAAAAAAAAAAAACAAAAAATGGGAAGCTGCTCTGACAGTGGCTTTGTTATGAAGTCTTTCTCTGACGGATTTGTAAGTAAAACAGAACAAGGACCAAGTGCTGTGCATGTAACTTGTATTTACAATGTATAAAAAGTTTCATAAGTGCTTCAGAACTGGATACTGATTCAGAACTGGGAAGGTTAACAAAATTGATAGTGTATTGAAAAGGATGCTAGAAGGCCCATTTCTTCAGAGAGAAATTATTTGGGCATATTTATAGCAACCAAATGAGCAGGTGAAAGTTACAGTCATTAAAATGTATTTAAATATTGCACTTTTGATTGTGTGGTTTGACATAGGGCAACACAATCAATTTTCCCAGAAGCAATGCAGAGGGAAGATGTCACATTTACTGTTGAAAAGCATCACTGTGCACTAAAAAACCTATACGGCATTAAAAGCACTGCTTGTATCGAGCCAGGTAAATGCTTCTGCTGGTGATGAAGAACAGTCAGTTATGCTACCTATAATAAAAAACAAGTTAGTCTCCATAGGCAGAAATTGGATTTATAAATCCATACGAAATAGTGTAGTGTTTCTCATGATGTCAAACAGTATTGTCATAAGACTGGGCAGGGAAAGGCAAACAGCAAGACTCTCCAAATGAGGAAAGCTTTGTGACCAACAGTAAATGGTAACACTGGGATACAGCCAGCTGTTAAAAAGACATGCTGTCAAACACTGAACTGCATTATTTATGTTGACACTAACTACCAATGACAGCTTCAGAAATTGAAGATACTACAGCAAAACTACAGAGCTGATTTTCTGTTCAGAGAGTTTCAAGCAACAGTGGAGAAGTGATGCAGTGTAGAAGATAATCAGGAGAACTAAATAGTCTTGCTACAGGAAAGAGGGAACTCAGGTTTTTTCCAAGTGCTGAGATGATTTGGGGAGTACTACACGTGAAAAGTTCAGGCAAAAACTAATTAAAAACCTGGGAAATTGGATAAAGAAAATCTGTAGCAAAAGCTGTGAAATTCAAAGGTCTTGTTATACAGAGCGTGTACTTAGGTTGATAGACCAACTAAGTATCTCTTGGGAGGCCACTTGACCTCTTTGTTGATCTGAAAAAGATGAAGGAATAAGAGGGACCAGACTTAAAGACTTTTACTGGGAATTGCTAGCAGCTGGGAAAAAATGCCCTTATCAGGAAGGAATTGGGGAAATTTGGAGTGGTAGGATGTGAAAGAGTTTGTAAGGATATTAATAGTGTTAGGCACAGTATAGACCCATGAAGTATGGCTTAAGTAGGTTAATAAATACCTACATAGTTTCCAGTTGTCACTAGAATGTTCTGTTGTATGAATTAGAATTAGAAAACTGGGGGAATCCACATAAATTTTAATTGTAATCGCAATTTGAGCAGTTAATAGTGAATGATCGTGCGGGGGAGGAATCCCCCTTCCCCACTATGGTAGCATGTCTGACGACTTCTGAAAAGAATCTCAACAACTTTTTCGGTAATTTAAGCATACCCTGGGTGCCTGTGGGTACCTCAGTGTAACTAAATATTCACTGAGGATAGTGTTGACATACGGTATTCGTCATTTTTCAGCCTGGAGGATGTTTAGGGGTTGATTTATGATTTAATTTGTAATCAATGCAAATATTAGGTATAAAATCAAAGAATGGAAGGTTTTCTCTAACCCTTGTGTATGCACTGTGGTGATTCTCTTCACAAGGTGTATGCATAAACATTCATTTTGTTTGAACAGTATGGCATTTACAACCTGATTTGTGATCAATGTTTAGAACTGGGGATAGGCTACTTGGGAACAGAGCTAAGGGCCTCTTTATAAGCAGGTGAAAGTGATGTGGAGTTTAGCTAACTTCAGAGCATTTCAAAGCTTTGATTATTTTTAGTTTTCTAGTAAACTGGTTTTCTGTTGCTGGTTTTAGATTTTTTTTTTTTTTTTTTTAATTTAGTTGATGTAGTTATATAAATTACTGAGCTCAAGGGATGGTGATACTGCTTTTAATAAGTACAAATAGCAATATTTAGGTACCAGACTTATGTTATAACAGTCATTGCTGATTCTATCACTATTATTGCTGACTCAATATGGAAAATAAATCAGTGTATCAGAACGAGTAAGGAGCATTGTTCTCCTCCTAGTTGTACTTTTTTCTTGTCTAAGATGAAAAAAATGTTCAAACTGGAACCCCCTCTACCATCTCTAATAGAAAATTGACCCTAGCCACTAATTATGAAAAATAAAACTAGCTTATGCCTCTTGACGTATTTTGTGTGCAGAGATTCTGATTGGTTCCACTTAAACTGGCAGATCGTGCATTGATCTTATTTTCTTACATACTTAGTGCTTAAAACCATATACTATTGTTATTTGGATTGTTTATCAAAGCAAACAGATCCGGAGCAGAATAGTTACATAAGGATGAACTAACAGCCTTGGTGTGTGTGTCCCCAACCACCAGCTAGATGCTAATTTACAGAAATATATTTTTTAAATTGACAATTGGTTGCAAGAGAAACAGTCTTACTATACACAGATAAACATCTGTTACTGAAAGCACATTTAAGTAGACTATATTTTCACTGAGCAATCAAACACAATGCATTTGCCCAGAGGAAAAGGACCTGGGGGTGTTGATTGACAGCCGGCTGAACATGAGCTGGCAGTGTGCCCAGGTGGCCAAGAAGGCCAATGGCATCCTGGCTTGTATCAGAAATAGTGTGGCCAGCAGGAGCAGAGAGGTGATCGTGCCCCTGTACTCAGCACTGGTGAGGCTGCACCTCGAATACCGTGTTCAGTTTTGGGCCCCTCACTACAAGAAGGACATTGAGGTGCTGGAGCGTGTCCAGAGAAAAGGGCAACGAAGCTGGTGAAGGGCCTGGAGCACAAGTCTTATGAGGAGCGGCTGAGGGAACTGGGGTTGTTTAGCCTGGAGAAGAGGAGGCTGAGGGGAGACCTCATCGCGCTCTACAACTACCTGAAGGGAGGTTGTAGCGAGGTGGGTGTTGGTCTCTTCTGCCAAGTAACTAGTGATAGGACGAGAGGAAATGGCCTCAAGTTGCGCCAAGGGAGGTTTAGATTGGACATTAGGAAAAATTTCTTTATTGAAAGAGTGGTCAGGCCTTGGAACAGGCTGCCCAGGGAAGTGATTGAGTCACCATCCCTGGAAGTATTTAAAAGACGTGTAGATGAGGCCCTTAGGGACATGGTGTAGTGGGCATGGTGGTGTTGGGTTGATGGTTGGACGCGATGATCTTAGCGGTCTTTTCCAACCTTAATGATTCTACGAGTTGATGTCCAGCTTGTTAAATCTTGTTATGCGACTGTTACACATTTCTTACAAGTTGAACAGTCTATGTAGAATGCTATTGTTAAAACAATGATGGATTAATCACATAGGAACTCGGTTATCTCCTATATTTCATAGTTTTCTGCCTTGTATCATCAGTTCATGAATATTTGATATGCTGAGCATGCTTCATTGAAATAACTAATTACAAATGCTGTGATTTATTGAACGTACTTTACTGGAGATTTAATAGAAATATCTCTTCCAAAGTAATTCAAACACAGATTGTGTGTTTGCTTTTTAAAAATTCCATCCAGTATAATAGATTTTCTACTTTAATTGCATGTTAACCTTTGAGAAATTTTACCTTTGGGAAGGCTTCCCCCTGGAATATACAGTTTGTGAATTCGGTGATGGTACAGTTGCAGGTAACTTATGGCAAAAAAAGCATAATCAGCATTTACGGTCATGCTAGATCCAGAGACTTTTTGGTCTGTTGGCATAAGGCCTCAACTCCTAATAAAGGTCCTTCTAGACTAAGTTATGTGACAACATGTATCATCCGTTTATTAGCAGGGGGGAGAAGGCCTTGACCTATGCCTGGGGCCTAAAGAAGCCTGTAAATTTTCTTTGCTAGGAAGTTCTCTTTTCTTCAGAGTTCCTGGCTAAGATTTTTAGATACAGCCTCTGTTTCAAAAGGGGAAAAAAAGAGATACCATTCTAAATCAAAAACATATTAAGATTCCTGAGCCTTATATATATTCTAACAAAGAAAACTCTAAAATCTTGTGACCAACATGTAGGAGACTGCTGCTGCCTGGTAGCTGATTTTCCTGATAAGGTAAAAGGTATGAACCAGCAGCAGGAAATCAAAGAGGGTGTATGTTTAGAGACCAGTGGATCTGGCTCTGACTTTGAACTGCGGAGGGAGCTCATATCTTTTTGGCCTGCATAAAAAGTAGTGTCAGTTTAAATTTGATGCTGCTTTTGTCTCTCTACTTGCCCTTTACGGTCTAAAAGGTCTCTGACTTCTGTAATCCTGTTCAATCCAGGATTTAAGTTGCTGGAAGATCGTTCCTTTAAGTATGGACTTTGTGTTTCAGGGAAGTCCTCTTTTTTCCAGCTGGATACTCAAATACTGCTCTTTATTAAATTTAATGGTGAAACTGCTGTTAATTGCAATAACACACAGATTATGTTTATTATGAAACATACCATCACTGGGAACAGACTTAAGTATTTTAATTCTTCTTCGTCCAGTAATTGAATTGTGATGCTGCTAGCATGTACCTGCACAGCACTCTGATTCTGGAGGGCAGATAATGACTCTCCCAGAAGCAGACTTTCTCTGTTACAGTAAAGGGAGAGAGAAAGCATGTTCAAGTCATAAGTTTTTTGTTTTTGTTTTTTTGCAAACTTATTACTGTAATTCTTAATAATGTAAAATAATTTTTTCTGGTTGCAGGTGGTAACGTGTGCACAGGTTAATTTTATAAGTTTTAAAATACTTGTTTAACCTGCCACTGTGTTTCTGTGTCTCCTCTGCTATACTCATCTTCCATTTTTTTGACTGTCATGACAAAACTGACAGCGAATTTACTAACTGGTGAACTAATCAACCAAGGGGATGTGGGGAAGTGATGTTGACATTAATGTATTTTGTCCCTTCAGTCTTCCTTTCTGATCAGTGAAAGGCACTTGCTAGGGCCTGCAGGTAAGACATGCAGGATCCAACTAGAAACATTGATATTAGAAGGGCATGTAGGTGTGAATACTCGATTCTTTACACTTTCTGGAAGTAAAATAAAAAATTAAATTACTCAGAGGCACATCAAAAATTATTTTGAAATATTATAAGAAAGGGGACAAAAATTCAAAATGTCAACAATCTATGTTTATTGATACTGGTTATCCTGTAAGGACATGAAATGAGACATCAGCCCTGTGTAATTACTAGGGAAGGTACATAGACATATTTAGACATAGCAACTAGGGACATGTGTTAAGAGTTACAGATCTTGAAGTTCTGGGATAAGATCAGACTATTCAGTCTTAATAAAGTCTAAGTAGAGTTCTAAATCTTGTGGCTGCAAAGAGAAGTTTAAAAATGTGTGGAGCATTAGTGATGTTACCAGTTTGGTAATAGGTAAAAGTGAGACGAGCTGTTGCCATTTGTCTTCCCCATGAAATGAGTTGCAATTTAAGAAGGCAGATAGGTGGATGGAGCTCAGCTGAAAGGGGGTTGCTAAAAGAGGGTGGGACACTGAACGATCTAATCTGAGGTTCTTATGGTCGGGATTTTCTGAAGTATATGCTTAAGCATCAGTATTTTTTTGTATATGAAAGTTAAATCTTTTGAGTATTTTTTTACTGCTAATCTCAATCCCTTCTCAATGTAAAAACAGGATTAAAATGTCAGAAACAAAAGTAATACACTGACTAAAGAATCTGCAAGCCTGTAGTTCTACTGTTACTAAATATATTTAATTAAGAGTAATTATAAAGAAATGCCATTTGATTGTGGTGGAAAGTGCACCTATTGAGGTAGTGTATATAAAGATAAATCTACTTGCCATGTAATTAATTCAAATTAGCAGAGCCAGCAGGTATGTGACCATATTTCTGTCATTATGTTAGACTTCTGAGGAAAGTTTCATAATTTAATTAGCATTTAACCACATAACTAAAAAAATATGAGATATTAAACATGCTATCTAATTAATTTGCTACGAATTATGTTAAATAAGGGTTAAATACCTAAACACTTTGTATCAGTTTTAAGTTCAAGTGTTGTGCAGGTTTGGTGTTACATGATGTCATATACTTTTAAATAACTTAAATGCAATGAAAGAATACCATTTGCTATTAAAATTTAGATGATCAGAATTCTGAAAATTTGTTTTATGTGCTTTCAAAGTTTTCTGAAAATTGAGGGGCTACTTTTTCAGTAAAACCAGTCAGAAATAGCATTTTGTTCAGCAGTTGCTACCAGCGCACATCTGGAAGTCTACTGCTACAAACTCTCTACTCCCCTTGCAGTGGAATCACAAGATTTTGTTGTTAATTTAACATTATGTACCTTGAACTTTCAGGTTTTTCAAAGATACTCCCTAAGAATTTTGCACTAGGAGAATGTCTTTGAGATGGTGTTATCTTCTTAAATGTTTCAAAACTTCACTTTTCTCATCTCTAGCCAAAATTTGCCTCTACAGTCTTCACTTTATCACCTGTAAAAGTCCAAGTGTTTCTCCTTTGGGATAAGTTCATACTAGGTATCTGATATGCTTTGCAGTGTGAATTAGAAAGAAAGATGTAATAGGTTAAGAGTAGGTGAGTTGTTTAAAATGCCTTTCAGAGCTGGAAATAATTTCCTTGCTTTTTTTTTTTTAAATGCAGCTATTACTTTGTCACCTAAACATTAGATGCCTTGCTTTCAGAAACCTTTTAAATCGGTACTGTAAACAACTCGATACAGTTTTGAACTATACTTTGTCCCACAAAGTCATTGTACTTCTGGTTCTTTAAAACATGTTTTTGGTAGCAATGTTTTTGCTCATAAAGAATTTCCTTTGAGAAAAAATTAATATCAAGGATTTTAGAGGTAGATTTATTTGAGGAGGACTTTAAATTACAATTCCTGACTGTAAATAAAGGAGCAACTTCAAGGAATGTTTGCCATAGTTCAGGTGATCATTGTGTTCTGGGACTTTCAGTGGCATTTCAATATAGGAATTTACTACTTAATACTATAAATTATTTTTTATTTAAATGATCAGTCTGTACTTTTAACAGCTTAATTTTGAGGTAGTTGTGGCAAGTGTCTGTTAAATTTTTATTATCTGTGTGTAATAATTTTGTCCCATAGTTAAGCTGTGATATTTATAATATATTTTGCTACTTGTTACGATCCTGGATATTATTGCTCAGAAATACTGTGAGTTATATTTCTCTGCATCAGTTCAATAGCCTGCGACCATCTGAAGTAATTGGCATTGAGAAGGACAACGCATCAGTGATAATAAAGAAATCGTAGTTGGACTTGCTCTTTTTTTGGAGGGAAAAAAAAGATAAAAATAAATCCAGTGTATGTAACCAAATAGAGTGACAGCTATAAGAGCCATGTTCGGTAAAGTGCAGCGACTGATTACTACATGTAGATATGAGATTAAATGGAGATTTGAACACTTTACAGTTAATAAAATAACCTAAAGATAAACCAAATGGTCTTGAAAAAGTATTGAATGCATTTTACAGTACAGGTTTAAATAGGTTCAATGATGTAAGCCCTGAGCAGAATAAGTTATAAGGCTTAGTTGTATGAGCAAGTTACCATTAGATGATGAATAACTGTCTGTCCGCTAACCTGTAGTAACTGTTCAGGTATTTATTGTTTCTCCATAGCAAATATAAGGTAACTTATCTGTATAGCGGATTCTCAATATTTGATTATAATGAGGTGACTTGAATTTGAGAAATAAGAATGAGAAAGGTAAGGAGAAGGCACAAACTTGAGTTCAAGTTAGGGATTAGAGATATGAGGACAAAGTAAAATACAGAATTGGGATTGGAACCAAGATTCTTCATCTTTCATATTGGACCATGAATAAGAGTCATACTTTATTTTGCTCAATAGCTATTGGCACATTTTTGTGACAGTGTAATCATGAATGTTGTAATCATTGTGGCATGTTCCTAGTAGGATATTAAACTGGTATATATACTGTTGGTGTGTGGTCCACTTAAGTTCTCACACCAGTTGTGGATTTACTGTGTAACAAACCTTATAGAGGCCCAGTTGGACTTCCCCTACCCTTTTCTTTGAACTAATGAATTTTTAAATGACCATTTAAAAAAATATAAAAGCCTATATAGTGAGAGGTGATGTACTTTTCTTCTTTCTTCTCACTGTAGTCTAGAGTAACCTATATCTTGGTAGTTAAAGCATTGTCATGGTTTAACCCCAGCTGGCAATTAAGCACCACACAGCTGCTCGTTCACTCACTCCTCCCCCCCCCCCCCCCCCCCCCCCGGTGGGATGGGGGAGAGAATTGGAAGAGTAAAAGTGAGAAAGCTCGTGGGTTGAGATAAAGACAGTTTAATAGGTAAAGCAAAAGCCCCGCGTGCAAGCAAAGCAAAACAAAGAATTCATTCACTCCTTCCCACCTTCAGCCATCTCCAGGAAAGCAGGGCTCCATCACGTGTAACGGTTACTTGGGAAGACAAATGCCATCACTCCGAACGTTCCCCTCTTCCTGCTTCTTCCCCCAGCTTTATATGCTGAGCATGATGTCATATGGTATGCAATATCCCTTTGGTCAGTTGGGGTCAGCTGTACCAGCTGTGTCCCCTCTTGACTTTTCGTGCACCCCCAGCCCCCTCGCTGGTGGGGTGGTGAGAGAAGCAGAAAAGGCCTTGACTGTGTGTAGGCACTGCTCAGCAGTAACGAAAACATCCCTGTGTTATCACTACTCTTCTCAGCACAAATCCAAAACACAGCCCCATACTAGCTACTGTAAAGAAAATTTAACTCTATCCCAGACAAAACCAGCACAAGCATTCTCTTAGGAACTAAGAAACATGGGATTTTTTTTTCTCCTTTCTAAGGAGACTTTCATGAATGTCACACATCCAAAGCTATCAAAGACATAAGGGAGTCACCATTTTTGTCACTGTGATTGAATTAGATCTGTAAGAGCAGAGCATTCCAAATATGAAGGTGCTTCTGAGTTGGAGAGTTTGCATTTGGCAAATGAATCAGTTGATCATGCCCATTATGGCATGGTCATTGCTGACTGCAGGAAACATCTGATGATGCCAGTTTACCATCTCTAAAATGAAAGCTGTTTATGTACTGAAATGGTGAGTTCATCAAGAAAGTTTGCCAATAGTCAAGTAATTACAGTATTTTGTAGAGCATGTAACACAAAACTGAACCTCATGTTGGCTAAATGGGGAGGAAAGAGTGGGGAGGAAAACGTTGAACCATTGTTTTTACAATAAAAGAGAAGGGGTCTCTTGCTGAATCATTTTATTGCTCTTAGGAGAGAAATAAAGTTGTTTACAAATATTTGCAGTTCAGAAACAGAGATTGGATTGTTTCTATCAGAAGTAGATTAGCTGTGTGTCGTGTCCTCTGGGAAAAGGTAACTTCCATTGGCCTGAAATGCTTTGTACCTTCACCAGAAAGTTTCGTGAGGAAAAGATGACTGTTGTAGCCTGGTGAAGTTTATTAAAAACCTTGTCACTCAGATGCTGGAACTACATGTTCTGTTCTGTGTTGGCCCTCTGGGGGAGGATGAAAGCAAGCTATCACATGTCTAATCACCATGCTTTAGGCTCACCTGGGAAGTGAGTGAATGGATCTTAGACTTTGTTTTCATGACTATTCCATCAGTTTTATTCAAAGTGGAGTTGCTTGAGCAAAAGAGATCAATGCATGCCAGAATGTAATAGAGCCTAACTGCCACACTTGCCCAAGACTTGGAAACCTAAGTTGAAGACTTAGCTCTGAACTAGGAAGAGAGAAGGCTTAAACTTGAAATGTTTCATTCAAAGCTGAACTAAACCCACTCATCCTTCCTCATAACTTGTTGCAAGCATTATATCCCATGACATTCATTATATCCGATCCAGCAAGATATTGAATTTATAGAACCTATATTGCAGAAGTTAAGAAGTTCAGTTATTTAGCTAATTGAAACATCTCTCTTTTGCCATTCTGTGATAGAACAATAAAGTTCATTAAAGCAACAAAGAAAGCATTTTGAAAAGGGAATATAAGAATAAATGAAAAAGATCTGGCAGACTGTGCATGATTTGGTTTAAAGGCCAGATTCTTTTGATAATAAGGGTTTTTTAAAGCATTGGATTGTGTTTTCCCTCTGCCCTTTCCCACTTTTTTACTTGATAGTTGGCGATAGCACTTTCCTTCATGCTTTTGAAGCTTCATGGACTCCCTAGTCTAGAGATCTACAAATTTTTTTGTTTGCAGTTATCTCAAAAATGGAGTGCATGATTCCAGTTTGAATTGCCTCTGTGAAGGTTTTTAGCTTACTGTCAGCCGCTTGAGTAAATGCTAGGCAAATTTAAAGTGAAAACAGTAATGTTATTTTAACCGAGGCAAAATTAATTTTTAATTAGAAAATTGCATAAAACAACCAGCTGAGCAACAGAGTGCAGATGTAGAGTATGTGTCATTACTCCGGTGTTAGAGTTGTTGCTTACAGGTTTTTTTTTTTTTTTTGAGATACTTCTGTTCTACAGGTCACTAGAGATCCTGGTCAGGAGAACTCCATCTCTGTTTTCCAGAGCAGGATTCTGTTCCAGAAATATTTTCTTCTTTTAATGCCTGGAAATTATCTAGTTGCAATTCAATGTCAGCAGAGATTCAAGGCATAATGTCACAAGAAATTTCTTGTTTTTTTAATATGTAGGACAGCTTTGTGTTTTGGCTTTGGCTTTTACAGCCTTTTTTTATATGACTGGTGATGATACACTCCTAAAATTTGAGAAGAAATTTCTTTGAATAGAGAAGGATGTTGGTGTGTGAAATGCCTTTGTCAGTGGTATTTTTACTTACTGCCTTGGGCAGTAAGTGGAATCGCAGTTATGTGTTTATTTCTCTAATGCTTTTCATACTGGAAAAGCTCTCTTAATAGAGAGAAGAGGGAAGAGGGAGTTGGCATCCTAGAGCAGTTTCTTTCCTTTTACTGCTGTTTAAAGAAACTTCTGGTTGCACAGTGCTGGGCCCCTGTATCACAAGAAAATTACGACTGTAATGTTACATATTTGGTCTGTGCTTTATTCTTTACCCTGTAGATATGGTTGTTAGTTTATCCTTGGGTATACCTGATGAGTGTACTTCCCCCTCCTCCTTAAGATACATATTGTTGTAGCAAGAAGCACACAGACCGTTGTGTGTGGCCAGCGGCTTGTTGCACCACATGTAATTTTATGTCTGGTGGTAGAACAAATCAGTGCATCGACAGCTTATTAGTAAGAGCTTTTTTGTTTGTTTTGTTTTCCTCACTTCAGAGAAATATGTCCTGAAAATGAAAATCTTCTTAACTTTAATGAAAAGGCTGAGAGTGTGTTATAATTAAATACCAGTGCTTCATCCCTTTATTTGCAGGATCCTGGGTTGTTGCAAAATTACTGTTCTCGTTTTTTTGGGGGAGCGTGTTTTAAAATGACAGTACTGTGTACACACTATACAAAGACAGCGCTTTGAGCCAAGTGGGCTGTAGAAATTAGATCATATCGCCTGAAATAGTTTAATTTTCAATTGTTTTCTTGGTATTTTTTCTTTTATCTTCCCCCTTAATATTTCATCAACCAAATCATTAAAGGATGTCTTTTGCTAATACAACAACATATATGCTTCATTAAAAAAAAAAAAAAGCAAAAAAAAAAGCATTAATCAAAAGCATCATTGAAATTCTTTGACAATTGTTTTGAAAATAACACCATTGTAGTGATATTTTTTTCCTTCCATTTCTGTTGTCTTTTTGGAGTTGTTAGATGCAGTAGTAGTAGAAAGGAAGAAATACAATCTTATTTATAATTAAATGAAGTTATGCTTGACGACTAAGAGTGCAAGAAAGAGGAACTTTTTTTGTAAGTTAGAAGGAGTACACTGAGGATTTTTACATGGAAACTAAATTCTCAGCAAAAATCACTACTGTGTTTATAGACTTCAGTAGAGGGGTAATTTATGTTCTCACCCACACATATTTTAAACCACTGAGAATCACTTTTTTCCTTTCTCGAGGGTTGCCATTTTTTTACCCTTCCTCCTCCTATTTCTCATGTTGTGACTTTCCCAGTTTTCTTTTGCCCTATTTTCAGCCTAGCTTTCCACCCCTCATCTCTTCTGTTAGCTGTGTTCCTCTTTGTCTACCTCCCAAACTACTGTAATGTTTCTGTATTCTTAATACCGTGTGAACTCTTAAAGACACTGTTACATAGTGGTGTGAAGCAATATAGAAGTCATGATGGAATAAAAGACATTAGTAGTATTTAGTGTTTCCCAGATAAGGGCTGATGAAATTGCAACAATGAAAGTTGCAAAAATGGAGAATAGTTCCTGTTTGAATTAGTGTGATGTCACTTTTTGTTGATGGCAAAATAAGTACTGGTGTCAAGGCTTACTTTCAATCAGAGAGGACTTTTAATTAGTTGTATTACGGTTATGTTGTACTGCTTTTCCTGGCTCCAGTAGGTTGTATTGGAAACGGTTCTTGTGAAACCTGTAGAGCAGAAGGAGGTGGTACTCATTGTAAATAATAGACAAAAATTTGATGCTGTATGTAGTAAGTATACCTTTGTATGAAGAGTATACCTTTATATATGTATTTGTCAATTCTTACCTATAAGACTGTAACCTAATCTTGCACTCCAAAAATATTAAGCTGTTGTGCATGTGTAGAAGTACTGTACTTTTATAATTAGTTGTGCATATTGGGCTGTGATTGTGTAGGAATATTAGCCAGCTCTGAAAGGAATTCGTCAATCGTCTGGGGATTTTGCCTCTAAAGCACACAGCAGTCAGGATTATCGGGTAAGTCTAATGCCATGGACATAACATATGCATTCCTACCTTGGATGTGTGATCCTAACATCAAGTCCAGAGTTTTCCTGAGCATGGCTGATTCTTTTTTCTGATTTCAGTTTCTATATATCATATTGACAATTCATTTCTTCTTTGTTTATTTTAGTGAGCCTTAAAAACACAGAGGTTAACATTGTCTAAAAATCTCTTTCTAGATGGAACTGATAAGGATTCTGACTAAAAATCAGTTCTTTTTTGTTCTTAATTCAGTGGCATGTAAATTGAAGGTAACCAGGGAAACCAAGAGCTTGCTATCCTTATATACTTTGCAAAGTGCTTTCTGGAAATAGAGTATTCTCCAATCTGTCGTGATCAGTATTCTTTGACAACACAAGATATGAAAATAATCTTAACGCATGTAAGAAGCAGGAAGGCAGGATCCTCTTAATGTGAAAGTAATTGTACAGTCCTCAGAACTTATAATTTTGTTATGAATTTACTGGGGGCAGTAGGAAACTACTAGATTGCAAAAAAAATGGTAAATATATGGTAAACTATTGTGTGTCACAAATTCAGCCTTTTTGAGCAGTATCACAGGTGCCTGTAGATGGGGATGCAATTAAGAATGCATTTCATTAGGAATTGGTTGTATCTCTAGTTTTAGATGCGCTAAGGAACATGCACTGTGCGTTTCCTCACCCATGTGTAGTCGTAGACTTCACACATGTGATCCAAGATGTGCAGATACTTTACTTTTTTCCTGATACATGGAGCTGTAGAGCAGAGTCTCCTTCCATTCTCTCCTGAATTTAGCCAGGCAGAAACTAGGGGCAAGTATGACCATTTGGGATCTTGATATGGAAGGCATGACAGATACGCAAAATAGTAACCCTTCTAGTTTCCTGTAAAAAGCGGTGTTGCTGACTTTACATCCCTGGGATGTTTTGTGGTTACAGTGGACGTCAGGTCTTCCTGGGGGAAGTATTCTCAATGGAATCAGGTGTTGAGAAAGGGTTAATTGTAATAAAATGTCGCGGTTCTTCAGTATAAGAAGTTTAAATATTTACTATACGGGAATCATAGACATAGAGGCAGTGTACTCGTGCTTAGGTATTGGTGTCTGATATTTTAGCTCTACATTTAGATTCTGACAAATCAGTACTATCAAACTGGTGGTAACTTTTTGGTTTTGTGGGGGTGGTGTGGTGGTGGTGGTGGGTGTGTGGTTTACCAATAGAAGACTAAATCTTTAACTACTTCTAGAAATAAGCTGTCTCTTTTGTTCCTGAAGGGCCTATATATTATTCCTGAAGGGCCAGAGGGCTTTCTTCATGGTGGACTTCAGAAACATCCTTCATTGCCACTGTACTGAAAGCAATACTACCTCTACAAGCTACCTTTTAGGATTTGACATTTAGAATAACTTTTCCATCACTGTACTACCAACAGATGTGTGCTGTACAGTCTCTAAAATTAATTATGAATCCTATGAAGATATTGGGAAAATGTTTCAAAACAAATTAAAAATGAATGACAAAGTCGGGTTTCTTTTGTGGCTTGTATTCTTTCACCTGCAGATAACTAAAAACCATCAAAGAAAACAAGCATTAGATTCTAATTTGGTGTGTCTTATTGAAGGAAAATAATCACTAAACCTCTAATGATATTTTTTGACAACTCCCTAATTCTTACAAGTTGTTGGTAAGAACTGCATCGAGCTTGCTGAGAGCCCTGGCTCTCACCTGAGTAATTCAAAGAAATGTGTGGCCTGTGATCATTTAGAAGAAATTATAACTTTAAGAGCACATCTTGAGATGATTTTTTTTTTTTCCTTGCAGCATGTGATAGAATCACAGCTGCTGGTTCTGCCATTCATATTCTGTTGCATCAGTTGCCCAACAGCCATAAAGAATAAGCAGGCAAAAATAGCAATGAGTCTTCCACATGTTGTATTTGAAAAAAAACCAGACCAAATACAACCCTGTGATTCGGTTAATTGTTTATGTGTCTGTATGTGGTAATCAATGTCATAAATATACCGAACATGAGGTTTTTAATCTTTCTTTTTGAAATGCCTTCACTTGATTTAAAAATAAAAAATAAGATGTTGAAAAGGGTCTATGAAATTAATTTCCCATGTGGGATTGCTGTAAATTATGACAGCAGTAAGTAGGAAATGCTTTTTTTCATTTATCTGGTATTATTGAAACACTACCTTCTCTCACCTTCCAGTGTCTTGCTAGCTTTGTTCATGTTTAATAGGTATGTTTGCACTATTTGAAGTCTTCCTTTGTGTCTGAAGCTGTGAAAGGGGAACACGCTTCTATAGTATGTAATGATCATTTTTTTGACCAAGAAACCAGGGACCAAAGAAAGAATTTGAGGACTGAAATCATAACTATCAGAAAGAGACAAGTTGCTTAACTAACTACTCAAAGGATTGTGTGGTCCATGTGTTCTCTGTGGTCCATGCAGAGATCCAGTCAGAATGAGTCAGTTTCACTGAGCTAAATTGGGTAGGACAGTATAGCCCACGACATATTGCACAACCACACAGGACTTAAAAGTGAACTTAAGACTGTATTCAGAGTGGAAAGTGTGTGGGATGTGGCCGCACATTTGAATCTATTTGGTTACCTACAAGTGAGGTACAGTGTTATATATGGAATAGGCAAAGCAACCGTTTTATTTACTAGCTAGTGAAAGGGTAGAATAGTCAACTTATTAGCACTGTCCATAGAAGCGTCTATTAGTTTTTTTTTCCCTGTACGTGTATGAAGCAATTACAAAGCAGGTCTGAGATCTACACTGATACTTCTAAAGCACAAGAAATGAAAAAAGATGGCTTCTTGAAATCCTTTCCCATCCAGTTTTTGTGATTCTGTTACTGTAGTTCATATCCACACAGTATTCTCTTGCAGTTAGGATAACTATGGTTTATTAGTGCTGCAGTGATATCTAAAGCCCAATCAATGTCTCATAGGATATGTAGGGTAGTTGAGATGTCAGTAGTTTTTCTTGATGTTCTTTTTAACCATTTGCTTATGCTCTGTTTCTGCACGTGTTCTAAATGACCTGCTGATAAGAAGTGGATACACTTATGTATTGTGGTTTTAGACTTGTCACATGAGGCATAGAAATGTGACAGAATATATCCCATTGGATACTGAAGTTAGACCAATAGATTACTGTTCATTTTGGGAAGGCGGTCCACATTTATTTCAAAACTACAGGCAGGAATTCTGTTTTATCTTTGTGGAGTAATTCGTCCCATCATAAGGGGTGTCTTCATTCTTAAGCTGTTGACAGAAGATAAAATCTTGACCTTTTCAACCAGTCTGCTTAGTCAGCTTAGTAAATTTATTTTCACAGTTTAGTGTATCAGAAATAAGTGTTGGCAATATTCTTTGAAATAACAAACAAAACTAGAACTATGGAACTCTTTCCCATATTTTTCTAAGGTATAGTGACTTGACACAAACCAGCCCCCACACAGACTTGTCACATAGGAAAATGCCACATCATTACTGTGTATTTACTCCTTGAGATGTACTTCCCATTTTACGATGTGTACTGTTCCTGTACATCAATCTGAATTAAAAAAAAAAAACCCAAAACCATAGATACATATGTCTATGTAATGAGTATTTCTTCTATAAGTTTCTGTTAAGAGTGTGAATTATTAGGTAGGTTTTGGACTTCCTGCACCTGTTTGCCATTGGATTTTGTCAATTAAGAGTGTTAATTTTGAGATAACGCATGCTGTATTATGTAAGAAATGTTATCTAAATTATAACATACTTCAACAGAAAAGTAATACTAAACACAAGCCTATTGGTTGATTAGTGAATCACATTTGTAGCAATATTACTTGAAATCATCATTCATGTAGAGAACTCATGAGGTATGTACATTTTAGATGGCCTGTTAAAATGTGTCTACCCTCTTAGGCAAAATGCTACGTTTTTTGCAAACACTTGGATCGCTGTTTGGAGAAAAAAAAAAATAGATATTTTACCAGGAATGCAGTAAAAACTTCTAAAATATATATGCATATACTTTCAGCAAGGAGCACTGTGTTTCTCAAACAGCAGCACTACATTCATGGAATCCACAACTGGCTATTCAGAACAAGAAAATAATGTCTAGGGATCATTAAGTGTATAAGGCAAAGACTACAGTGTTTACTCTGTGTGCTTTACTAACAGGGTAGTCTAATTTCGAAGTAAACTTGTCTCTAGGTGGGCTTGATATAGAACAAAGTGGAGATAGGAAGAATGTCTAACCTTTACTTAGTTTAGTGATTTTTAGTCCAAGTCGCATATCTCGGCACTGCTGAATCTGTTTCGCACTCGGTTGAATTATCTGAACTGTTTTGCCTGTGATCCACACACCTTTTGTCTTTCATTCCTCAGATGTTGGTGATTGACTTATTTAAAAAATAACATAAGGAAAAAGAACATTTAAAATTATTATCATCAGCAAATAAATACTAGTTTGTTTTGCATAGAGAAATATGAATTTTAGACTATAAACTTTGATTTTATAGTTACGCTTATCCATTCATAGAATAAGTATGACCTGATGGCAGTGAACAGAGGCACATAGTACTGTGTGTCTTCATTGTAGTTGTTAATGTATTTCAATATAAGCGTGCAAGATTTCATGATTTCTTAAACAGAGTTTATAAGGTGGGCTTTAAAAACAGGAGAGCGTAATTATACAAACCTGGGAGCATACATTAAATTCAGTACAACCTCAGCTACTAATTCTATTTCTAATAAATTATAAAAAGATGATGACTTGCTTGTAAGAGGATATTGATTCAGATGTTCCATGCATTCATTTTTTACTAGTGAAACCAGGAATGTTAAACTTCTCTGAAGTTCCAGAACCAAATCAAAGTTCTAGATATGGAGTTATATTTTTACATGAATATGTGCTGCTGCTAAGAATCTAAAGAGGGAGTACCTTTTGCAGTAAACACGTTCATTAGTTCTCAAACTGGCAAAACTGTAGTTTAACTTTACGCAATATGGGTAGTCTGAATTCAGATTTCTCTGAATGTTTAACTCCTGCATATAACTTACTTGGTTGGCGTTTTTTTTTTAGTTTGCTTCTCATCTTGTAAAAATTAGATTACAGGATGTTCTTAAGTGGCTTTTTTGTTTGTTTGGGAAGACGGCTAGGAAGTGAATTAGTTTTATCAAGTTCTCCTAAGGACAAAGGTCAGCAAACTAGAATGATAATACCATATTGAACAGAAGCATTTAATGAAATTTGCATATTTATAAATGTGGCTGTTGTGGAAATCTGGTACAACTCCATGCACACTTCCCAGAAGCAAAAAATTATATTTTTTTTTTTCTACAATATATTAACTTTTAAGGGCACTTTGTATATTGTCCTATATAATTGAGGCTTCATATTAAAACTTCCATTGAAAATTTTGACGAGTTTAGAATTTATTGACTTGTATTCCATCAAGATATTTGTGCTTTTCTTCTAGCTTTTTTTATCTGATTTAAAGCATACAAATCTTTGAAATTTGTTATGCCAATGTGACAGAATTTGACAACTGATTTGCTATAAAGAACTTGAGATTAAATTATAGATCACATGCTATTATTTTTTTTAATTCAAAATGAGACACAAAAATAATATTTGATAGTGTATAACCTGATAGGTAATTTATGAGTAGACTGAATAACACCACCGATTTTTTTAATGTCAATAGTATATTATGGTAAATTGCAAAGGACATAATTTCATGGTTAATAAACAGTCATTTTAAATACTAAGTGTTTTTAACGTCTGTATGGTAGAAGAAGTGAGAGAAAAAAATGTAAGTTGTTGGATATCAATGTTACAGGGCATATTCTCACTTTGTCTCTTTCCTTTGTGCAAGAGAAATTTGTACTTACTGGGTATCTTTCCCCTTGGTTCACATACATACTTCTTTGTCCTATTCATGGAAATCTTACGAATGCGTGATTAGCAAATAGCAAATTTTGAGCAATATTCCAAATATTTGACCCCTTAATTACAAATAATTGACATCTGAATATCAGTCAGATGATATTTGTTATTTCTTATTTGTTCTTGTCCTGTACATGACCTGGGCTTGCTTAGACATATCTGGACAAAATTCTGGAGTGTTTATGGATAATTCTTAGGAAATGATAGTGATCAGTGTTACCTGGGTTCGTGGCTTTTATTTCAGAAGTATGAGGGACCTCTTAGGTTCTGCTGATAATGGTGACTGAAAATGAGTACAAAAAACCTGCCAGTGTGCTCTACATAATACCAGATTAAGTGTACATAGCTTAGCCCTATGTCAAAGAAGGAGCAGAAGAATTCATAGCATGTTAAGGTTTTGCTTTATTTGGTTTTAAAAGACAAACCACATCTTACTTTGCTTTGTGTTACCTGTCTCTCTCAAGTGGTGAGGAAGTTGCCTCACGTCTCAAGTATTTAAGTGCCTCTAGTTTTAAATTCCCAACATATTAGAAAAAAGGCTGCTGAATGTTCGAGGAAAATCTCAGTATAGGCAGGGATCTATGACCTTCCAGAATGCCACTATGTTAACTATTGTATTTCATGTGTTGGTCATTCAACCTTTCAAATGACAACAATTTTAAGTTCTCATGTAGGAGAGTTGTACTAATCAAAAACACCATCAGTAATAAAGCTCCTGCCATTTTTTAGTTTTGTTTCTTTTCTCCTACTGGAGAAGTTGCAACACAAATTGGCACCAGGCATCATTTTTGTCTTGTTAAGGAACTTATTCATGATTATGTGAAGCATCCTTTTCTACCTGTAGCAAATCAGAATAGGTTCCAGTACCATAAACCACCTGTAAAATCACCCCATCCCCATACCAGGATCTGGAATATTACCAGTGAAGATGCCCCGGAGATAATTAGTAATGGTCAATGTCATATGAAGAACATGAAAATTGTCTCTAGCACTTTGATGGATCTGAGCCTTGGAAGTTAAGAATAGCTGTATTGCAGCTTGCCTATACGCACTGTCTTCGCCATATACTGTTTTATTTTGCACTATATTAATTATGGATGATAAATATTTTTAATGAGCATGAATTTTTACTGAAGAATATATACGCCTCAAAGAAAGTGTTGTTTTACCATCATAGAAATCTTGTAAGCAATAACTTTCACACTACCATTTATTGAAGGAACTGTGACTCTGATGTAGACTGAAATTTTATACTTTTTCTCAAATATTAAATTATTTGTAGTTTGTATATCCAGAAGATACTAGTGCTTAAAAAAAGAATGTGGATCAACCAGAAACCTGAAGGAAAGAATAGCAAGTACTGGTTGTAAGCTGGTTTGGTTTTTTCATCTACTGTTGGTGGGTTCATTGTATCATCAAGAGCGTAGCTCGTACTGGAAAGTTCAGTTTCTTGCACAGGTTAGATATCAGCAGGTCTAGTTTCACTTCAAAGATTCAGATGGGCTTTGCTGATTTGTAGTAAGATACTGTTTTCACACATCTTGACTGGTTATTTCTTTGAGTGAGCGTCTACAGAACTAACAGAATTCAGTGAATGAATTACTGTATGCAAGGAGTGCTGAACACACCTTTACATAATCACTTACAATATTCACTATAAGAATGCCTCTCCATGGAGTAGTCTTTTGTTTTTGTTGAACGTTTTTCATTAGTGATTCTCAACATATGTTGCTATTTTGCAGGAGATAAAATAGGTGATGAAGTTGTTTGCCAAAGATTTTTCAGCATCCAAGTCAGGTTATAGATCTCCTCTGTCTCAGTCCAGTAATCTGTCATCTAGATTATCCTACTATAAATTCACAAAATGTGGAACATTGTAAATCTGTTTGCATGCTCACTTTTTTTTTTTAAATTAAAGTAAGTTTTGAAAAAGTCTTTATATTTTCTGAGCCATGTGGAATACAGAAATCTGCCCTACCCCCATTGTCCATTGTTGTTTGCCTTTTCAAAATATGTCCAATCTGCCTTCTGAGCACACAATATTACTATGGTGTTGTCAGTCAGGTCTTTTGTAGAAAAGCATCAGTGGAATAATTTGAGCGATGTTAAGAGGCATTTCTAACTAAAGAGAAATATGAAACTTTCAGCCAGGACTGGACATCTAAAATGTAAGTAAGTTAGACATACATAGACACCAATGTAAAGGTGTTGTGATTTACATATAGGAATTCTACATGTAATATGAAAACACCTACCCCCTATTCCAGAATCTTCTTAAAATACATTGCGATTGTAGGTTATTGATAATTTATTTGTAACAAACAAATAAAAAAGCATATTAGATCCCACCATTCCAGGGATGGGTGTGGTCCATCTTTATACTTCAGTATAAAGAACAGCATTTTGCAGGCTTGATGGAGAAAAAGTGATGCAGTGCCATAAAGAGTTTTCTGACAGTTAGCCTAACGTTTCCTTTTATTGAAAGAGTTTTAACTCTGATGCCTGTTTTATCCTGAGCTTTGGTGGCATATGGGGTGGTTAGAAATGGTGTTCCAAATAAACAGCTGTTTCAAAGAAATAAGTTTATACTTTCAACATAACAGTGTCAGCATTAATGCTTTGTAGCTGGTAGAGATCTCAGCAAAGGTTTTGTAGGAGCATTGTGTGTGTTCACGTGCATGCATATCATGCAGTGGAGATTTAAGAAAAATATTGTCCAAAACAGCAACAGCATAGATTATTAAAATACTGCTGGTAACATGAAATTATTTAGTTACATGTCAGAAAAACACAGAACATGGACAACTACCTCGTGAAGGACCTTGTAGCTATTTCCTGTGTAACCTCTTCTGCCTTGAGCCCGAGTTGTGAGATGCCCGTTTCTGCAAGCATGGGAATAGTCAGTAAAATCCCCTTCTTGTGCATGACAGATCTGATTCTTTTATTGGATTTATTTTTTAACATAAAATTTTATGTTGCTCACTTTATCATAAAAAGGAGAGTTGAAGCACATAGGTATATGATAGATCCTTGTGCTCCCTTGTGAACGCAATCACAGGAATCAACATCCCAGATATCCTAATTTTTGTTCTTATGCTCTGCTTTTTGTGTCCAGCCTGAATTTTTGCATGAGCTGGCAGTAGCCAAGGAAAATCCCAATGACGACTACTGCACAGCTGCAGTGTACTTTCTATTCTAACGTTTTGCTGCCAGACTTGGTGCTTGCATGTGTATTTACTAGGCTTAGGACAGGAAGGTAAAAGGCTGAGAAAAATTTTTACCAAGTACTAAAAAGTTCAAGTGCAGAGAGACTCACCCATCCCAAAGATAAGAGATGCCTTATATGAGTAAAAAAAAAAATGTTCTAAAGCATGTAAAGGAAAAAGAAAAACAACTTTAAGTTGAAAACTGTTTTCAGTGATGAGAAAGATGGGTTGTGATTGCTGTATTGAGAATTAAAGGCAGTGTAGAGGGAGTTAAGAGAGGAGGTGCTGCATTGTACACTGGGACTGACATATGAAGATACACTGGAAGCCATAATGAGGTACTGGAGCTCCGATAACAACGGATAAACTGCAAAGTAGAATATTAACTTCCAGGGATTTGGATAGAAGCAGACTGAGTGAATAATGAGGCATTTAAGTAACAAGTGAATGGTTCATGTTCAAGCCAAGCCTTGTGAGTTTATATTCAATAAAATGTCTAGTTAAATTTGATCTCTCCCTATGTAAAAAAGGGGGGAGTAAGGGGGTAAGGAAAAAAAAAAAAACCAAAAAACACCAAACACCAGACAAGCAAAACAGCAAAAGTTCTTTCTGTAGGTGTGAGGGAAAATAACCATTTTCATAGGATTCTATACCTGTAACATCCTACTTAGGAGAGGAAACATAAAATTGCATCTGGATCTCATTTTTTTTTATGCAGCAGCTAAACATACTTATATTCATTTGAAGATTTAAAAAAAAAAAAAGGCAAAAAAAAAGAAGAAGCTTTGTTTAGCTGTTAGCTGTGCATTCCATGAAGTTATCCTTAGGTTAACTCTTTTTAGATGGTTAATTTGCACTGGGTTAAAATCTCCTGTGGATTTTCTTGGGCTGTGGTTTGTCACAGTAGACCACAGGGCTTCCTTTGGAGCCATCTTAATTAAATATGTGGTTAGGCTTATTTAGCTATTATTCGCTTCATAGAATAAAACACTTGAGAGTTTGGTGACTGCTGTTGAGGGTACTAAAAGTAACTGCTTTAATTAAACAAAAAATGAAGTCAGTTCTGTGTTTTGAAGTGCTAACATTATTACCAACTTCACCAGTAACTCTTTTTTTAAATAGAGAGGTATAACTGCTACAGTAAATGCTTAGCTCTAAATTGTAAAGTTTTATAAAGAAGACCTATTCAGTGGACGTTCTTTATGTTTTAGGGTGAAGGTTGCTAAGTTCTTAAAGAATGTAAAAGTCAATTAAATTTTGTGTTTTTTTTTTTTAATTCAAGTTATTTTTGCTTTTAAAGAAAATGGGTTAATCTGTTTTCTTACATGTTTTTCATTTTTTTTCCACCCCTTGGAGACTTCATTTCATCAAAATAATTTTTTTACTAAAACTGTATGCTGTTTTCATCTCTATCTAAAATTTTCTGAAGAAATATTTCAAAAAACCTTCTTCTCTTAAAACTCTTATAAACTGATTATTTGAGAGACATTTCACAGATATGCCTAGAGGCTCAACTGTATGCACACTGGGTGATAGCTTGCAGTTGAAATAATGTTTTTTTATGAAAACAACAAAGAAGTCTGTATTATTAAAGAGGTGAAAAACATACTAATGTTCATTTGGTTTAAGGGATAAGAAACATGCTATGCAGTTACTGAAAATAGTTGCTTATTCATAAAGTTACGATCCTAGAAGATCACTGAAAGTTTACATAGTATTTGTGCATCACTAGTGTGTGATTATCTACTACTTGTACTTCTCTTAATTTTTAAGTGATAATACGCTTTTGTGTTTGTGTAGAGAACTGGAATTCGAATTTATGGTGAACACAGTGCTTAACCAGAATTGTAGACTGAAGCAAAGCTGTGAAAACCTGAAAGAATGACTCTAACGATGATAAAGGCAATGAAGGAAGATGGATAAAATGATTGACAAAATGTTAGATGGCAAACTAAGAGCAAGATGTCTATAAGGTATCAAAGACTAATAAGGTCTACAGTAGCCACTTCAAGCGATAGAGCAGAAAATGCAGATTAAGAAATGTTTAAAGATGCAAATCACACACTGAACATAATCTACTGTTGCTACCTGTGTGTATGCTTGTTTAACTTAAAAACACATGATAGGCTATGATAGTAGGGCCAAGAGTAGAGTAATACACTATATTCCTGGAAAGCGAGGGTTTACCAGTGTGTTCTTGGACGTGCCTGCTATGGGTCAGGGTCCCTGGAAGTATCCTAATAAGGGCCTGTGGATAATGGGAGAGGCAGGCCTTGAAAAAGGGTACTACTGGTTTTCATTTCTCAAGGAATTTAGCAAAATACAAGCGATTAGAATCCCTGCTCTCCACTTCCCCTCTCACACACCCCCACCCCCCAGTGCTAAACTATTGGCCTGTAGGTTGTTTTTCAATCCTTCTTATTGTCTGGCTTTTATCAGAAATTTCACAATCAATAGGAAATATTTTAGCAATAGAAATAAATCACGGTAACTGTTCTAATTTTCATAAATTGACATTTTCTGAAGAATAATTCCATTGCCAAAATTCTACTGCTCCCCTTAGCACATGCATAGGTAGAAGACCTCTACATCAGTTGAATCTCCTTGAAGATTTCCTTGAAGAGGGGACTCTTTCCCCTTCTCATGAAAATGGCACCTTGGCAGGAGTTAAGGGGGTGCTTGGTCCTCAAAAAGGGCTTTCTACAAAGGACTCCCTTTCACCTTACAGTGCATTGAGACTTGATTTGCATAAGCAACAAGAATAAATAAGTTCTAGAAATTGAAGAAGCACTGCAGGTAAATATTTTTAGCCAATAAGAATAGAATACAGAAATAAACCCAAATGCTTCTTTGTACACTTGATACTGTTTATAAATCCAGAGTTTTCCATGAGTTGCCAGCTGTTTAATTTATCATGTTAGCTCTTGACGTTTTTCTGATAACTATGAAAGATAAATAAATCTATCACATTTTTGCTTTCTAACTCCAATTGCATTTTCAGCATAGGATGCACTGAAATAATAGATTGCTTAGCAAAGTAAATATATGAAAATAGTGTTTAGGATTTCAGTGTAAGCAGTAATTAGAGTACCGCTTGTCAATTTTAGAGCATTGTGAAATATTATGGCATATTGTGACTTTATTTTTACAGAATCTGTTGCATACCTGTCACGTTAATTCAACTAGAAAGCATTCATTATGACAATTCATATAATATCATAAAGGCAACCAGTCATGTTACTGAATCATTGTGTGTCTCAATGTTGAAATTAAATTGGAAAAGAAATTGCCATTCCTCTTGCAATCATAAAATTCTTAAGATGTGAACTTGCTTAAATTAGATATATCTGCAGGAATTAATATTTTCTCTAGTGTTGTCAGAAGTGATCACAGGAACTGCAACAAAATACCCAAGGCTGATGAAGAAAATGTAAAACTTTTATTATTGTTCAGTTCTTACAGGGCAAGATGGATTTTTACTTTTATTCAATGACTCTGACATTGTAATATTTTTTTCTTTATTCGTGCACATTTACTATTAACCAAAGTGGACTCTTAGGTGTTCTCTTATAACTAATCCTAAGCTTTTTTTGTAACTAGTTTTAACGTTTTTCCTAAGCGAATGGATGGACCCCTGCAACTTCTGTGTTACTGAAAATGATTTAACACGGCTTTAAACATTAACTTTACTTGCTGTCCTTGTGAACTTCAGGATACACGTATGAGAAGGAATGATCCTTCACTTCTTGATTTGGTCAACCTTGGCATCTTGAAGTGTGGATTTTGGTGGTTGGTGGGGTGTGGTGTTTTTTTTGTTGTGTTTTGTTTGTGGTTTTTTTTTTTTATGATAGCTTTCTTAGGCACTGCTTGGAAGGAATCCAGTTTGTGTGTGATTGGTGTCTCAAATCTATCTCTTGATACTAAATATGATTGGGTCTTTTCTGTGCATCTTACTTGTTTTCTCTTTCCATAATTTACTCTACAGTTGTTCGCAGTCTTGTACATTTCTCAAATAGCACCAGATGTCAGCTCAAGCATTTAGTTGGGCATATCCATGTAGTCTTATCTCCTAGGGCAGGTACAATAAAAGGTTTTACAACATTTCTGTAAACTGAATATTTTTAAAAGTGGGTTTGCAATCTCTTATGCCACTTTAAATAAGTTTGAACTATATTTGACTTTGTTGCTTCCTAACAACATACTGGAGTTCAATTACCTGGAGTTACATACGGCTGGTGCTGCTGGGCAAGCTTATCACAGTTACTAGATGGTTATTTCACTGTAAATATATAGTAGACCTAATTAATACTGTTTAGTGAAGCATTCCTCTACTGATTTGTTTTTATTAACATGGCATAGAACAGTGATAGTCAATATCATTAAATATTTTTATCCTTTTTGGATAAAAGTAACAGAGTAGTTATTAATTGAACAAATAAAAAGGTTTTCTGAAACATTGTTATATAGATATCTATATATTTGTCTAGCTTTATTTGTCTCTGAAATGTGAAGATTTTTTCCAATAATGTTTACTACTAGCTGAAGTGTTCTATATACCACTTCAAAACAGAAGTTGTTAATAACCGTAATAGGATCTACTAAAAGGAGCTATAGTCACCTAAAAGTAGTTTAGTATGCAAGATTGCTTTCTTCTTTTACTTCCATCTCAGAAAGAGTTGAGCGTGTTGGTTATTCTCAGTTTTACTTCAAACTTTTGTATTTTAATCTTGAAAAGTCAGGCCAATGTTGTCAAATATGGCTGAACTTAGACTTCTAGTCCTTATTCTGTGCCCATTATCAAGGGACATGAGCTAATTTAAATGATGTATTAAGTAACAAGAGAAGCATTTGGGAAATGTGGGGGGTTTTTTTATTCCTTTCTAAATTAAAAGATTTTTTGTACTTTTATTTGTATTTTGTTTGAATGTGCTTGTTACTGTGCTCTGTGATGGTAAGTACATGCAGTGGGCTTCAATTGGACAGAATACCGTGTTAATTAAAAGAACTTTTAGAAAAGCACTGAAAAACTGATAGGTGTATTTTTGGGTTCCAGTATTTTGTTTTATTCTGACTTTTCTGTCTGATTCATATATTTAAGAGGCATTTTTTTGTTGGCCAGTGTAAAATTGCATGAGGTAGTGACTGACCTTGAGTATCTTAATTCTGATGGCTCCTCAATACTAATCACTACTTAAGCATTTGCTCTTATTTATTAATGATTAAATAATAAGAAAACATGATTAAAAGTAGTGTGGCACTAAATGCAAGTACCATGTTTTTCAGTTTCAGCTGAATATATTCTTGCATTTGAGTTAGTTGTATGGAGATCTTTATTATTGTTTTTTGTTCTGGTACTGATGCAATGGATGTTAAATATGAACTAGTCATACAAAATATGATGTTATTGCTACCATTTGTTGGCAGCAATTGTTAATGCTTTTGATATCTTAATCATTCAGCTATGCATCCACCAGTAAATTAGCATGTTAACTGTATAAGTGATATTGTCTTCTCACAAATGCAGATAGCTTTTTTTCTCTTTTGCTATGTAGTCTTTGCCACTAAACCATACAACCATACATACATATATATGTGTGTGTGTGATAGTTGTGAGAGGACCAGTGCATTTGGTGAGTTTTGGTTAATCTCGACACAGATGAAATTTCAAGTGCGCTCCTAGGGCTGAAAGCTCAGTTATTCTAATTTAGGATATTTTTACAATTTAAAAAGAATGTTGGAAATTCTCTCTTTCCGTATGAATGGGGGAAACAAACTAACCCAATTGAAAAGATTAATGTCAAATGCTTAGCAAAAAATATGAACCTTTAAACTTAATCCTTTCTGATTACTGGAAGAGCATTGATATTTTCCATGGACCCCCTCTGATTTCATGTAAAATTAAAAGCTGAAGCCATTGAGCTTTTGCTCTGACAAAATGAAAAAGGTGACTGTCTTACCTGTACCAGATCTCTTTCAAAGTTTGGGCTGAAGTGCACTGTGGTATGGTGTGAATAAAATGAAAATGTTGTTTATTAGGACATTTTTGCAGGGAGCCTGAAAGCACTTGTGTTCTGAGGATTCAGTTCCTTGGCTTTTCATACACTTAATTCTGAATTCAGGAAATGTAGATTCATACCCGAATGTATACAAACAAATGTGCATGTAATCATTCAGCCACTTATGAACAGTTTATCATTTAATGGATTCCCATTTTTATAGACTATTTTGAATAGTATTCCACTTGCAATAAAACCAGATAAAATTTAAATAATGTATTATTAGTATATTAGTATAAGAGCTTATACTTTACTAAAAAATGTCAGTGGAATGCCTGTAACATCTGTGAACTTGTTTACTCCTCTAAGAACTGGATTGAATGGCTGCTGCAGATCAGATATACAAGTACTGGAGAGGCTAAATATAAACAAAGTTGTAGAGAAAGCCAGTGATATTATTGCATAGAACTAGGAAATAGTATTTTAGTATACTTAGTATTAATCTTGAATCTTCTGATGCTTACTTATTTTGCAACAAGTAAGATTTCATGTTTTTGTAAGATTAGGTTTTTTTCGGCATTGTTTTAGATTTGTATTTACAGAGAAAAGTTATAGGAGCATTTTGCAGCAAATCGTAAGATAAATAGAACAACTAACAAATCACAGTAGGAAGGGCAAATGGCTTAATTTGAAACAAAGGGCATGTAGTTTACTGTGAGTGGGAGGAAAAGCATGTAAAAATCTTTTCTTTAACCCTTTTCTCATTGCTGGGGAGATTATCACAATTATTTCTCTATCACTGGAGGTTTTCAAGACTAAAGCATGTGTGAAGACTTTTGTCTTGTCTTAACCCACCAGGACAGGCAAGATGACTTCTCAGACTTTCACCCTTATTTTTTAGCATCTTTAACTAAATGGGCATTAATAACAGCTATATCTCAAAGAATTTCCTCAACAAATTATAAAAATGTTCAAACTGTATGGGGTTCGTGAAGTTGATTTCTTGGCCAGGGGTGTGACCTGAGGTTTGCTTCCTGCCAAGTCTGCCAAAATAATTGGCTTGTGTGGTAATTTAAGACACTTGAGAAACTAGGTCGCCTTGCAGAAATCTTGTGACATCATTGTCCAATGATATTTGTCGTTGCCATAGACTAGGGGAATGATTGGAGGCTGCAAATATCTGGTTGGAATTATTACAGTCCACACCAGGAATTCTTTTCAAAATTTCCATTTTCTCTTTTGATAGTTGTTGAAGAAAAGACATTTTAATACGGCGAAACATTGGTCTTTTGGTAAGGTAGAAATTATTGCTGAAGTCCTCTGTCTTTTCAGTCACATCTTTTGAGAAGGATGCTTTGGCTGAGTTCATACATATCTCTTGGCGCTGCAGTGTGAAGTGCAGACAACTCCTGCTCAGGCTGTGATAGGTGTAAAGAAACACCGGGAGTGAGCTGTTTGATGGTGTCAATTGATGAGGAAGGGGGAGAAACTGGATGGCACAGGTTTTGCTTGGTCTTTATTCATGATACCGTGTATCTGAATTTTACTTTCGTGGTTATGTTAAAATGTTACAATCCTTTTCTGTAATAAAGAGCCAAGAGAGCTACACCAAGTATACAAGGATGGAGTCTTCTAAGTAGAGCAGGCTAAAAAGGATTAGCATGCATTTTTGATAGCTTGGGGGTCCTTTGTACCACTAAACACCCTCTCTAAAGTGACAGTGCAGACTAAGCTTTTTTTAGAGAAGAAATGCCCCCACTGTGGTGGTGTAGAAATAAATCCGTTTTTTTGTATGCCTGCTCTTTTTTCTTTTTTTTTTTCCCCCCACTCCCCCTTTGGTATTAGTGTTTCTAGAGGTTGTTTACTATGACTGCTAATTGGTGGAGAGGAACATAGCTAATGACGTGACTTGGCATACTATATGACTAGAAATACTAGCATTGTAAGTCGTTCTTTGGAAGGAAAAAAAAACCAACTCTGCATTATAGGTGATACTTCTTCCTCAGTACTGAAATACAGGATTTAAGCTTGATGGAAAGAAATTGCATTGCAATACTCACTATTTTCAGTAGTTGACAGTTCGCATTGTTACCAGGGGTCCCATTTCATGTATTTTATAAATATTTCAAATCAAAGTTCTTTAGATGAAGATATTAAGATGCCATCATTTCACAGCTGACTGTCATTGGTGACAGGTAATTTTTCAATGTTCCAAACAGGTTTTCTTTTTCTTTGTAACTTTTCTCATTTTTCAGTATTCCTAAATCCTCTGATTCCTTTCACACTTCTGTCTTCCCAGTCAGGTTTCATAAAGAATGAGGCAATGGAAAGGTGTATTAAAAAGCTCCTGAAGTTTGAGTATAAAATGAAATAAAGTGCTTGACTACTTTACTGTGATTTTTTGCATGTAATCTACTACTTTTCTGTAGTTTATTATGTTTTTTTTCAGTTGAGGATAAATTCTTAGTATATTAGGTGAAGAGAGAAAATAAATTCTCTGGTCATAAGAATGTTAATGCAAAGTATCTTAATTTAAGGTAAGGTCTCACTGGGTGGAAATCTTGTAATGAAATGTAAACAGGTTCAAAGTAAGATGCTTCAATTTATATTTTAATTTTCTAGGAGATTTGAATTGGGACAAATGGAATGGTCTCATTTTTCATAAGTTAAGTATGTAATTAGAACAATTTCACGCATCTTTATTTTTGGTTTTCAAGAAGCTCTGATTTTATTGTGTAACTAATGGCAGAATGTAGAAGGATTATCGTGGATTAATTTGCACCAGCTGTTGTAATAACTTCCTAATAGTTCCCTAAGTATAAAGGTAGGACCTGTTTATCTCTTTTTAATTGTGTAAGGTATATATCAACTGCTAATAAATCTATGATGTCTAGCTATGCATGCAAGATCATTTAGATATAAATTACCTTTTATAATTGACTAGCTGTGGGCTGCAGATAGTTTTGACCCATCTTCTACAGGAAATACAATGGTTGTATGTTTGATACTTTGTTCTTCTTTCACATTAGAATAGAAATTTTGGTAAAAGTTTGACACTATGATTTTCCAATGTACTTCCTGAATATGTATTTTTAGTTAAGAGAATGAAGAACAACGTGTTGAAGTTCTGTATTGACGTATGTAATCAAACAGTTTTTGGAGTTCAGAGGTGGATTATTGGATTTCAAGCAATCATCTGAAAAGGTTATTGGATCTAGTCCCATCAGTCACTTGCCACATGAAATACTCCTTTCTTAAATTTACAAAGATGCGTTTAAAAAAGTTAAATTATTTTCTCCCTACTATTTCTCATCTGAAACTCTGTTCTAAAAGGTGATCCAGACTTCGATAGCTCTAGTGGCAGAAAACTCTGCTAATTTCCAACTTAAATCTGTGAAGTGGCTGTGAACCCTAATTTGCGTTGACCTTTAAGGTAAATAGTTGTTTTAATCTTTTTATTTGCTCCTTCCTTTTCTTTCTTTCTCCCCTACAACACGTCAGGGTTGTGCTTGTATCCATTCCATACCAGCGCTTTCTGGTCTTCTGCAGATGCACCCATTGAGCCTTGGGGACCAGACATCTTTACCTGATATTCTAGTCAGGGAGCTAGTTATCAGCGCTGGCCCAAGGCAAGAGGCAAGAACAGGAGATGTGAGGGCTCTAACAGGCAATAGCTCAAATATGCTGAGCTCTGCTGGCTAGCCAGTTTTATTAGCTGTCCTGGCCACAGGGGCTACCAAAGATATATAATATTTACAGAACATCATCTTCTTTGAATAGCATAACCCTGACACAATGTGTATATACATATCAGTCATTTATTTCCATTTAACGTCCGTGTTGATGCATGAACAAATCAAGGTCATATTCTATTTGCCATATTCTATTTGAAATGATGTTTCGCCAGTACACTTTTACATAGGATTAATACTAATACCTGTAGTGAATATACATTTGACTTCTGCAAACACAGTCTGTAGCAATAAGGGTGTATTGCAGTGTTTCTGCAATGTTTCTAATGTCTTCTAATGTTTCCATATCCCTATTCTCCGCAGTCATTTCTGATTGATGAGATCTTTGGTGTAGCGTTGGGTTTTTCTTCTTAGTTACTAGCTGAATCATCTTGACTTTTATACTTACGGCTTTCATTCCCTTTCTTTAACTCCAGTCATTGAGATAATCCAGTTCATTTGGTATGATATCTCCTTTCTAATCCTTATTGACAGTGGTCCTAACTTTGTTTTAGCAGTGCTTGTCTGTTTCTTGTGCCAGGGTAATACAAAGAAAATACTAAAAAGATTGGTTCCAAGAATAATCTTCATCATTGCTAACATCCTTCCAGCTGATGCTTTCCTTTCAGAGGATGGTTAAGACTTAATTTGACATTTTTCATCCTAACTAACATTAAAAACTCTGATTTTTCTCATGATGTCTGAGTATTTTTAGCTAAGTGTAAAGTAATGCAATATGTAAGGCATGCAACTTTCAAGTCAGAAAGTCATAATAACAGAAACATCATTTTCCTATGTTACTACCATATATACTGTGTGAATTTAGAAAAGTTTCTCGTCCTTCCTTTCTTGTGGAAATGTCTCTTGAAAAATGTTAATGCTCCAATTCGAAGAATGCGGAAAAACATGCAGCTCAATCAGCTGAAAACAAAACAAAAACTCAATCAACTATTTAAACAACATAATAACCCTGAAACCACTAGAAGTAAAGTTCAAAGAACATTGCAGCCAGTTCATTCGCACTGGTTTTGTGCAACCTGAATATGTATTTTTCTTATTTAATTGTCACCGTGGTGAATATACTATTCACTATAATATTAACAGTGTCAAAATTACATATTCAGACAGGGGGTGATGAAAAAGAGAAGACCAAGGGGAAATTAAAAATAATGAAAAAAGATTACTGGCTACAGGGCTGTCTTTCATGACAGCTTTATCTGTCTTCTCAGCTTTCCTCTGTTTGAAAGGGTATAATACAGGCTTTTGTTTCTGATAGTAGTCAATGCAGTTGTTGTCAGCATGTACGAAACCTCATGGTACTAACTATATGATCTCATTTCCTGCAAGAGGCGAAGAGTTATTGTGTTACTTGTGGGTTCGGGTCTTCTAGGAAATAATTACTAAGCAGTGTGGTAGTTGTTGTGTGGTTTTGGGGGGTTTTGGGGTTATTTTTTGTTTCTTTTGTTTGTTTGTTTGTTTTAAAGCTCTGTATTGGGTTTGTCATTATTTCATCTCCCCAAAACAAATTTATTGTGTATTTCCAAAAATGCAACACAAACTTAATTCTTTTAACATAGTATGTATTGTAACATTGAGATCTGTAATCGTGGAAGACTTTTCAGAATGGCTGTTTAAATGCACAAACTTTGTGAAAACTTCCCATTGCTGGAAACAATTGTCCAGTACTTAGCAAAGCTATGTTTGTCTGCCCGTTCTCTGTAATTGATTGAAGTGTAGGTTATAAAGTAAATTTTAACAAGTGACTCGGTTGATATAGTGTGATTGTAAATTTGGCAGCAATGGCAAATAGCTTCTCCTTATCTTGAGTAAGCTATTTGGTAACATCAACTCATAGCTTTTGGTTTGACTTCTGGGAGAACACTCTTAAAACACTCTTGATGCAGCAAAGAGGCAAGAGGTTCTGCAAGCAGTTTTCCTTCAGTTGCATTTTTGTGAGGGTTAGGTTTCTAAATCAACTAACTCTGTAGAATTGACAACTGATCAATCAATTTGTTCATTCACTTCTAAAAACATTTAGTTCTGGTTGCTTGATAACTCTAGTGGTTTATGATGTAAATATAATTAGCTTTTTACTAAATCAACAAAGCTAGCATTGACCCTTGATACAGCATTGTAATTTCAGATTATATTTTCAAGTTCATGGCAACCTCTATTCATCACCATTGCAACCTACAGCTAAACGATTTCCCCTCTGGTCATATTATTAATGTGGTTTTCTACTTAAATGTCCCACAGTAACCTTCTACTAATTAATAGATGCACATAAAATTTTATTCTGTTTTTTCAGAACTTGGACCTCTTGCTGTCTCTCAGATATCTTTATGAATATCCCTTAAAGCTAGTAGAGGATGTGTGTGTGGTGGGTGGGTGTGGTGGGTGCGTTTGGAGTTTGTTTTGTTTTGTTTTAATTTTATACTGTCAGTACCTAAACTTCAGTATATATTTCTGGCTTTGCAATGCAAATCATTATATAAGTACGAAGCTATTTAAATGTATATGCCCAATGCTGATCCCCTCCCTGAAAATTTTCAGTTATTTCAGAATTAAAGATTATAGATTTGCTGACTGTAATCCAGTTAATTTTGCCAATACTGAAGTGGCTAATGTAATTGCTTATTTTCTGGGTGCACTCTCACAAGATGTAAAAAAAGATCTATGCTTAAACACTAAAATAAATAACATATAACAGTGAAGAATTCAAGAAGTGATGCAACGTCTACGTCATGGGAGTTATGAGAGTATGATGAATGGGCTATATAGTGGCTGAATTGTTTCCTCGTGTCATCAAGTACAGAATTCACACCAAGCAGATTAGTGTGAGATGGAAAATCTATAGCCTGACATCGTCTTAGTAATCCTGTTCTGTAATGAATAATAAACTTGCTTGAAAAGGCAAGTTGGATCTGATAAACAAAATGAAAAATATTTAAATAGACAAAATCCAGCCTGTTTTCCCTTCTCCATATCTGAAAAAAACCAGGAATCTTTCTTGAGAGACTCTTTATCATTTTATAGGAGTTCTGATGATGAATGTAGATAATATATTGATAGTTATGCCTGTCTGCTCATGAGGAACATTGTCACTGGCTTTGGAGAAATTTAAAGAATTAATGGGAGAAAGAAGGAAAATCATTCAAACTAATGACTAAATGAAGACCCACATTTTAAAAAATGTCTGTGATTTTTGGTCTTGAGGACTGGATCCCCAGGCTTTAATTCACTCACAATTTCTAAGAGTTTCTGAGGACCTGTGACTTTCATTGACTTCATATGGTGATGTGGATCTTAAAAATGTCTGAATTTGGGAGATTTATGCATGTAATAAGCTCAGAAGGTGTGGTAGGATTTCTTTTCCAGGAGATTTGATTGTGTAGTTATACAACCAGAGCTAATTTAAATTAAAAAAAAAAAAAAAAAAGTGGACACACTCATAGAATAAAAATTCACTCCTGGATATAAATCTTTCGAAAGGTTTTAAAATCAGGGAAGTTACTCAGATGCATTCTGTATTGCTAGTTATGGGGAGAGTCTGCTGGTTCAGTGTTTCACATTTCACTGCGGAAATGTACTATTTCTTGATTTGAGGAAATGATGCGGAATCACATCAGTTGTTGTAAAAGTACTGTGTTCATGCAGTCTATAAAATATTGAACAGACTTCTTTTTTCCAAAGCAGAGATTTGAAATTTCTGCCTCTGATAGAGGAGAAAAAGTTGCTTTGTTTAGATAGACTTTTACAGCAACCTAGAGAAATAGCACCAAACACAACTGTATCCAGTGTATGTGTTGTTCCTCACCCCCACACCCCTACCCCATCACGTATAGCATTTCAGCAACAAACACAGGCTGATAAATGGGAAGTTCTAAAAGTGTTGATGTCTAGCAAGTCTTCATAGATGATTCAAAATATGAAGAAGTAGTAATGAAGAAGCTGAATCACCCAGTAATCCTGGGATGAGTGCTACAAAATTGATACTAGATTTCTGAGGGAATCTTACTAACTTTGAAAGAAAGCTGCTTTTGCTAGATTTCAATCTTATAGAAGTTTGTCATTCTAAAAGCCCAAGATTTTGTGTCTGATTGTCTTCAAGACATTATTTTTCAGGCAGAAGAACCTTTTCCTTGGAAGTCTCCAAAGTACCTGACTGTTTACCCAAGGTCATTTTATGTGACCAGGCTGGGAGGGATTGTACTTGCAAAGAGTTTCTTTGGAAACTCTGGGCATCTGGAAGCTTCTGATAGCTTATCTGTTGTGAAAATAGGATTGTGTCCTCATTAGCTATATATGTATACCAACCAAAACATTTAATTCTTTTGAATCTTTAAAAGTTTCTATCAGCACACGTTTGGTAGATGTCAGAATGGAGAAGAATGCTGTGGAAGAAGGGGAAGAACAAAAAAAAAGGGGGGGGCGGAATAGTTACGAAAATTGTAATAAATTATAGGAATTTCTAGAGCCATGTAGTTTCTTTCAACAGAAAAACTTTAATTTTTTTTTTGCATTTCTGTTTCAGTTAATAGAACAAGGCCTTACAGTTTAATTTACAACAGCTAGCTAAACTCCCTGGGAGGTACTCTAGTGGTAATTAGTCATCTGAGAAAATGCACCGAAGTCCAAGTAACTGGCAGATTCATAAACACATCACACATAGAGTGTTGTTAAATTTTTAGATTTTTTCTTAGAGAAATATGTACATTATGCAGTGTGAAATGATGCACATGAACACATACCTAAGGTTGGGGGGGGAGCATAACGTAGCTCACATGTTTTCTCTTAATACCCTTCTTCACTAAGGAATGAAATTTGACCTATGAGCGGAAGTGCTGGATGTTATCTCATCACTCACTTGTAAAACATTATCTGAAACTTTGTCCAGAAAAACTGAGTTTCACTTCTTCCCCTGTTTTTAAAAGACAACGAACCTGCAGCTCTGTGGCTGAGCTGACATCTAGCCAGGCAGAGCTCAGTTTCCGTGTTTCAGTACTACACGTAAACAGGGGAATCCATCCTGCATTTGGATTGTCAAACCAGGAGTGGGGCCTTGCTGTGAGCAAGAAGCAATGTTTAATTATAAAGTGCCAGGGTTAGGGGAGAGTGGGGAAATGAATCTATTTTCCGAAATTTAATAAATTATTACAGGTTTGTATTTTGAGAAGTATAGCCTTTAGGCCTTTGGTCTTTGAATGTCAGCCTTTTCACCACATAAACATTGTATATTTAAGCCTGTTTTTCCTGCCTTACAATATAGTTCATTGCAATATACTATAACTGCGTATTATTCTGATTATACAAAGTCGTAGTAAACTCAATGGTGCATGTATCTTTCACTTCAATGTGACTTTGTGTAGTAAAATTGTATATGGTGAGAGGAATTCTTAATGAAGTAGCTGCCAAGACTTCTCAAAGAATAACTAAGGGACTGAGAAAATGAAAAATGATGTTATCACATAATTTACCATGTAGTCACAGCTATATAATTTTTTTTATGAAACATCCACAGTTATACAACATACTTCTTACCTTTTTTTTTTAATAAAGTTTCATTATTTTAATAAAGAGTTTACGCCTGGGCTCGACGTTAGTGGCAAACTCTGCAAAGGAGAGAATTGAGACAGGAACAGATGCTTTTCTTGTAGAATGAATTTAAGAAAGAAAGGAACAGGGCTTGTAGGTAAATGAGTCCAAAAAGAAAGCAAGAAAATGCACTTCAATGGTAATACTTAATAAAGGTTATCTTTAAAAAGGAAAACAGGTAAACTTGAGTTAAATTCAGTACTCTAAAGCATCTCAGTAAGCTTCATTGCCTGCGTATGAATTCTAATGTGAAGTTTTAAGATGTTATTCACATTTCAAAGCTCTAAACATAAAAGAACTTAGGATAAAGAAAGAGGATCTCTTTCAGTCTTCTTTTTTTGGTGAAGAGCTGATACCATGAGGTGTCTTACTGATGTATGCAGCAGTAGGTGCTGCTACCTCTGTCTCTATAGATTGTTTCCAAGTTTCAGTCACCTTGGTTTGAAAAGGCTTACATCTGATTATTTGCTTCAGGCCACATTACATTGCTTTACATTGAGACATCATAATTAAATAGTAAGTTTGAAGGAAGAGACTGGCTGTTTAAAATTACTGTAGTTGGAGTGTGTTTTTAAGATGAACTAGAACTCTTGAATTTTCTATGAATTCAAAATAGGTAGACTAATCCCATGAAATTAATGTGTTATTTTCAATATCTAGCCTTCAGAATCATATTCTGCACAAACCACAACAAGGATTACAGTTCGTATCTCTCACCTGAGCTTGAAACTTGAGACCTGAAGCTATAAATACTGTTTTACAGAAGCCAGATCCTCAGTTACATCCATTCCCTCAGTCCCTTTTCTGTGGAATCTCTCTTCTATCTGAAGAGCCTGTATAGTGAATGAAATTCAATGGACTCATTTTCAAACTTAAACTAATATGAGACTTCTATGGAGAAAAATGTAAAGAACTACTTGTGCCTGTTCTGCAGTGATAGATCTATGAAGTTAAGAAAAGGGAGGAAAAAATTTTTTTGCTCAAACAAAAGATGCAACTGCATACTGTTCCTCCTTTTTTAACTGGTGTGTTTTAAAATAAAATGTTTTATTTTAAATTATCAAATGAAATGGCTTTTTAGAAACATGAAATGAAATGTCATTAATTTTGTAGTATGCAAGTTTATGATGCCTTATTAAAAAGGAGGGACAAAGGAGTTGCCTAAGCATGTAAAAAGGATAAGTAACTCAGTTAAGTTCACTGTCTCAATGGAAAAAGTCATATCACAAATCCTTGATGTAACTTTCTGTATGGAGAGAATGTAGAGATATGCAAGGAAGTCCAGAGATTGGAAACTTTCAAACGAAAATCATCTCTCATTCAGTATGAAATAGTAAGTAGATTTCTCCACATTTATTTGGCTCTGGTTTTGGATATGAGAAAGAGGAGTACAAAGGTGACAAGAGTTTATAAAACTAAGCCTTTAAAGGTGAATTAGAAATACCAGGTTTCACTTCTCTGGTGAAATTTCCAATATTTAAAATACCTTAAATTTTACATATGAATCTACCGAGGTTCTTGGAAAATTACATGGATCAGAAAGTGGAGAGAACAAGAGGACAAGCAGTATACAGACTTCTTCACGTAGTGTTGATTAAATTGTTATGTATCTGCACGGTGGGCTGAGTGCTCTAGCTTTGCAGGCAGGTTCTTTTGATTAGAGTTGTTTCTAGGCAAACAGTTTAATGGCTTTCCAAGACTCTTTTTCAAAGATGTTCATGTGCTCATTCTGACTTTGTTTTCAGTCACATAATGTAAGCCTGGAAGATACTGGAAAGGCAAATATTTATTCCTAACCCTAATCCAAATTTCCTTTGAAAAATCAGGAATTAGAATGTGCTGGACTGAGACTTACAGGGATGTGAAGAAGGTGCAAGATTATGTTGAGGTTTTAAGGATGTGGGAAGAACTACAAGGGAAAATCAGTCCAGTACTTTCTTCACTTCATCCCAGGGTTTATAGTTTTAAAGGCTTCGGGAGTGAAAACAGCCTTGGAAAAGAGTGGTCTCACCTGGCTGGTATAAAAGTGAATAGCCCACTACACACAGCCTAGACAAACTGGTCATCAGTTTGTCTCTACCAGCATTCTGTTTTGTTTTTTTTTTTTAATTAGTGACACCCAAGTGATATGGAATTCTTGCGTGGTATGCTATCCATCGCAAAAAGGCATAGCATCACCTTTTCTGATCGTGGCTACTACGTGAGAGAAGGCATGCTTGATGGCCTACTTTTTTGTAAGGCCGAGTGACTGCATGTCTGACCTTCAGTTTCCTCTCTCCTACACAATGTGGTAAATGTAACACATGCTAAAACATGTGCTGTGTTATTCATAGTCATGTTAAATTCTGTAAACCCATATAAAGCCAATGAGAGAGGTTTTCAGGATCAAGGCTTGTAGAAATTATGGGATAGTAGAGTGACCATGCAAATGGTGTTACTAAGGAAACAAAAAAAATCGGTAAGAAATGAATCTGTACCATGATTGAGTGCATTCTCTCATTTGCCACCATTATTTCCAATCTCTAATTTGGTTCACTTTTTCCACTGTAAACTTGAAATAACATAGTTATTGTTAATGGTGGCATTCACATATAACTAGAGAAGAATTTGGATTAGGATTTTGAAGAGCAAATCTTAATGGTACCCATATAGTATATTAACTGCTAATAAAAGTAGATCTTGCTAAAAGGCCTTTGGTGAGGAACATTTCATCCCAGCATTTTTTCAATATTGATAAGTAATGAAATTACTTCTATCAATTCAATGTGCTAAATGGAATTAATTACCACACTACTTATGTTAGCACACACAACGTGGGTTGAATTTTGAAAGCTAAGTGGGTGCAACATTAAAAATGAGTATTTTTCTTTCCACTGAAATCAGAACATTTAAGGGTCAGAATAAAACCTTAATTTTGAGCATTCTAGTTCAAAGTATTTAACAGAATAGAACTGCACTTTGTAAAATGAGTAGTCCAAAACTGTTTCACACTTAATTGTATTGTTCTGTCTCTCGCAAATCATATGTCTGAAGCTTCCTCAAGTATTCTTTGTTCTGAATGCAGTTTGGTAAGATTAATGGAAATAAATATGTAATCTAATACCACCATTCAGTTGTCATTTTCCCATGCAATTTCATAGCATACAACTCTTTTCAAAATTACATCAGCAGCACTGACATTCAGTTCGAGCATGCAACCAGTTGCAATTTGTGCCCCATTACTCACAGTGTCGGTTAGATAACTATTATGAAGGTGAGAGAACCTTTGAAATGCAATAAAAGAAAAATCATTCTTGTCCTAACTACAGGAAGAATAATTTTAGTCAACCCTTTCTGCCTATGCTTGACCACCCATACTTTAGGGAGCCTTACCAGTTTGTGAGGAAGAAGTTTCAAGAACTCCTAGGAGTGAGAAAAGCTTGCTTATAGGCAGCTGCATCCTGTTCATTTTCTGCTTTCAGGACAAGTATAACTGTCCGCGTTCTTTATAGCTTGTGCAGTCTCTGGATGGTTTCCTCTCCTCTGCCAAATCCTGTTCTTGTTTGTTTTGTTGCCATTTTTATTTTATATATATGTATGTATGCACATAGTTATTCTAATACACTAGGTTGTACAGTTCAATACCTTCCATCTCTTCGAAGAGTGTTTTCCCAGTTCTGTTCCCATATATGTTACTTGTCCAGACCTTTGTTTCTAATTTCAGATCTCATTGTCTTGCTTGTGGACTGAATGCACTCTGTTCAGATGCTACCAGTACTGTAACTACATAACTTGATGAAACTGTGTTTCAGTGCTTCTGATACCACCAATACATGTGTTACCCTCTTATCTTTTCTGCATCTCTAATTTGTTGTATTTTTCTTTCCTTCTGCTAATTGAACTCTTGCAGTCCATACTACCAGTTTCAATCTGCTTGGCTTCCTGGGCTCTTTCAGAACTATTTTAACACCTACTGTTTTGGGGAACCGTATGGATATTAAACTTTCCGTTCTGTTTGGATGTCTTGATTATGTTCACAGTATGCCAAGCTGATAGTTTTACCCTCCTCTTCACCTTCATTGCTAGTCTCTTAAGATGACAAACAGAGCAGGAATATTCCTTAGTTTTTAAATGCTGTTATAATTATATGTAAAACAAAATTGAGGCAGAAAATAATGATCATAATTTTATAAAACAAACTATACTATATATGAATTAAACATGACATTACCATGCTACTGTTTGACTTCAGTGAGTTAAACTTACTCTTTTTATATAGTGCTCTGTGTTCTGACATAGGAAGTTAACTGTATAATATACAGTACAATCTTGGTAGGAAATGATATAGAACATTATTAGACAGAAGCTGGTAAGAGTAGTCAGAACACAGTCAGAAAGAATTTGGTAGGAAGTCTGGTTTTGCTGGATGTGTGACAGAGGAACATAACACAGTATTTTTTGTGTGTGTGTCAAACTGGGTGTCTAGTTTGACCCTTGACGTCCCTGTGAATTATTAAATACCTTAACATTCTGAATCTGTGTACAATCACATACATACTTTGGTAATCTATATTTATATGGAACTGTCATTTCCTGAATGATAAATTCTTACTTATGTATCTCCTGTTCTTTAAATTTTAAGTATTTACGTAAGCTGTATTAAGAAAATTGCTGTCTGAAATATCTATATGGAACACCTGGTATGAGTGCATAAATTACTTAATGTGACAACATCTGATTTAAATAGTCTCCTCTCTAGCAATCTGCACATCACAAACTTAATCCACATAGAAGGTGCAAAACTGACAAGATAATGCACTTGCCGTAAGTTTAGCAAAACTGTACTAGGGAATCTGTGTAAGACACTCTGCAATGTTGATAGGCCTATTTCCTGGAAGAACAGTAGATAACCAAATCTCACCGTCTCATGCAATAGCATTCACTGTAGTATCTTCTCATTTGTACAATGACCAGTGCACTGGGAGATTTTTGGCCATCAGTGGCTTTTCCAGATACTACTACTGCAGTATTACTAATATTAGTAGTGACTAATATATTGACTACTTCATTAAGTAGCGCTGTCTTTGAGTAAATTGAATCTTTATGAATTATTCATGTAAATAATTGATGATATTTAGAATACCATCTATATTCAGTATAATTTTAAAGACTTAACTCAATTGTATGTATTATAATGTAGGAAAATTATGGCAATATTTTCTATATAGAAATAATTTTATATTTATTTTTGAGTAGTTTGGAATATGAGAATGAGAGCTAGAACAAAAATTAAACCAAATGCTTTAAGTTAAAAAAAAAAAAAAAACCCACTTGCAAATGGGGGACACTTTGTAGTTTATTATTCTGTTTTAATTGTATACTCAGCCAATATACATGTTCAGATTTTGACTTAAGAATCATTCTTTTTAGTAAGAGCAGCAGCTGTAGCACACCACCACTCCCAACCCCAAGCCAATGCTGTCATTTCTAGAGATATAAGAAGTCATCTCGTTTTCAGAGTGGGGGGATATTACATGAATTAGTATAATTGCATGCAATATATGCAAATTATGTTTAAAATAAAATGACACCTCATATACATATAATCCTGATACATATATTTATATGTGATATATATAAAGTGAAATATTCCATCTATTCTGTTTAGATGATGTCTGATTTGCAGTACAGTTAGGCAATTAAAGTTATTCAGTGATTCCTTGGAAGCGAAATTTATGCACAATTTATTATCTTCTGCAACTTGAAATTCATTATAGGGACAAATAATTTAAGCCTGTTCTCCCATGTAGTGCACCCATGTTATATCAGAAACAGAAGATTTGTTCTCTTACTTTTCCATGCTCACTGCCCACGAAGGTGCTTCTGCTTGGTTGCTAAGTCAACACAAATCAAACATAATCATACAAGTTTGTCCTTTATGTTTCATTGCATATGCTTCACCCTATTACCCAGTGTCCTTTTGTTGGTGCTGGGAGCTCTTTATCTTGGCAACTAAGGTATTTTTTGGTTCTCTACTTGATATTAAAGTCCAGACTAATCACAATGATGCACAGATTTAAGGTCATTTTAGCTTTTAAATGCTAATTGTTCTGCCAGCAGTTCTCATTTACAAGGATTTTTAAAGGCCACACGCACATTCTATAGGATTCAATAGTTGGACATTTTCTGAAACCAATTAAGAAATATAACTGGTCTTAAAAAAGAAGCCATACGCATATTGTCCTAGGCTGCTTCTTTCACTGTAAGCCGATTTATTTAAAAGCCATTTTAATGAAGTTGTGAAGGTTTGGAATCTATTTAAGCTTTTTTTTTTTTTTTTTCCCCTAAGTGAATAGTTTTATTTAGCAGAAGAAACCACAGAAATGGTGATTTCCTTTTTTCTTCCCCTCCCCACCTTTTTGTCTCACTGAAGGAGGTACAAAATAATGAAATCTGTCTTAAGTATTTATTTCTTCTTTTTTGTTTTTACTTGTCCTGTTTATAGACATCTAAAAATTGAGTTTATAAAGTATATTTTTTAAAAAAAGGTCTAGATTTCAAAGTTCCTTCAAGCTTTCAGAAACAGAGTATGTCCATGAAGGTTTTTCTGACTGCGAACATGCAGGATGTGATTATATGTCCTTGGAGGTAAAATGTGGTACCTGTTTGGCTGATGTTCAGTCAAGATTCCTTAGAGTTTTGTGGAAATCCACAATTGGCTATCAAGACCACAATTTTCAGTTGAGATTTTCTATATGTGCTTTTTTTGTTGTTCTGAAGGGCATAAACAGAACTTTAAAATAGCATATTAGGGATATAAAAATACTAACATAAAAACTGGGAATAGAAAAGGACTACCTTAGTGTGTCCATTCCTGCAGCAAAAAGCAATTGGATCACCACTAAATTATTTATAAATATATTTTCATTTATGGAATGTCAACAGCATACTCCCTTTGTTAATGCTAAGCAGAACTATAAGTACGACGGTGGTGTTTTCATATGAAAACTATTAATGCAAAGAACAAATCTGGAGTCAGAAATGGAAGGGCAGAGGACAGTCTTCTCGGCTTGTGAGAGCAGATCTTATACTTACGCTTCCATACATTTGCAAGAAGTGGAAAAGCAGTTGACTAGCTGGACACTGTGACTAAGATTGTGTAGTGGTGATTTAGTTGAGTTCATCTGAACTGGATGCCAAAATTGTGCAGGTTCTTGAACTGCAAATAATTGCCTCCAGGGTACTTTGCTTCCCCTTCTACTTAAGTCACAAACCTTGAGGTCAGATCCAGTGTCCACAATGGATGCATCTTGCAGGTGTAGGGAAGAGAGAAAAACTGAGACTTACCTGTGCCTGCGTCCTGTAACAATGGTGGGTATTACAAAACAGAAAAGGAAGATCCTGATCCTGTGAGTAAATTGTCCTCTGAGATTTCATGGTTATAGGGAAGCTTATTTCAGTTCCCATCATGGAGGGAGGGAGTGGGAGCAAACAGCAGTGGTTAGAGGAAGCTATGAATGTTCTTTTCTTCTACTGCATGTTGTTACTCATTTATCTTTTGCTGTATATATATGAATGTTGGGCCTAGCTGTCGTACTTCCTAAGGGCATCTGTGAAATGGGTTAATATTTGTTTAGCAACACAGTCTGAATTGTGAACCCTTTTCATTAAGGTATATTTAGTAGTGAAACCTCCATCATGCTGCTGTGCTTTAGCTCCTTGCTCTGCATCAGTGTGCACCCAGCTCAGAAGAGAAATACAGCAAGCTGAACAGCAAATGTAGTGTGTGAGAAAGATGAGTACATCGCAGACAGAAGTCCAAGAACACTTTGGAGAAAAGTGCAAAAATGAGCTGGGCAACAACAGGTTGCTTGCCAGGTGGAATGCAAACAAAGAGACTTGTGAAAGAGGAGAGAAATACATTGAAACAAACAAGGTGGATTGAATGACTGGTGGAATAATATGAGGAGTAATTGCTTTCTGGTGTTAAGTATGTTAGCTTTTAGTATATTTTTCAAATTTTCATAAATTAAATGTAAATTACAATTGTCTAGACTCTGTCAGTTTACTAAAATATGTTTAACAAATACACAGAATTCTTCTTTAAGGTTTTAGGAAGTTTATTGCAAATGTAGTTCTTCCTTTTCATTCTTCTCCTGTTACAAAACTGCACACAGTTCCCTTAGGTGCTTGCAAGATGAACGTGAGTACATTCTGATATTCAGTAGTGATATTATTTTGTCATGCTGAATATGATTCTGTACTGCACTATGCTGTTGCTATATAGATACTACTCTTCTGTGATCAGTGTGTTATGATAGTCCTGTTTGGTGTAATAATTAGAAGCTCGAACTGTATAAGTATTAAGTAGAACTGGTGGGAAAATGAAGTTCTTTACTGTAACAAAATGTTAAGGTTTAGGTATGTGGCAAAGCAGTGATCCTTTCAATGCTGTGGTTTAAAACCAAATGACAGTGTGGAGACTGAGTGGATTTGGATACCAAAACACTTTAATCATAGATATGTGCAAGTTTATTAATGACATGACTTCACTTTCCCATAGGAAAGGTAGCATAATCCACCTAGAAGTTGGGCAGGTTAGCATAGTGGTTCCTTATGCGATTTCCCTGTTTTGTGGGAGGGATGATACAGTCCAGGAGAGAAGTTGAGTGGGTTAGTGTGGTGAATCCAGCTGTGCTGTGTGTAGTCCTGGCTCAGTCGTGGGCTCCTCTGGGTAGTTCTCTACTTCCCGAGTACCCAAAAAGTTGAAGAGGTAGTCCCAGATCCTGGTGCAGGGTCGTGGGGTTCCCACACCAGAGCTGTTCAAGTACCCAGGGTATTGAAGAGATGGTCCCAGCTCCTAGTAGTGGTTCCATCCATGTGATGCGTGGTCACGGGTTGTGGACACCTTCGCCCTCCTCCCCCATCCCACACCCTGCATCATTTTACTATTCTTGCTGCCTTAAGTGTCGCTAGTCTATAGATTTGTGTAGGGTATACTTCATTGGTCATTAGTCTGTTCAGACTCTGGTGTCATTTTCTGAATTGCTGTAGCTGTTGCTGGTGCTCTCAGTGTTCTTGTTCTGGACACCTCTGGTCATGTTTGCATTTCTTTACAATCAACAGGTAGCTTTATAGTTTATCTATTTTCTTGAGTGCACCAAAATTATTCTGTAGTTTGGGGCAGGTGATGAATCATGTTTTGCAACAAACTTCTGCAGCAAACACTCATGTAAAGTTCACAGACTTATCCTAACATTTGTACTGCAACCTCAGAATTGGTTGAGTTCCAGATTTGAACACGTTCCTGGGTCTTATGAGCACACACGGCCAGCCGTTGTCCGCATGGGGTCCTTGCTTCTCCCTCTTCCCCCTCCACCCCAACCCCCGCCTTTTTTTTGTATTCACCCTGTCCTCCCCCATGTTACCTGCATTATGCACCCACTGATCCGTGAGAGTTAGTCACAACTGAATATAGGCTGGAACTGACATGGAACTTTTACAAATCCTGTCACAATTTCTTTCTATTTTCTGTCTGTAGTGTAATGGCACGTACTTCTCATGTGACCTAGTGCATTCCAGGCCATCCTAAAATCTCTTCATAAAAGCTGGCTAAAGTGTTTGCACTGGCTTTGTTTCATCCTGTTCCAAATCTGGTTAGAATGTATTAATGGAAACTGCAGCTTAGATTGATGTGAGTTATACAGTAGAGAAGCTAAACTGGTTCTGCTGTGTCATAGCTGAAATCCATGGTACAGTTCCAACAGGTGTTAGGGCCTTATTCTTCATGGGTTTGCTGTTAGTTATCTTTTTATAGCTGTGCAAGTGAGTATAGTGCTGACAAGTCAAGAATAACAGTTACTCTTCCCAGGTGCAAATGACTCCAAAAAGTTGGAAGTCACTGGAGAGTAAGACCCTCTATGAATAGCAAAGAAATTGTATTTTATGCTAACTTTGACTCATGACTTAGAAGTTAATGAAACCATTCAAGCTGAGTACTTTAATCTCATAAATTGGTTATCACAGCCTTGTGGCCACTTCTTGTTTTATAATAAAGCATAACACAAAATATCTGTGAAGACTTACAAAATTAAACTAAGGGAAATATGTGCAATTTTGAGCTCATTAGGAGCAATTCATATTTTCATCTGTCTCATTAGAGATGTTTTCATGAACTAGGAAAGTACTTTTGAATCTGTGATTTTTAATTTCCCTGTCAACCTGCGTGAGCTTTTTGGGATTGTTATTTTCTTTTCATTTATTTCAAAATGTTAAAAGAAGGAGAAAAAAAAAAAACACAGCACAGGAGAAATGAGAAGAAAAGCAAGGCACTAAGAAACAAGTGAACTGCATGAACGTGATAAGAAATACTGTTTTATAGTAGGATTGTTCAATATATATCCTTTTTTGGTACTTTGATGACAGTGTATGGAAATAGTGCATACTGGTAATGGACTCAGAAGATGCAGTTCAGAATTGAAGATACACAGGTGAGGAACATCATCTTGAAGAATGATAGTTGACTTGATGCTGTTATGTATATTTTTTGGAAAAAGTGACAGATTTCTTTAAGCCAGACAGAACTTCAGCCTAACTGTACTTTTACTGTACAAAATAGAACTGTTTGAACTACTTTGGTAGTATTGACAGTAAACCGTTTACAAGCTTTTTGTTTGAAGAACGTAGGGGAAACATAAGTACTCATTTTGTAGGACTGTAATGACTAACCATACTTCAGATGTTATACACGTAATACTAGAGATCAGCTACTCTTCAGGTGTTAGGGTTTCAAGGTTTTTTTTTTTAAATGTAAATATTCAGAAATCTATAGTTTTATTTATTACTCCTGAGGTCTAATGTAATGTCTGAGAGAACCCTGGAGAAGAAAACTCTGGTCTTTCATGTCTTTGCATGACACTGCTGTCCATGCAATAAAATGAGTTTCTCTGTTGTGTCATTAATCCTAGCTTTAATCTTTACGTTGAGGTGATTTCCCTTCCAAATCAGTCCTTCATTTTGGTCTTGATTTTGATCATATGATTGCTGATTGCAGACAGTGATGGTGATTTTTTTGCAATGAGGTAGTCTGCAGTTTAAAGAACTACCACACTATGCATTGTAATACAGTTTTACCTAGACAAATCCTCGCAATTTCATGAGTCTTAATCTGTGTGATTTTCAAATTTTTTAGTTTAGTGTTTTTTTCCAATATTGTCCATTAATTTTCCTCATTTGTGGATTTATTATTGAGAAAGCACTTCCTTTATTAATTAAAAGTCAGTTTTAAAAATCTGAACTAGCCCCCTTCACTTTTCAAAATGATTGAACATAAAAATGACTTTTATACAGCCTTCTCACTTGGCAACCAGATTTTTTAGGACATTCTTTACATTGAACATGCCCCATACCTGCGGTATAATACCACCTTACAGTTCAGGCCTGCAGAAGCTGAACAGGATTTTGCTTGGAAATAACCATCTTGGTAGATGCTAATGGTGTGCATGTACCCGTTTCAAGCATGTAGTGGTTAAAGGCACAGTCTGTGAAATAATTGAACCACAGAATCTTTTGGTGGGAGGAAAAAAAAAGGAAAAAAATAATTTATGTCATTTAAAACTGATGTCAGCATGAAGCCACAAAGGCAAGCTTAAGTCTGGAATTTTCTGTCTCAAGTATTTCTGGATGTGAAGATTGGATTGCTTTTTTAATCATAGAATCATAGAATGATTTGGGTTGGAAGGGACCTTTAAAGATTATCTAGTCCAACCCCCCTAACACAGATGTCCCCTAACAGGGACATCTTTCACTAGATAGGTTGCTCAAAGCCCCATCCAACCTGACCTTGAACACTTCCAATGATGCAAATGTATTGCTACAAAACAGTGGCGCTTCCTTAAACTCTGATCAGTAGACAATCTCCTTGAGAGAATACTTCAAATATCTTTTTCTATTCAGCCTTCAGGTTTTCTGCTTAGATTGCCAGCAAGGTTGTCTTTTAGTGCTAGTCGCGCTGATGGTTTCTGTGATGCAGATATCTTCCTGTTCATGAGCTGAACAGAGGCTGCCAAATTATGCCATGGAGATCACCAGACAACCATTATGTACATCATTGGTTTTTACATGTGTAGCTGCATGCCCATACTACACATTACATAGCAATACACCACATGTTTTTTTCTTTTTAATTTCTTTCTTTATAATTTGCCATCTCTGTGTGGTAACCGTAGGCTGGAAATGATGCCACTGAAATATCATGTGGCAATTCTTTTGTAAATGTCAGCTTTCTCATAGTAACAAGCTATCAATTTCTGTTGTCACAAGTGTCTTCACAGTAAATCTGTCTCTGAATGCTTTGCTTTAATTTGCCTATGAGCTGCAGTTGGGCCTTGCATAGGAGGTATTTGCTTTTCAGAAGAACATGCAGTGAATTGTGCATTGGATCTTAAAACATGTTGCTAGAAATATGCATATGGTGGTTAGACAAGGCTTAAAAGAAGTTGAGCCCTCCACTCCATTGTAACATGATGAGTTTCTTAAACTATTTTCGAGGTCTTGCCATACAGCATAGATTAAAATGCCTGCTATTTCCTGTTTTTTCAAAACATGTAGACATAAATCTGTCATACACTGCAACTCAGTTTGGTATTATATACTGAGAAAATGAACTCAATAGCAATATAATCTTACTTTGCAGTATAACTGAACTGCAGAAGACATTTCTGGAAGTACGTAGATTTAGGGATCAAATAAAATTTAAGTGTTCTGATATGTAGGAGTTTATGAAGGCACAACTTCTTTGTTGAGAGGCATTTTTCCTTTTATTAGTTCATGTAAAACTCATCTTTCATTTTAACTGTAGTTCATTTCAGCTTTCACTCTCAATAGAATAGGAGTTTGATTTTTATTTTTTTTTCCTCATATCTTTTGTTGTAATTATTGCTTAATTGAAAATGTCGCTACAATTAATTTAATAGACTTTTAATTTACTTTCCATAAATCTCATTGTGATTTTCTTTTTCTTTCCTACTGGAAAAATGTATATTCTGTCTCAAAATGTGACAATCTCGTTAGGTATTAGAACTTGTGATATTTTAAAAACTCAAATTACAGTAGTATCCTTCTTGCATTTATTCAGCAAGGCCTAAATACGTGTGTATTCTACTACCTTAAGGGGCAACTGGGAGAGACATATGGGTCAGTGACTTTCTTAGCTTTCTACAGGATAGCTTTATTTTTATGTAGACATAAGTTTTTAACAGTTTTTAGTATTTTTATTAGCACAATTGTTGAGTTTGGTTGCAAACTTTTATATCTATATATACAAACATATTGTACTTGTAGTTGACTAATCATGTGAGGAAATAAATTTTCATTTTTGAACCTTGTCCTAGTATACAGAACCAGCATAAAATGTGTCGTTCAGGTAAGCCTAAGAGTTCTGAAGTTCTTGTCCCAGATCAAAGATTATGTAGTAGTATTCTTTTTACAATAAAAATGTTAAATAGAAATCTTATTTACAGAAATGTTCCTATTGCCAGGCTCTAGTCACAGAATTTGGGCTAACCTGAAAAGTCATTATCTTACTTACTGTGTAATGAATGTGGACTATGTACAGTGATTAGGGTCCTGCTCCAGGTCTGGAAAGGGCTATGAGTATGATCATCTAGTTAAACTTCATAAAACAGTATCAGTCTAATTGCATGCCTTTCTGCTAATGTGTCATTTTTTATCTGAAATAGATTGAGTTACAGTGTAATGACAACTAATTGTTTGTGTTGATCCCTCTGTGAATACTTTATAAAATACAATATTTTAATCCCTTCATGGGGCATGGTTTCAAGGAATGAAGAATACCTAAAGCTGCTTTAGGTAATAGTGCTTTCTTTTCCTGTGAACATGTACTTGGTTTTAAGTGCTTTCATGGTAGTTCAAACTAAATCACCTTAGTTCACAGCATGTACTGATGGTTTGCACACAGTGCTATATGTTTTATATGACCTCAGTTGGTGAGCAGTAACTCATTAATTTCGGTAACTTGAGCACTTGTGATACTCTAAACATAATTTTAGATTAGTCTGAGATTTTATAGTTAAAAAAAGCTCCACCTGTGTGGCTATTTAAATATTAGGAAGCAATCAATGTGTATCATGTGCTTTTAATGAGGAACATACTGAAGAGATAAATTAAATTTTTGAACTGTCTTCAGCATTCCAGTAGAGATCAAGGGATAATGACATACTGAGTGCTTTGTAGACAACTGAAGGCATTAATAAGGAACACAAAATAGGATGAGTTGCATTCATCTTAGTGTAATTAAATATAAAAACAGTTCAGGTTATGAGTGCTCTTGCTGAGAGCAGCTGAGACCCCAACGCTTGCTAATAAAAGGTCTGAAATAATTTTTGCTATGTATTCTCTTTTCTTATCGTAACTTAGCATCGTTGTCACCTTAGGTTTTTTTGACTAAATGTAAACATTGGTATATAAAATCTATATATTTTTGTTAATGGAAGAGATAATGACCGATTGGTCCCTAATCAGCTTCTCTGTTCTGCTTGGGATTTTGTATCTATCATACTGTTCTATCATCTTTTTTTCAGGTTGAAGAGAACTAGGCAATTGAATCATTTCTTGTACAAAACAGTTTGTCGGCTGCTGATTGTTCTTCATAGTGACTTTTCAATTCCTGTGTTACCTTTTTGAGGGTGGGACCAGAACTATGCCTAGAACATGAGTGCACCTTGGTTTTATACTGACATAGTGTTATTATGTCTATTCTGTTCTATTTCTTTTCTCCAGTAATTTCCAATATTTGATGTGTTGTTTTGACTGATGCTGAACATTAACTGACATTTTCATAAGCTTTAACTACCCCATATCTTGCTCCTGTAAATCAGCTCATGAGTCCATTACTGCATATAGGTAAAATTTGTCATTGGGATTGTTTTATCCCAGTGTGCGCTGCTTTCTCTCTTCTTTTGGTGTGGTGGGGTTTTTTTGTTTGCTTGGTTTTTAAATTTACACTGCATTGAATAGATAAGTCAGAGTTGTTTGAGCCATTCATTAGGCTCATCAAAACTTCCATTGCAACAATGTTCTTTATTTTCCGGTAGTATGAATCAGCATTAGCAGTTGGCATCATTAAGGTCTCTGTGAATATTTGGAAAATATTTTATTCATACCTCCAGTTGTCCACTCCTTGAAGTCTTGTTTGCGGCCATTGTGTAAGGTGTAACCTTGAGTTTTTTATTATGGAAATACTTATGAATTTTACTTTGTAGCATGTACATGTGCTTTGCAGAAGTGAAACAACACAATGTTGTTCAAAGATGCAGGAATGATTTTATGAAAATAGTACACCTCACAGAAGAAACAATATGTGTAGAAACTTTGAAGTTGCTTTTATTGTAGTATGGAGGGGTCTCTGACTTCAGCGCACACATTACTTACTTTCCTGTGATTTAATGTGTTGTGATTTTGCTTTCTCCTTTTTCTTCCCTTTTTTATCATTATATTCACATAGTTTAATATAGTCAAGAACAGTATAGTTGTACTGAAGCACAGTGAGGGAGGAACCAGATATGATCTCCTAAAAAAAAAGAAAATAGTCAACAAAGTAGTTATTGGTAACTTTATCTTGTATATGCTACAGGAAGTCATCCCAAAGATGTATTTGCGTGAGAAGCCCTTGGCACTATGCTGGGGATACACCCTAGATAACCTGTGAAGTTTATCACCCCATATATCACAAGGCAGAGTCTTCAAAATTCTTCAGAATCTTGTGAAAGAGTTTATAGCATAGCATCCGCTCTTGAATTTTAAGAATACAAAATCATTGTCTGTCAAGGAAAGGATTTATCCCTCCAAAGTGGTACCTCATTGAATTTAGGCTATAAAAGTTGGAATCCTAAACTGTTGTAAAGATACCGTCTAATCCTGAAGGCATTGCAATGGTAGTACTGTGTCTGTCTTTTTACACTAAAGCTCTTCAGGCATATTATATTTTGGAACATCTCAACTTTGACAGACCTGAGCAGATCAGGATTTATCCTCCATATCCCCTGGGATCCAAAAACCAGGCATTACTTTCCATAATGTCTAAGCAAGTACCTTTGTCCCTTAAGAAATATGAGGCTTTGCTAGTAGTTGACTTTAATGCAGAAAACCATGCTCAGTTATATGTGTAGAAGAGCTGGTACTTTGTTATAATTTAGGGCAGCTGGCTCCAAAAGACAAACTGTGAGTGGTGCAAACAGTTAGTTGGTAAATAAAAGGCAATGGAGAATGTTTTGGCTCTTAACTTACTCAGCATATTTCTAGCTTCTGTGAAGAGACTGCATTGAAATGCCTCCTGAATTTCTTGTTAGGGCTGAAAGTTGACAATATTAGCCTTTTTAGGTACTACCTCCTGGCTGCATGAAAATTTTTGTGAAGTCCTCTGTTTAAGCTTTAAATAGAAAGGGAGGAATTACAGTAAAAAATACTGCTTTGAAGCAAAACTTGATGTTTCTTTACACACACGCACACACACAGAGTATATTTGTATCACAATAGGCAATTGTGTAAGTACAGTGATATGTAATTGATGTGTTTTCATCCTTGTTCTTGATCTTTAATCAGGGTTTTTAGCTGTTACTGAAATGAGAATAAATTAAGTAATAAGGATAAATTGCTTAAAAATACAATTAAAAACAAATCGTAGCTTTGGCATTTGTTCCCTGGTCAGCATAGGCCATTAGAGATACCAAGTATTTTAAAATACATAATGTTTTTTAGTGTTCTTATTATCAGAGTTGCATTTGTTAGAGTAATATGAAATCTATGCAAAGGATTTCTACTTTTTCACAGACATTACTTCCCTGAACCTAACCAGTCACTTTATTTCCATGACACTCTAGTCCTAGTTCCCAGATTGTCTTTGTTACTGTTACTATTGTTTATATTACAGTACACACTTGTGGTTTTGTTTTCTTGCTGGAAATTATGTGATGCTTCTTTGATTTTTAAATATAATTATGGGCAAGATGTTTTTAAGCCACGGAAGGATATTTCTTAGTGCAAATAAACGGAAGTCATTACATAGGTATCCAAACCTCAGATGCAGTATCTAACCACACTCAAATACATGTTCAAATCCCTGTTGGTCTGGTCTCCTCTGTGAAGAATGGTTATGCTCCTTTAAGTACTTAGTGTTATCTCACAAGCCTTGTTTGACTGAGGTTAGCCTCTGCTCTTAATGGATACTGCACCAGAGTTTAGTATGGTTTTGCATCCTTAATTAAGTTGCAGGCACAGACCTTCCCATGTACATGTCTATTTAGGCACTATGGAATTTGCTACTATTTTCATAAAATAAATTATGGAAATTTAAAAAATATTTTACCTTAAATTAGGAATCAGTAAAACAGCGGGGATTCTAGTTTGTTAGAATTTTCTTTTATTGCTATCAATTATCCAATAATTTATTTTAGTCTAAATGGGACAACATGATTTTTTTTTAAAAGCACTCGGGGACGTAGAAGTTCAGAACTATGACTGAAGTTCAATGTCTAGTAGCATGAAGAGCTGATCACAAGCGGCATCTGCAGATACTGTCACGATGCACATAATTTATAAAATGTGAAACAAGGATAGAAGAAAAATTAAAAAAAAATATAAAGGTCTTGCATAGGAAAAGTAGCAGACTTCTGTGTTCTTTGGATCCTTTTATGAAATCTCAAACTCCCTAATACAGTGAAAGACCTTTTGAATATCGTTATTTGACTTTGTCATTTGTGTTAGAGCTGAACTGGTATTCTGTTCAATTTTCCTATCTGTCTAGACAGGCTGTGTACATACACGCAGAGATATAAAGTAGAGGTTTTCTTTATTTTATCTTTTGGAGAGAAAGTATGCTGAAAATGGCTGTTGGATGATATGAGTATGTTCAAACAAAGTAAGTATTATTTGGCACCCTATTTCTATTATGCTCGTATTAGCCTTTAGCTAGATTAGCTACTGGTTTTCATTGAGGAAGAATATGTTAAACACTAACAATTAAAAGGAAGGAATAAGAACGTTGTGAGAGCAGTGAAAGACAATGCACTGGTAGGCTACAGATCCAACTCTGAAGAGGTTAAAAAAAAAAAATTTAAAAATTCCTGAGGTGCTGATTAGTAGTTCACCAGTGCATCCACTGATATGACTTATTGGGACAGTAGAACCCTATATAAATGCCACCTGCTCCTTCTAAGCAAACAGGGATTTTCAGCATTGAGCAAAATTCCAGATCTCTTGTTCCGCCTCAGAGGGCAAAGATGTTTTCCAGTAGAAATGAAACTTCTAAACAATTATCTTCATGTTGGTTTTGAGCTGACTTGCTCTAAAACCTTCAAAGCATCATCTGCTCCAGAGTCAGATGTCTTTGTTAGAATAATATGTGACACTTTGACATACTTGCATTATGGTTACTCATGTCCTTTGTCTGTTTTCTTCCCCCAGGTCATCTTAGAATAGTAGAACAGGGGAGCAGAAGAAGAGAGAAGTCCATAAATATTCCTTACTCATAACCTTTATAGTTTTCTTCCCCCTCCCCCTCCTGTCCTCACTTATCTTCATTGCCCATGTCTACTGGGGGGAGACAGAAGAGGGGAAGAAAGGAGAGGGAATAGAAATTCTTCTTTAGTTGCATGCTGAAATTCTTTCTGAACACAGTTAGTTTGTGCCATTTTCTTCTGATACACTGATGAATTTCCAACTGAATTGATTGTAAGAGAATCTTGAAAAATGGGTGACAATAAAATCTTAGAAAACTAGAGGCAAGCAGAGTTCTCCTAGGGAGCATTTGGAGTCAAATGATTTCTTGATAGATGTGGGAATGGCAGCTGGGTGTGCTGTCATGTGGACAGAGCATTTTGACAGTGTCAGTAAAGACTTTGCTTTTAGAATCAAGTTTATAAATGATAACCTTCCAACAGAGAAGCAAGGTAAGAGTACTTGTGCCTGAAGAGTATGAGACAATATATGCAGTGTTCACCATTAACAAGGCTGGGT